>NW_008357490.1:1206565-1256850 GCF_000622305.1 Nannospalax galili
TCCCTCCCTCCTTCCCTCCCTCACATTCCCACCACACATACTTTACACCCTCTGTGAACTGTCCATAGTTCCTAGATAGTCTGCTTCACTTTCTTTCAGTTTCTGAATTTTGGAGCTTTCTACTGACATTCTTAGGTTCAGTCTTTCCTCATCTCTGTCCTGTCTAGTGATCAGACCATGAAATGCACTGTTCATTTCTGCTCCTGTGTTTTTGATCTCTAGCACTTCTATCCCCCCTTCTGATATTTGTTCTTACATGATGTTAATGGTTCCCATTAAAATCCTAAGCATATTTATCAAGGTTGTTTTAAATTTCCAAGCAAATAATTCCAGTATCCCTACTACATCTTAATTAAATAACAGTATTTTTTCTTTCTCCAAATAGTGGAGGGTTTTTTGTTTGTTTGTTTGTTTTGGCTTTGGATTTAATTTATGCATACATACATATTTTTATTTATTTCTCCTTTTAATGTGGCATATTACTTTGTTGTTGTTGAAAGCCAGTCATGGTATACTAGCAAAAGTAAGTCCAATAAAAGTCTGTAATGTAATGAAAGGTGTCAGGAAGAACAGCATTCTGCAGTTGACTGCAAGTCATCTCTCTCTGCTTAGCTGGCCAGGACATCTGGGGGCCGACTTGGGTGTTTTTCTTCTCCTAATGAGCTCGGTAGCAAGGATCTGGCTAAGCAGCTCTCCTGAGTGCTCTCCTTTATTTCAGGCTGGCTCCTTTTTCACTCTTCCTGTTGAAGCACACGTGTGTTTTGCCCTGGTCTCACCATGGGAAACTTTGGCTCTCTGATAAAGACTCTAGGAGGTAAAACTCACAAAGTATGGTTGGCCCCCGGAATTTTTTGCTCCCAGGCTTGTCCATACCAAATGTATGTGTTGGACTTTGTACTCTGGGTTTTCCTATTCTGCCCTTGGGTTTTGCTGTTTGGTTGCCTCCAGCACATTGGGATTCTCTATACTTAACTGTCACGATGAACCAGAAACTGGAATATGTACTTGTTTCCTTGAAGTGGGATGTTAGGCCATGAGGTACCCTGTATATTAAAACCTCTAGAGTTTTCCAGAGTGAGTAATATTAGAATCTAGCTGCTGCTCAGACATAATCCCCACAGCTCTTCCTCTAACAGATACCCACAGGCACCTGCTGAGACACTGTCCGTGGATCTCTAACTAACAGAATTCCAAGTGTCAGGGGTTCTCAGCTGTGGAAGTGAGTCTACATCAAAAGGGTGGTGGGGGGGGATCGGTGGCCAAACACCTGCTCCCCACACCCTTCCTTGCCTCCTGCCTGGGAATCAGAGAGCCTGGCTGCAGGCTTGTGTTATGAAACCACTCCAACCTCAGAAAGGTATGAGACCCCCCACTTCTGCCCCGTGGGCCCTGATTCCTCTCTGCACACCCCCCACAATGCTGTTATCTGTCTGTGTCTGTCCGTGGCATTAATAACTCTTCTAACAAACTCCACAATGCTTCTTGGTTCCCCTGAAAACTGCATTGGAGCCCTTCAAGCATTCCAGTTTATACTGGCTCGGTAGTTCTTAGAACTGTTTCTATTTTAGCCATTCTGGTGTGTGGTGACCTCTCACTGCATACAGGACCAATGGTGTTGAGCTCATTTTCATTTCACGCTGTATTTCACGGCTGTTTAAGTTCCTTCATTTGAATGTATTTATCTGTGACTCTTCTTTCTGAGGTTAGTTCTGTGGCATTTATCCTGTATTTTCCCTTTATCTTCAGCCTGCTGCTGTTGGCCTGCTTTGACCAGTGAGTTCTACCCAGCCTAGCTCTGGGCAATCCAAGACTGGTCTCAGAAGGCAGTTATGGTAGAATAAAAGGTCAACATTCTCTCCTTGTAATAACATGTCCTAAGTTTCTGGTCTCACATGGAGATAGGCCAAGCCAGATCCTTGAATGTCAGTTATGCCCAAGTCCCATGGCGAGTGCATCATACCTCAAGTAGGGACTCTGATGTCAAGCAGATCACAGGCATAGCGAAAGACTTTCGGGTCTCTTCTGTGAATAGTAAACAGAAAACATGAGGAAAAGAATGGATCTTTGTCATGTCTATACGTTTTAGGAAATAAAAGCTAATCCATTCCAAATTTGCACTTGACAAAAATCCCTGAACTAACATTTACCTATTGACTCTTGTCAACTCCTTGTATTAGGGGCTACTTATTACGAAGCCACGACCTTTGGATCACAGAAGTTTCTTTTGCTAGTGTGTGTGTGTGAGTGTGTGTGTGTGTGTGTGTGTACTTGCCTAGGGATGACTTGGGAAATTGATAACTCCCAATATGAACACTGACTTACTTTGGAAGGAAGCTGTTTCTAGCTGTAGTGTTCAGGCCCAGTGCTGGCTACTTCATTTAACCGAGATTCCTATTTTTCTGAGCAAACTACAACTTATACAACCCCCACTGTTAATTATAATAAAAACCATAGATAGTGCCAAGAACATGCAGTGCACATCAAGCATAAGCTAAAGGCAGTACAGGATACCATGAGCCATGAGCTTAAGCTAGCAAAAGATTTTAAAAGGTTGACTCATGATTAGAAGAATCAGCAGTAATTGTTCAAATTTCTTCTGTGTAACATTGAACTAATCCTAGGCAGGCAAATCTCTGTGAGTTCAAGGCCAGCCTGGTCCGCATAGTGAGTTCCAGGACAGCTGGGTCTACAAGGAGACCCTGTCCCCAAAAGACCAAAGAAAGAAAATTAAAAATTGGCTTCAGATTCATAACAATTGGTGGATCATCTATCTTTTACTGTCTGGAAAAAAATTCTGTACACACCCAAAAACCAATCATTGTGCACCTTTGAACTACAGGCAACTGCTTTTAGAAGTTGGAATTAAGTCCTAAGCGTTTCAGCAGGTCTTTTCCAGTATGTAAATTCTAGCATTGATTTTGTAAAGTAAGTTTTAAAACAGAGGTTCTTAAGTAACAGCGGACATGGAGGGATCTTGTCACAATACAGATTCTAAGTCTGTGTCTGCTGCTGGTACATGCTTGTAATCTCAGCACTTCGAAAGTAAAGGCAGGAGGATCAGAAGTTCAAGGCCAACCTTGGCTATATAGTAATTTTGAGAGCAGCCTGGGCTATATGAAACCCTGTCACAAAATAAGAAAATAGAAAGAAAGAAAGAAAGAAAGAAAGAAAGAAAGAAAGAAAGAAAGAAAGAAAGAAAGAAAGAAAGAAAGAAAGAAAGAAAGAAAAGAGCCAGGTATGGTGGCACAGGTCTTTAATCCTGGCACTCGGGAGGCAGAGGCAGGCGGATCTCTATGAGTTCAAGGCCAGCCTGGTCTACATAGTAAGTTCCAGCCTGCTGGGGCTACAGGGAGACCCTGTCTCAAAAGAGACCAGAAAAAAAGGAAGGGAGGAAGGAAGGAAGGAAGGAAGGAAGGAAGGAAGGAAGGAAGGAAGGAAGGAAGGAAGGAAGGCAGAAAGGAAGAAAGAAAAGAACCCATTCTGATTCCTTATGTCTGGGTGGGGCCAGACACTCTCAAAAATCGCTGCTGTTAAAAGCATTGACCACTCTTGCATAAGACCTGAGTTGAGTTCTCAGTACCCACTAATGACTGTGCCTGAACTCTAGTTCCAGGGGATCTGACAACAACATCTGACCTCCACAGGCATTACACACATGCGGTATACTCACATACATGCAGGCAAAACACACATACACATGAAATAAAAATAAATAAATAAATAAATAAATAAATAAATAAATAAATAAATAAAAATGTTTAAAAAGTAATGCTGCTGCTGCTGCTGCTAACCGGACACCACATTTTCCCAGCAAGGCCTGGAGGGAAACCCCATATGAGCCTCATTTTTGATGAAAGCACAGCTGGAAATTGCAAGGAAAGCCATGCTTGCAACAGGAAGAACAATGCTCGAAATCCAATGACAGGAGTTCAAGTACTGCCACATGACTGCAGTCTTGAATGAATTTATACAATGACTTGGAGCTTCCATTTCCTCAATTATTGGCATGTATTATGTATGTTTTCTAGCTCAACATACAAGAAATATCTTTAAAGTTGAAGGTTAGCTTCTCAGACAGAAATGCATGTGTACCTGGGAAATGCATCTGCATAAGCTTAGAAGTATCTTTGACTGTCTCCTTAAGTACGTGATCTCAGGAAGTCCAACCCAGGTAGGTAGACAGTCTGTGTACTCACTAGACAGAGAGCTCTTCCTGGGCAATGGTATCATGGCTTGTTGACTTATCTTTCGGTTCCAGGAAGGTTCAAGTTCTCTTCCATTACCAAGCAAGAGTGGACAGTGCAGTAATTTTTGGCATCTCTTGGGAGCTGCCTCCTGATCTTCAAAGACATAGGAGCAATTTCAAACCAACTCCCATATACATTTATGTAAACGCTGTATCCTTTTTCAGAAAGAATAATCTACAACATGCACTTATAAACAGAAATTTAAATTGCAACAGATGTTTCCCCCTTTGAAAAGGTTCTTGAATTCATCAACAAATCTTTGGCTAAACTAATAAATTAATTTTTTCAGAGCAGATTTCATAAATCCTCTAATAATTCTTCCCTTTAGACATAGTGACTTGATTTTTTAGATCTATGGCACAAGGTTTAAACGTTTTAACCTTTACTACTTTAATCAACTAACATTTATTTCAGAGTTGGATGATGACCGACCACTGAAAGTTATAGTTAATTAAGAAATGAAGTCCAATTTGTCTGTTACATGGACCTGGATCTCTAAAGAATACGTGGAAATCGGCCTGTGTCACTGAATTTGGAAATGTCTGACAGCTTTGGTGTAACCCGTTCTCTTCCGGGGTTGTGTTGGAGATAAATTTCTGAGAATGGCTAGAACTTGGTGATTTATTTTGTTGTCACGCTTACTTGTGGCTGAGGTAGCTGTGCTGTGTGCAAGCCAACTTTCAGCTATATAAGATTTGTCTACGTGTCTTTTACTCTTTTTCATTCATACACGAAGTCTAGGCCTTAGTACAAAAATCAGGCCTTAGTACAAAATTGAACAGAGCTCTCTAATTGTACTTTCATTAACTACTATACTGGAGACGAACATTGCTTAACCATAAGCAGGTTTAAGGTCAAGGCTGGCAAAAGTTTCTTTTACATATGGTTCTGTACAAAAAGCTTTCTAAGAGGGTCTATTAGAAAACTTCAGAACCCAGTTAACCAAATTTTGTGTTAGGTTTTTAAAAAATTTTATTTATTATATTTTAATTTTATGTGTATGCATGTATTGCCTGCATGTAGGTAAGGGCAGCTATGTCATACAATGCCCTCAGAGGTCAGAAGCTGTCGGATCCCCTAGGACTGGACTTACGAACAGTTGTTAGCTGCCACGTGGGTGCTGGGATTCAAACCTGGGTCTTCTGCAAGAACAACCAGTGTTCTTAACTGCTGAGCCATTTCTCCAGCCCTGAGTTAGGGGTTTTTTTTGTAATTCACTCTAACAAGGACATAAAAGAAATTCAGGGGACCACTTTTTGGTTATAACAAGAACGTATTGAGCTACATGTTCTCCTGTTTCATATGAGCTCTGTCATAGTCTAGAAATCCCACAGATTAATGAAGTGAAATGATCACAATACTATAGAAAAATGGCACTGTGCTTTGGGAGGCTGTTTGAGTATGAGCTTTCAGTCTTAGGCCGATTAGCTGTAAAGCACAGATGCAATGCGTAGAGCACACTTAAAATAGCAGGGGGGAGATAGCTCAGTCAATAAAGCACTTGCTCTACAAGCAAGAGGACATGAGTTTAATCCCTAGAACCCATGTAAAAAGTGTCAGGCATGATGCCATGTGCTTGTAATTAATCCCAGCACTGGGGACATGACGACAGATCACTGAGACTCCCCAGCCAACCTGTGTAGCCTGTTTGGCAAGTTAGGATCCTGCCGCATAATAAGGTAGATGGCACCTGAGGAGCAATGACACTGAGGTTGACCTTGACCACTGACCTCCACATGTGCATGCACACAAACAGACACACACATGCACATTCAAAAAGAGAACTGTCATGTGACTGTCCTGATTTCCTGAGGTTATTATTGTGTCACAACATCCTCTGAGTTGAGATATTCCATCCTGGAGGGAGGTGGTTAGACTCAGGAAATAAATGACTCAAAAGTCTCAGAAAGTCCCTGAAACTTACCAGACCCATAAACTCCCTTTCTCCCCAAGGTTATATAAGCAGGAAGGACTGCTCACTCTCCAACCTGTAGAGCTGCCTGAGAGTGGAACAGAGAGCTCTAGGGTTCGATCTTTTGTGAGCTGTCACCCACGTGGGGGGGTGGGGGGGGGCTTTTGGCAACGTAGCTGCCTTTGCATCATCCTTGCTCCTGTGAGTTAACTCCTCATCCATGATCCTGAAGTAATCCCAATAAACTCATTGGTTCACAAAGTTGGATTTTGTTGTCATGGTTACTTTGGTCTGTTGTCAGTCCCCCATCTAGAGACGTTTGTCCATGCCTCCCCCATAAATAGTGTCACACAACACCTTGCCAAAATCCAGATTGATATAAAGATGCCAAAACTATTCACTTAAGAAAGGGGAAACTTTCAACAGCTATGGAAAACCACATATCCGTGTGCAAAAGAATAAGGCTGTTCCTTTACCTTGTACTACGTAAATATTAAAGTGGGTCAAGGACCGAAATGGAAAAGCTGAAACTGTGAAATCCTTAAAGGAAAACGTAAGGGGAAAGTTTCATGACATTGCATCTGGCAAAGATGTCTCAGAAATAATACCAAGAACTCGGATGACAGAAAGAGAAAAAAGAAACTGCACTTAATCAAAATTTAGAACTCTTATACATCAAAAGTCAATATTAAGAGAGTGACAAGATAATATAAAATGGTAGAAAATAAATATTCTAATGGCCAAATTTGGAGTTTATAAATAATTTTTATTGATTCCAGGATTTTATACAATGTATTTTGATCACATTCAGACCCCTCCCTCCTACAGCCCCTGCCCTCTACGCCCCCTTTCGTGCCCTCCATTATTATCTATCCTTTTTTATTTATTTAAAATTCTGTTGATTCAAATCTGTACCTCCCAAGTGCTCCTGGGTGTGGGTCCATGCCCTAAACTCTGGTCAACCTGCCAGGTGTCACACCAGTAAGGACCCCTGATTCTCCCTCTCCATGTAATAGATACTGCTCCAAAGAATACACACAACCACTCAGTGAGCATGTGAAAAGATGCTCAGAAGATATTACTAGCTGTTAGGCAAATGCAAATCAAAAACCCAAGATTCCACTCTCCCCATAGAATGGCAGCTATCAAAAAGGGAAACAGATGGCTCAACTGGTGAATGCACTTGCTGCTGAACCTGATGATCTGAGTTCAATCCCAGACTCTACATGGTGGAAGGAGAGAACAAATTCCCACAGTTGTCCTCCAACCTGCACATGCACATGTGTGTACATACACATGCAATATAAATAAATCAATTTTATTTTGAAAACCAGAAAACAATAAATGTTGACGAAGATGTGGAGAGATTAGAACACTTGTGTTCTGATGGTGGAAACGTAATGGTGGTGCTGCCGGGGAAAACAGGTTAGAGCCTTCTCCAAAAGTTACCACAGTTACCATGTAATTCAGCAATTCCAAAGAACAGAAGGCAAGAATTCAAATTATACCAGGACTTAAATGTTCACAGCAGAATTATTCACAATAGCCAAGTTTGAAAACAACCCAAATGTCTATCAACAGATGGATGGATAAACAAAATGTACTATATACACATGGTGGCATATTACTGAGCCCTAAGAAAAGGATAGCAGGTACATGCTTCAATACAAAGAAGCCTCAGAAGTGAGACTTGCCACACAAAGGGGCACATATTTTAGATTCCACTTACACAAGCTACCTTTCAGCATATACTTTCATAAGGACAGGAAGTAGAAGTAACTAGGAACTCAGAATAAGAAGGGGGTGTGAGAAACTGTTGCTTAATGAAATAGACTTTATATTTGAGATGATTTCAGAAGTTCTAGAAATAGACGGTGGTGATGGTTGTGTGACATTGTGAATGTATATAACACCATGTAACCATACCCCACAAATGGTTCAAAGTGTAAATCTTATATGTGTACACATCACCCCAAGTAGAAGCACATGTGCACACAGAAGTTATTGGGCTCTATTCCTGGAGTTTCTGACTCTATAGGTCAGGGTTAGAGCCAGAGGATTTACTTTTCTGAACAGTGCCTAGGCATTTCTCATGCTGTTGGCCAAGAGCCCACTGGAGGAAACCTGTGGGAACCATTCTCTTCCAACAAGAGAAGGTCAAAGAGGCTTTAAACAGAGTCCAAATAGCAACCAGCTCCAAGGGAAAGGTGGTAGGCTTCTGACACCTGATGTGAAGAGTGATTCTGTAGTTCTGTCTAGTCTGGGAGCTCCTGTGCAGGGGGCAATGGGTGCAGAGAATAGTCAGTCGTGGAGAGCTGTGGGGTTTGCTGGTGCTGTTGTTTAGGGAACATGGAAGGAAAGGGAGAGGGAGGACTAGGACGAAGCAAGGAAGGCACAGGGAGGGAGCTGGCTAGCCAAGTTAGAACAAAGAGTGGGAGACAGAGAAGTGTGCAAAGATGCCCTGTGCATTCCCCAGTGTGCAACTGAAAGCAGACCCAGATGGCTTCGAGGGGCACCAGGGCAGGCAGTGCATTCTCAAGGCCCAACCCAGCACTGGCTCAGAATCTCCCAGGCCTGGCTTTCCTTAGGTCAACTGTTCTGGAAGCCTGAGTGGTAGATGGAATTCAGGAACTCTCCACGTTTCCAGCACAGCCTGGAGGACACATGTGGTCCACAGCGTGTGTTTTCTGTCACCCACAACTTTGGGCCCCATTTAGAGGAACCAGTGATAGACTCAATCTGCTGAGTCAGAATAGAGTTCAAGTCTTTGAAAACATTGTCTAAAGAGGCAGTCACACATGTCACCATGTTAAACACATAGGCGATCCCATTAATAAACAAACTATTTAGACACAAAGGCGACTATGCTACAAATTATGTTTAAGTTATAAATAGGCGATGACCCTGCTTCAAAAAGACAAAAAAAAAAAAAAAAAAAAAAAAGGATGTGATAAAAAAAGGCATTAGCCGCCGTAAAAAAAAAAAAAAAAAAAAAAAAAAAAAAAAAAAGGCAATAAAGCAGATGGAGATGTAAGGTCACAGGCCCAGAGTTCTGCTGCTAACTCAAGCACAGGCCTGAAAAAAGACATTCACCTCTCAATATAGTTTAACGGAATTTCTCATGTATCAAGCCTGGCATAGTGGAGCACACCTGTAATAGTACTTGGGAGGTGGAGGCAGGAAGAACAGGAGTTCAAGGTCAGCCTCAGATACATAGGGATTTCAAGGCCAGCCTGGGATACATGAGACCTTATCTGAAAAAAATTATGTATTTTCTGATGTGCCAAGAGGCACTTGGATGAATGGCATGTAAAGCCAAGTAGACGCATTAAAAATGTTCAACATCAAACAAAGGGATAAGATAAACACATCAATAAATGTAGTGCAAGTGATTCAAGCTGTAATGAAAACAACACAAGAAAACACTGGCAAGTGTTAAAGGAGACAAAACAGGAGGTATGGTGTTCATTTCTCCATATGCCAGAGTTCTAGAATATTCCTGGCGTGACCCCGTTTCCCATATATACTTGATAAATAGCTTTGTGAACTAAACTAAATGACCAGATCTAATAGCCTGCCAATGGTCTATTCTACAATGTATTCGCTTTTAATTTGCTTAATTAAACTAAACATCCATGTCGATGCCACAAAAGCATATGTAGAATACTGAACTCATAGCCATCGAATGCTATGATTCCTCAGACGGAGAATCAGCAACTTTGATCCAACATATTAAATAAAAAAGTATCTTAAAGGGTGTTGTGGTGAGCACTTTTAATCCCTGCACTCAGGAGGCAGAGACAGGCAGGATCTCTGTGAATCTGAGGCAAGCCTGGCCTACATAGTGAGTTCTAGACTTGCCATGGCTACAAAGTAAGACCCTGTCTCGGAAAACAAAACAAACCAAAACAAAAAACAAGCAAACAACAGACAAAAGTAACTTAAGGAGCTGGAGATGCAAGAGGCCCTGGGTTCAATTCCCATCCCTGAATAAAAGTCTTAAAGAGAAGGCTTTAAACAGATGGAGACATTGAGAGAGTCATAAATACAAGTGTGTAACAGAAAAAAGGTACATAGATATGAAGGACACGATCTATGAAACTTGGCTTTGTTGCCACCAGAGAAGTGGGGAGGAAGTCTTAGAAGACTGTCAGAAGTCTGAAGAACTGTGTGAGGCAGACAGCCAAGTTTCTCTTAGCATTCAGCTCACATCACATGAATTTGGCACACTGACCCACTTTTTGCAGGAGCTGAAGATGGAATGTCTTGATAATTGAAATCCTTTCATTTTGCACAACGGAGGGTAATTCCTGCAGATCTGGCTGCATCGCTTGGCAATATGGAACCCACATTGCAAAAGACAGCAAGAAGGAGCTGAGCTTCCTGGAATGTTCTGGCACTTGAAAATTTAATTTTAAATAGAAGCTACTTCAAGGCAGAGTTCTCAAAAGTTATGAGTTTCTAAGTGTATTGTAGCAATACTTTTTGAAAGGACAAACCCCAAGACCGATTAGTTTATTTCTATTCTACTGAAGAATGCAGTAAATGTGGTTCATCCTCCTACACTGCAAAGTTAATCTTGCTAATTACATAAGCAAACATGAGAACAGGTCCAGTGAAACTGTCATGGCAAAGAATAATGGACGGAGTAAAACCAGCCCTTTGGCAGAGCATTGTGATTCGATGTCGTAATAAAGGACTTTATGATCTGTTTACAGTTTTTGTAATAAGATTACAACTACTTTCACTATTCTGGATAAAGTATCTGTACTTAGTGAACTACTATTGGACAAGAAGTTTAAGTCTAAGAAATTAACATAACCAATATATGTTTGTGGCATAATATTATTTTTTTCAATCACTGACCAAGTGTCCACACCTAAGATTCTGTATTACTTTGTATTGTCCCCATAGTGAACCCCCAAATAAGGATCCGAGGGCATGAAGTTTATTTAGGAAGTTCAAGGAGTAGAGTGTACACTGTAGGTGCTTCGCACTGACTGGGAAGTGAAAGCCATCTTTTCCCACTTCCATATGCAGGGATATCCCACTGTGGGCTTGGAACAGGCCAGGGTGAGAGTGTTTGCACGTGGTAATCAGCAGGTGCTATGCATCCTGTCTCCTTCTGCTTTGTGTGGTGGTTTCCTTTGTGTTTGCCTGTTCACTAGCATATCAGCAGTGTAGAAAATATGACAGAGGACTGGAGGAGAAAGACAGGGAAGGGATGGTAGCTAG
This sequence comes from Nannospalax galili, assembly GCF_000622305.1. Taxonomy (NCBI): domain Eukaryota; kingdom Metazoa; phylum Chordata; class Mammalia; order Rodentia; family Spalacidae; genus Nannospalax; species Nannospalax galili. The sequence goes on from NW_008357490.1 coordinate 1,217,960, forward strand.
TTACAGGATAAGCCCCTAGAATTAAACTGAAGGTTCCTTCTGTGAAGACCTTCTGAGAGTTGCAAGACACACTGCAAAGTGCTTGAGGGTAGAGGGAGCCAGAGTAGTGCCACATCAACTGCAGTTAGCTGTCTTAAAGGCTGCAGGAGTGGGTAGAGTTCAAACTCCTGGTGCTCCTGGCCCAGTGAGTGTAGAGGGGAGGTCTGTCTATTCTCAATAAGGAGATGCCAGTCCTGACACCAGCCAAGTGGCAGGCTAGCACCAAGGTGATGAGGACCTAGGAACCCCCAACAGCAACTGCTGTAGCTTCTTTGCATACGTGTATGTTTGCCATTTTACTTCATAGTAATTTTTTAAAATGTATCTTTTATTTATTCTTTGACTATGTCATACATGTCAACAATACATCTTGACCATATGCTCCCAATTCTCCTCTCCCGCTCCCCTCAGGAACCACAACACCTCCCTCCTACTCCCCCAGGAACCCCCAACACATCCTCCTGTCCCCGTAATGTCTTCTCTTTTTTGTGTTAATAACCCATTGAGTCCAATTAGTGCTGCCTTTTGGAACCTTGACCTGTTGACTTGATCTTGGGAATGTAATCATCACTGCATTGCGTCCAATGGCCATGGGTGTCCCAAAGACGGCATTTCACAGCACTCCTCCCCACCCACCAGCTCTTACGTTCTTTCTTCTCTGTTTTGAGCTGTTCCCTCAGGTTTGGGAGAAGTTGTTGATGTAGACATCCCATTTAGGGCTGTGCACTCAGTAGACACTTATTCTCAGCACTTTGACCACTTATGAGTCTGCAAGAACTGCTGATCGGTGCAGAGAGAAGCTTCTCTTGCCAAGGATGAGGGCAGCACTAATCAGTGAGTGTAAACATAAATATTTAGAAGGCAGTTTGACAGCATGCCATTTACCAAAATAGCAGTAACAGATTTCCCCCTATGGCTTATGATCTCTGGAGCCATAGGTTTTGGACCAAGTTTATAATGCCAGGCATGAATTCCCTCCAGACTCAAATCTGATCGCTCCCATAACTTTTGTGCCATATTGCACCAGTGGTCACATCTGGCATAGAAAGTTGCTATAGAGCATACAAGGTTGGCTGCAAGGTTATCAGTCATGTCTTTTCTCCCTCAGCTGCCTACATGGCACCCTCTGGCACTATGAAAACTAGTCAGCAAGATTTCCAGAGACCAAGGCTTTACCGTATGGATTTTTAGGGAGAGATTCCAGATCCAAACTATATCAATTCCCTAACAGAAAGTCTAGTTGCCTAGGAAGTTGGAGTTGACAGCCATACAGTATACACTGGGAGGCAAGGGCAAAACCCTTCACTTAAAATTTTTCTTTCCTTTGGGCCATTCTTATCCCTAAGTTTTCCTACATTGATTCCCTCCTGTGTGTGGAGCATGGAACTGCCTAGAGATGGTTAGATGAGTCACTTGGAAATAGCATAACTACACAAGCTTCACTGGTGTCCTCATGATTGTGGTTTGTCAGAAGTCTGGTACTAAGTAGATGGACATGGATAATAAAAGGAGGAAGGTTGGGGAAAGTTCAGAGCCTTAACTTATGAATGAAGAAGAGGGGGCCAGGGAGAGAGAGAGATCCAGGAACCAGCAGGCCTTTACCTTGTACACGAGAGCAAGGTTAGTACACTTCATTAGCTACTGTGGAGAAAGTAGAGGCTGAGTATGGGAGTCAGAGACCAATAGGAGTGTTGCAGGAATCCAGGGGAGGGTCTGAGCAGTGGAGACAGTGAGTCAGGGTAGGTCCAGACCACACTGTGAAACAACCAGACAGGATTTTCAGAAAGAAAGAAAGGAGTGTGAAGACAGTGAGAAAGCAAGTTTTGGCAAAGTCTCTGGGTGATGGTACTAGCCTTTGCTTACTTGGAGGTTGTGTGTGTGTATGTGTGTATGTGTGTGTGTGTGTGTGTGTGTGTGTGTGTGTGTGTGTGTACAGGTTCTGAGTGGCTGGAGAAGACTTTCATTATTAGAGTTATTTATTTTGTGTATGTGTGTGAATATATGGGTGTGCACAGAGCAATTCATGTATGTGGAAGTCAGAGGACAACTTATGAGAACCAGTCCTCTCCTTCTACCATGTGAATCAACAGGCTGTGAGGTTTGGTTGCAAGTGCTTTTGTGTGCTGAGCAGATGCACTGGTCTATGATTTTTTTTTTTACTTTACATTAATTCTTCTTATTCACATTATCCCTCCTAATATTATTTATCATTATTAACGCATTATTTACACAGATTACTCTCTCTTAATATTGATAAGCTTATTAGTAAACATAACTATAGTCAACATTCTTTCATCCTCAGATGCAAAACTTGCTACCTTCCCTGAAAACTGACTTTTTTTTCCAGTGTTGAGTCCATATCAACATTTGCATTCTAATAGCAGATGTCAAACTTCCACACAGGATGAGTATATCTTTATGAGGGAAAAGAGGAATGCCTCACCCCCTCCCCAATCATCTGAACAGTGATTATAGAAGCATCAGGAGAATGAGCTTTTTCTGGCTAGCATCAGGTCACTGAGGCTGTTTTGTGGAACACTGCATCCTGTGCTGTCATTTCTCTAATTGTTTTCATTTCAATCCCCCACTCGTTTCCTCCTTCACTGTTCCAGTAGGTGATCCTCATAAAAACTTCATTTCCCTAAAGCCCCCACCAATAGTATCCTATTAAGCTTGGCCAATGAGAGACACTGGTTAGAGACTAGATGTCTTAGCCAATTTGGTGTTACTGTAACCATGGGTAAAGGGAACTGATTGCATTCAGAGGATGCTACGCTTCCTAATAACTGACTCTCCAGAGAACTACTCCAGTTCTAGAGACCTAGACTACTCCTAGGAAACATCCATCCAGTCACAGGAGGAGGGAAATCTCCAGGACTAGTCCCTGAATCTTAAAGATTTCATCATCTCTCAAAATCACCCCACCAAAGACCGAACTTTGAGCACATGAAAGGTGGGAAACAGACCATGTTCAGGTAACTTCCTTCTTATCCAGAGTGAAAGCTGAATTTAGAAGGGAGAAATCTGAGTGGCCCTTGTCCCTGCTCTGCCTGCAGTTCTTCTGGGCTCCCACCCACTGCCCAGCCACTGAGCTCCAGGCCATGGTTCCCACACTGCTAAAGTCTGGCAAAGCCACATCCTTCCTATGTCCTTCCTGTCATTGGGATGACATGGATTCCTGCCGTTGCCAGGTTGCATCCCTCACTGTCACCTCTGTTCTTCCACCCTCCCAATATCTTTGTAACTAGAATGTTATTCTCTCTGGTGAAATCTTTTGCTATCGGTTTTATCATCCACTTAAAAGACAATGCTTATCGAAAGAAAAATAATAAAATGTCTTAATTTAAAGCTTACCTCTCTCTATATTTTTCTCCATAGGCAGCCCTGACTATCCTGGAACTTGCCATGTAGTCCAGGCTTGTCTCCAATTTATGGGTGACCTTTCTGCCTCCCCCTTGCCACTGTGCTCACCTACCCATATCTCTATATTATTAAAACTTGGGGCTGGAGAGATAGCTTAGCAGTGAAAAGCTCATACTGCTCTTGCAGAGGACCCTAGTTCAGGTCCCAGCACTCATATAGGACAGTTCACAACCTCCTGTAACACTAGTTCCAGGGGATCCAACACCCACTTCTTATCTCTATGAGCAGCTTCACTCACATGCACAGACCTACACACACACACGCACACACACACACACACACACACACACACACACACAATTTAAGACTAAAAGTAAAATCTTTGGGGAAAAATAACTCTACACACATCCAGAAATGGTTAGAACTCAGGGTAACAATTGTGGTAACAAATGCTTCTTTAATCACTGACCTTGGTAAGAACTGCTGCTTCATGGTGATAAGAAAGGAAAAGCAACTAAAGGGGTATGATCATTGTTCTTTAGTTTTCTATGGCCAGCATCCCCTTATTGCCCACTCAAGGGCTGACTGCTCTCATCTCTCTCCTTTGGAAAGTCACTGCTGGCAGGAGAGGAGGTCGGAGGTAGAGGCAGGCACCAGGGCAGGTGCCATTCTGAAAGCTGTGCTGAAAACTTGGGCTTTTGTTTTCTTTTGATTTTTAAATGCAACAGAAAGTCAGTAGAAGGTAGGAGCCAGGGGCATAATCTGAGTTTTCTAATAAAGATTAGATTTACACAGGTAGAAGGGTAGTCTAGCAGGAGACTAATACAAGAATCAGGGTAAGCCATGGTAGAGGCTGGACCACAGCAGAAGCACAGGGTGGAACCACACAAGAGATGCCAGGCTTGTTTATCTTCTGCAGGTACACTTGACAAGAGGGAGGAAGGGATTTTACATGAACATCTTTTGGAATCTACAGTGACCCTTCCTTCCACTTGACTTTGAACTTCCATCTTGTGGTTTGCTGCTTTGTACCAGGCTACCTGGTTTGAAAGCTTCTGGGACTCTCAGTCTCTGGCTCCATTTCATTTTATGAGTATTGGAATTACAGATGTGTGCTACCGTGCCTGGTTTTACATGAGTCCTGGGACTCTGAACTCAAGTCCTCATGCTTGCATAGCAAGCACTTCCTCACTGAGCTATCTCCCCAGCCCTAGGACTATACTCATAAGATATTGCATAGCAAAAGTTAAGCTCTGGTGGGGGGCACAGCTCAGTAATGAAAACATGTCCTTAGCATGTGCAAGGTCCTGAATTCAATTCTCAGCAGCCTCCCCAAATGTGAGACCTAAAACGTGATTGGTTATAAATTTTGGTAATGTCCATGCTAATAATAAAAATTTGCACACAATAAATGAAGCAGAAAATAGAGCTGAGTTAGCAAAACAAAACACTCAGTCCTTCCAATTTTACATGTCACATGCTCAGAAGCTAAAAGAATTCATGTAAAGGGCAAGGAAAAGAGACACCAGACCCCAAAGAATACAATCATTTATGTTCTGTACAACCCATGCCTTTGAGGTAGGGTTTGCAAGAAAATTTTGATTTGGAGCTACAGGGAAGGGCACCCAACTGGTTCATTATCATCTCTAAACATCCTAAGATGGGGAAGAGAGCAAATTATGATGCTGGTAATATTTTAGAATGGGTAGTGCCCCTCGGCAATATAACCCATGGAAATTCATTGAACTTAGTACAATCTTCCAGAAGCTTCCTGGCAGGGCTCCTGCTTAACTTCCTCAACTCATGTCTCTCTTTAACCTTAGGTTTTGTTCTAAGGATGTCAAAACATTCAGACTATGTATTGTTGCTCTGTGTCTCCAACACTGAACATGGTTTTTGGAACACAAAACACCTATAGGAGCTGTTCATTATACATGCTCTAGTTTGCTTCTGTTGCTGTGATAAAACACTGGCCAAACTTGAGAGAGAACTGGTTTATTTGGCTTATACTTCCACAGCACAGTCCACCATTGAGGGAAGACAGGGCAGGAACCCAAGAAGGAGCTTGAAGCAGAAATCATGGAGGAGTGCTGCTTACTGGCTTGCTCCCCCTCGCTTGCTCAACTACTTTTTATACAGCCCAGGTTCCCTGCCCAAGGATGGCACCACCCACAGTGGGCTGGGCCCGCCTACATCAATTAATAATTAAGAAAACACCTCATAGACATGCCAACAGGCCAATTTGATGGAGGAAATTCCTCAGTTGAAGTTTCTTCTTCCCAGGTGACTCTAGCTTGTGTCAAGTTGACAAAAATTGACAACATAAGTAGCCAAATTCATGAAAACTTGGTCACTCAATGAACGCTGAATCCGATTTTTTTTCTGATTTCTTTGTACTATAAAGGAGGGAGTTACAGTGATGGAAATGAATTATAATAACTAAAAATGTAAGGAGTATGAATTCCTTGGATAATTAAGATATATTCAAGTTTCTCAGTCTTGTGTAGATCACTCAAGTTCAAGGTTGAGGAGAGAGGAGCTGTGTGGAGGGTTTAAGCATCTGGAGTCAGTAGTCCCTAGGAGCTGGGAAGTTCACATGCACTCTGCCATATTTGAACAGCCATATAGCAGATGTAAATACATAAGCTCACAAATCCTTTTCCAAGTCTTGAATGCCACTCACATTTTATTGACACTGGAGATTATCTATTGGTCATACTTCCCTGAGGCTCAATGCATAGATTATATGATAGCCCAGCTCATTTGCAGCCATCCTTCACAGCACATAGGCTGACACAGCACACTAGCTCTATGACCTGAGTAGTTAAGTTAATCAAATGAAAAGAACTCAAGAGGAAAGGTTTTCTTTCGTGGTTCATGGTTTCAGAGATTTCAGTTCATAGTCTTTTGGCCCTGCTGAGTTGGGCCTGCGGGAACATAGCACATCCTGGTGGGAGTGCTTGGCAGAGGAGGTTCCTCACTGCATGGTGACCTGGAAGCAAAGAGACAGACAGGAAGGGACCAGTGTTCCAATATTCCCTCAGAGGGCATGCCCCCAGTGTCTTAACTTCCTTCCACTAGGCTCTACCTCTTTAAAAGATCCACCACTGCCCATAAAGCCACAGACCGGTGACCAAGCCTTTAACCATCGGCCTTTGAGAGGTACTTCCAAACCACCTTCACCACCTTTATCAACTTCACTCATTAATGCCAGACTGGTCTCCCCTGGGAGTGTGTCTTTAATAAATCCCTCACCCATAATTCTCATCTCTGAGAGCTATTCCTAAGGAGTTTGGTTTTGTACAGATTCAGGCTGCTACAATTTGCATAAAATTCAGTAGCAGGTTTCAAAGAGCTTTAAAAGTGTTTTTATTTACTGAGAATTTATGTGTGTATACAATGTATTTTAACATATCTACCCCCCTTTCCCCCTCCAACTCCTCTCAAATCTCCCCTTCCTTCCCCTCCCCTTCCCCCTTCTCCTCCCCGATTCCTCCTCCTTCTTCTATAGCCTATTGAGTTATTAGTGCTGCCAGTATGTTGGGCCAGCCCTCCACTGGCACATGGGCAAGCTACCAGGGTCTATACCCCTGTCAAAGAGCTTTTAACCAAGCTTATCTTGATTGAATGACACCCATGATTCTGATTGGAAGGTGGGCCCTCTATAAGTCTAGAAACTGCATTATTATATAGGTGTTCTGAGAACCTTGGGGGGAATCCTGTTTTGGTAAAAAAGCCACCCAGCTCTGGCATGGCAGTGTTTGACTAGCTGATTTCACATTACTCACTAAATGAAGCCAAAACAAGCATTATCAAATGTTTAGATTTACTGGAGCCTCTGGCTTCAAGTAGCTTGATGATTCATTCTGGAACAGCTCACAAAGCAGACCTCTAGCTGCATTAAGGCCATGAGCTTTGTGGCAGTAGGATGGGTTCCCCTATTTTTAGTCTAATGACAAGCAATGCTAGCTGCAACCAATTAAAACAAGTAAAGAGTTAACATTCGAAATGGCCACTATCCAGATGGCAACATGGAAGTCATCAGAGCCATTTCATCTTCCAGGAGATTTATCACTGTGCTAACCCAAGTCTTTTCATGTGGGTTTCTACCACAATCCTTAGTACACACTCACAGAGGGGATTTGGAGTTTGTGGGTATGACATAGCACTATGAACACGGATTTGTGCAATATAAAGGATATGCTTGAAGCAGAAGGGTTGGCAGGAGCGTCATGCTTTGCTTTGGGCTCTGAGAAGACAGTCACAGGGGTGACAGGAACAGTCAGTGCTCTGGGCACTACTGCAGGGTCACCTACTGCTTTGTGCCACGGTATCCGTCTCCCATCAGCAGTCTCAGCTCTTGTATCTTTTCCAGCCATTGTATTTTCTTCTTTCTTAGACTTCTGTTCCAGATATTCCCCCAAGCTCTGTCCCAAATTCCTCAAGAACCACTTTCCCTGTGAAAGTGCCAGCTGTCATGGTGTCTTACCTTGGTGTACTGAATGGGTGGGAAAGGCAGTCCTGCATGGGCAGCCCACCCTGGCTGCAGGGCAGCAACCACTCTGTCTTATGCCTGAATCCTTCTTCAGATTCTTCACTATCGAGCACAGGAGCACATTCTGCAAGTGTGTGAACTGTGTGTGTATGTGTGTGTGTGTGTGTGTGTGTGTGTGTGTGTGTGGTATATGCACATGACAGGAGCGTTTTCCATAAACTCGGTGTCCATAAATTCCGTGTCCATAAACTCTGTATGTGTGGTGTGCACATATGTGTGCACATGTGTATAGAGGCTAGAGATCAACTTTGGGGGTCTTCCTCTATCACTCTCCACCTTAGTTTTTGAGACAGTCTTTCATTGGACCTAGATCTTACCATTTCAGCTAGTCTGGCTGGTCAATAAGACCTTGGATTTGCATGTCTTTGCCCCCACTCTGCGGGGGAGGGGCGCTGGAACTATAAGTATGCGCCACCAAATCAGCATTTTTTTTGCTCAGGAGATTTTACAAAATGCTGCAGAGAACAGGATCTGGATGGTGCAAGCATTTTGTTTTCAGTGCAATGTATTTTTGGCTGAAGGAGGCTTCAAAAGAAAGACATATCTTTATTTCGGTTTACAGGGTGTCATGCTTGTCCAAAGCAATTAAATACTACACAAAGCCCTCAAAGAAATGTTCAAGTAGAATTTGGACATGGTTTGGGATTCTGAACAAATATCAATTTGACCAAAGTTTCTTCTGTAAGAAATATAGCCCCAAATATACTACTTTTTGGAAAAAATAAAGTCATTCAATGCTCTGATTTAAAATTACTTCCGCCAGTCATTGATTTAGAAATGTCATTAACCATGTAATTTCCAAATGTCTTTGCAGACTGCAGAGCATGGAATTATTGTGTCAAAGACAGCCTTTAATGATCTTACACAAGTCAGAAAGACTGGCTTAGCTTTATGACTTTATATAAGAAAATGTATTGGTTGTTTGACCCAAGAAGTTCTTATTGGAATGACAGGATTTAAGAGACTACATGGCATTTTTATAAAATAGGTCCAGGGTTGATAGCAAGTGAGGGATTAATCTGTCCTTCTTGTGCTTAGTCTATTTTTTTTTTACTCTCGTTGGACATGTAATCTTAGATCTATTTATGTCACCAAGGCAATTTGTTGGTCTTATTATCTGTTGCTGCATAACCAAGTGTCCTAAACACAGTGGCATGAAAACACCAGCACTGTTATACTCATGGATTCTGTGGGCTGAGGACTTGGGAAAGATGCAGGATTGATGGCTGGCCTCTGCTTTATGGTGTCTAGGGACTTGCCTGGGAAGATGGAGCAGCTGGGGCTGGAGAGCTAGCATTCAAGATGGATTCCTCACTCATTTAAGATGACTTAAGTTAGGCTGGGCTGCCCACCAAACTGGACACCTACAAGTTGTGTGGTCTTCCCATGTGGCTCACGCTTTTCAAGCTGACAGATTCCAAGATGAAGCATCGGCAAAGGGAACATTCTACAAGCAAGCACTCCATGAGCAAAGGTTCCAAGAGAGACAGATGGAAGCTGTATGGCTTGTTCTGACATAGCTTGGGAAGCAATACCAAGAGTCTTCCATCATACTTACAGGTCCATGCAGTTATCAGCCCACAAAGACTGAAGGGAGGATCACTAAAAGGAGAGTCAAAGGACATGTGGTCATACTTAGAAACTACCCCTATTGTGGTTTCTGCAAGACAGAGAAATACACAAGCTTGATTTTGAATCCTGACTCCTCCATTTTTAAATGACTGGCCTTAGGGAAGTTATTTGACCTCTTCCTTTGCTGTGTAAATATAAGTAGTGATCACATAGTTGCCATGAATGAACACAAATCCATGTCAGAGTGCCCCTGGGATTCATATGTAGTTGGCTAATTCTAATCTTTTTCCCTTTGTTCTCTTCTAAAATATGGCTTCAGGGGCTGGAGAGATGGATCAGTGGTTAAGGGCAATTTCTGCTCTTCCAAAGGACCTAAGTTTGGTTTCTAGCACCCACATATGGGAGCTTATAACTGCCTGTAACTCCATCTCCAGGTAATCTTATGCTCTCTTCTGGCCTTTGTAGACACATGCACACATATGGCATATACACAGACAAACATACACATAATTAAAAATAAAATAAATCCAAAAATACATGTGTAAACATATTATATATGCATATTACATGTTACACACATATATGTGTATTTGTGGTGCTGTGCATCAAACCCAGGGTCTCATGCACACTAGGCAAGCACTCTTTTATACTAAATCCCCAGCCTAAGGTATAATAAGGTTTGATGAAGTTTGACAAAGCTATATGCCCACTAATTAATTGGCTTCCTGTCATTAAAATTAGTTTGCATCTTGAAAGATGGTGTATGAATCGAATCATCCATTATGTGTGCCTCTTTTTCTATCTGACTTCCTTCCTCTGGCATAATTGTTTTCATTCTCCATATTGTGTTGTCTACTTCTTTCTCTTGCTGAGCATTATTCTGTTCTATCACTCTATCAAATTTTTTATTCGTTCATTGCCTTTTCCTCTTCCTTTTTTGTCTTAACCACTTTTACCTCCTTTTTCAGGCAGAAATAACCTCAAACCCACTCTTGTAACTCTGTGAAAGTCTGCCTTCTTTAAACAATTTTTAAAACATTTTATTGTTTTAATTTATGTGTGTGAGTGTATTACCCGCATGTGTATAAATGCACCCATGTTGTGCAATGCCAACAGAGATCAGAAGAGGCCATCAGATCTCCTGGAACTGAAGTTATGGATGGTTGTTAGCCACCATGTGAGTGCTGAGAATCACACTCAAGTCCTCTGCAAGAGCGGTCAGTGCCCATAGCCACTGATCCATCTCTCCAGCCCCACTTTCCTTAAATTAAAAAATATACTCATTCATTATTTTTATATTATGTGTATGAGTGTATTGTTTGCATGCATGTAAGTGCACCAATGTTGGGCAATGCCCCTAGAAGTCAGAAGAGGATGTCGGCAGTAGAGTTACAGACTGTTGTTAGCCTCCATGTGGATGCTGGGAACCCAACCCAGGTCCTCTGCAAGAGCAGCCAGTGCTCTTAACTGCTGAGTCATCTCTCCAGCCCCCTTTAAAAATCTAAAAAGATAGATTTTTTTGTGTATTTCATACAATACATCTTGATAATATTTAGATCCTGCTCCCCTATCTGTACCCATCATCACTCCCCTGGAGGGTTTCATGCATTCTGTTATATATTAAGACCTATGGAGTCCAGTTTGTGTCCCCAAATATTCCTCTGCATGAGTCCATCCACTGTATCCTGGTCAACCTATCTAGCATCACTCCCTTAAAAGAAGACCAACTTTCCCTCTCCTAGTGAAAATCTGTTTCCTAAGCCATTATTCAAAGGTGCAGTCTTCTCTTCCCACTGTCCCTGTCATGACTGAGATGAAAGCACTGGGATGCCCACTGAGATTGCACCTCACAGAGCCACCCACTCTATCAGGTCTCAAGCCCAGCCCTCCCTTCTGGCCCAGCTAGACTTCTGAATCTCCCCCTTGGGACTGCTAGGAGAGCTGAACAGACATCCCTTAAACCCTCAGGAAGTTCCTTGCCATTTGAGGAAAGTGTAATAGAATTCCAGATTATGGATCTCCCAGACAGCATGCATTTCCATTCTTTCTACTTACTGTCTCCACATGGTGTCAAATTAGTTGAGATCAGGACACTCTGAGAAGGTGAAGGACACTGCCAGTCCTGGCTTCTTCTGTCATCTCTCTAAGCACATCACCCATAGCCACATGATTGATGCACTTAAGATCATCCCCATACAAGAGTCAGAGAACCTTCCAGAAGGATGTTGTGCTCTGCTGTTTCTCTCCTCAGAACCTGCCAATGGCCTTGATTGCACATGGAGTGAAGTGTGAGCCCCTTTACAGTAGCTTACCAGGCCATGTGATCAGCCTTAGTACTTCCCAGACTTTGCCACTCACTTCGCTGTCCCTTAAAGCAAGCCAAGCCAGCAATGGCTCTTGCAGTAGCTCAGAGCCCTGAGCTTAGAAGGGTCCTACATCTGGTTCTGCGCTCTGCTATTGCTTTGAAGGTTTTGATAATTTGGCAACAACAGGCCCTACATATTTATTTTCGTTTTGTACTGAGCCCTTCAAATAACATAGTGGTTTGTAACTCCAGCCTCCAGGTCTGCAAATGGCCGGGTACATAGCCACTCCTGCTTCAGAGCCCAGGCTGCTTCTTCCCCCTGCAAGGAAAGCACATCTGATCGATGATTGTACGGCTGTTTCTCTCCTTTACTCAGAGCTTGGGTCAGTGTCAAATATCTCCCTAGCAATGAACTCTCTGGCCACCCTATGGACAGAATCAATGTCCTCAATTCTCTACAGTCATCACCTGTTTCCCCATACTTGAAGCATACCTGTCTCTGCCTGGCTCTGTGTTCTGTAGATGTTCTTTGACTTCGGTTGAAGCTGTGTCCCAATACATCCATGTTAGTTAAAAATTTGTGCTGAAAAAGCATTTAGTACATCTCCCCACAGCAGCCACAGCCTCACCTCCCCAAACATGCTCAGAACAATCACAGTAAACTATAGATAGACAAAAATCACCTAATACAGCTCTGAAACCAGAATGTCATCAACCATCCCAGTTGTCTTGATATCTTGGACCCTGGTCTCCCAAATCCCATATTGTGTGACTTATTCCCTGTACTTTAAAACAAATACATATTTATACATATACACATAAAATGTATCTAAAATAACATCTATAGTTTATATATTTATAATTTAATACTTTATACATTTAATATTTTAAGATATATGTTAATATTTTAAATATATAATTTGCCTTAAATATTTATTTTTTTAATGAATGGTGTTCTCTGTGTTTGCAGAGTTTGGGTGCTTTAGCTGGGTACAGAGGTATGATGCTGCAGATGATTTTTCTGTATTTTTTCAGAAGAGGGAACTGAGCTTGTACTAGGACCAAACACTTCTGCATCCGTTGGTGCAGAGATTAGCTGACTATGGCCCTGACACGACCCGGCAACATGTAGAGGCTACTTTCCACTCCACCCTCTGCAGAGGGGAGCTGATAGCAACCAGAACACACATCCCCTTCCTCCGTTTGCTTTTCCTCACATACCCCACCTGTGCTCCCAGCAGAGCTTCCAGCCACCCACCTCGCAAGCCTGCTTGCTCCCCCACCTGTATAAACACACGGCTTCCTGTCACCACGTGGCCCACAGTGCAAGGCTGTGGATGGGGAGCTTCGAGTTTTTAATTTCCTAATGAGAAGGATTGTAGACCTGGAAAACAGCTGTTATCCCAGGGGCCACGACACAACGTAATTCAATTGCACCTTTATGATTTCTGTCTTGTCCTTTGCAATTTCCCACAACCCTGAAGCATGTTCTGTGAGTCTCTTTCCATCTTACTTCCATCAGAGACTAAGCACACGGGGTGACTCTTAGCACAGAATACTTATACTCTAAATCCCAGTGGGAATGATAGGATATGGAGTCAGTCCTATAATAGTGATACAACAGGGCTCTCAGGCTGCAAGGATAACCCATCCTAGGTAGGGTCTCCTTTGATGTCCTCTGCTGCTGCAATTATTAGCCATTTTAAAAAGAGAAAGATGCTGGGGCTGGAGAGATGGCTGAGGAGTTAAGAACACTGACTGTTCTTGCAGAAGACCCGGTTTGAATCCCAGCACCTACATAGCAACTAACAACTATCCATACTTCTAGTTCCAGTGGATCTGACAGCCTCTTCTGTCCTCCGTGGGCATTGCATGACACAGGTGTACTTACCTACATGCAGGCAATACATGCATACACATAAAATAAAAATAAATAAATAAAAGAGAAGATGCCAAGGCATCACAGTGGATTTTGAATATGGAGTTTGAAGCTAGGGGGAAAGAAGGAGTTCACATTTTACCTCTGTCATTCACCCATTGCATGACTTCAGTCTTCTTTGTAAGATGGAATCAGACAGCTACTTCGTAAAGCGTATGAAAATCAACTGGGGTAAGATATAAAACTGCATACCTTACACAGCCTGCACCAGAGTGTAACTGAGATATGCACGATCTGGTAGCCTTGGGCCAGCCTCCCATTTCCTCACCCAAGTCTACTGCAGTCCCTAGACTCCTAACACTCCCTTTCTCTGCCCTCTGATCCATCACACCACAGTTGGATGAATCATCCCGCAGCAGCATCTGTATATATCACATCTCCTTCCCTCCCTAACCAAACCCACACCCATAAACACAACAGAAACCACCTGTGGTTTCCCAATGCCTTCAAGATGTCCAAATCCCTTAAGTTGGCATTTCAGCTTGAGTACAATTTAGAGTCAGTTTGCTCCCTCGCAGTGGCCTTTTCTTACCTACATACGCCCCGATCCTTTTAGGCCACCTGACTGTTCTCTGAATGTGCCCACTTCATGCCAAGTCCTCTCCTCTGTACATGCTCATACTGTTCCTCTTGTGTACTCTGCTTGTTCCCTCCTTTGCACTGATATACATTCCATCTTTTATTTGGGAGATTAGTAAAGTCCCATTCTCTTTTCCCTCCCTTCCCTTCTGTTGGCTTTTTAATATACCACACCATGTTTTGTTACTGCTTCTTTGTATATGTGACAGCCAGCACCTAGCACAGACCCTACAGAATATATTCAGAAATATGTGATAATAACTACAAATTTAAGTGTATACAGTTAAAAAATATTTCCATCTAGAAATGCTTTTATAACCAATTGTAATTTAACTCAGAACGGTTTCCTTCCATATAATTTTTAAATGTCAACAGCTACATTGGAATTTTTGAGCAAGGATTGGTGTGCTGCTGTGGAGGCATGAGTGTCTTGTGTGTGTGTGTGTATGTGTGTGTGTGTGTGTGTGTGTGTGTGTGTGTTAGAGAGCTCCATTCAGTGGTTTGATTCTCTTTAGCCCAAAGTGGGAAAGAGTTGTCTTAGCTACTGTCTCAGTGGCCATCCTCAGCCGATAAGTTCTCATCAGACCATACTGATTGCTGAAATGAGAGCAGAATCTAGGAAAGGTAATTAACCACTTTCCTACCTTTAAGTTTTCCCCCTAGACTCCCTGCTCAGTTTAATCTTGTAACAAAATATTCCAAGGGAAGCTGTCTTCCCAGAACTCCTTGTCAGTTGGGGAGAGGGTGCTGTGGCTCTGTTGGCAGTAAAGGACCTTGGGGAAGAGGCTCTGTTTAAGCTCCAAACATGCCTGTTTAGATTCCAGACATTCTCACTAAGAGTTATACCTAAACCTGTCCTTGGATGAAGACCAAAAGATTATGTGTTAGTACCTACACAAAATATTTGGGGATTCTGTCAAGTTGAAAGCTGGCCAGTATCATCTATGTGGAACTGGTAGTGACTGAACAGTATTGAATGTGAAACAATTAAACAGTAATACCTTGAATTTATATTTTTGAGAGTAGTGTTAATTGATGTTTGCTTTTTTGCCTAGCAGGAAGCATTTTTTAAGTTTGAACTCTGGGAAGGAAGAGACTCAGGCAACTTGGAAGTTTCCAAGCTCTTCATTGTGTCCAAAGTTGCTCATGTTCTCAGAAGAGAGCCTCTGCCTAGGAGACTCTTAACCTCTGGAGCCCTCTCAAGTGCGACTAAAGAAAGCATGCTGTATCACACACCCAGAGTAGCCCCTGCAGCTGTGGAAGCGAGCAAACCTCGCATAACCATCACAAGATGCACAACTTAAAACAGTCGATGGAGCGCATACCAGGCTTAGCAAGCATCCAATTCTGCTGAAAAAGATCAGAAAACCCTGGGGAAGAGCTCTTTACACAGCGCTGATTGACTCCCAAGTGTGGTTGAACATAGATAGGGAGAGGAGATCACACAATGGAGAGAGGGTTTAAGATTGAATTAACAAGCCAAGGAAATGCTACGCAACTATAAATAAATCCAAAGTACAACATCATCTCCAAGGAAAAATGAAATGGATCCGCATCCAGAGAAGATCGGTAGATCTGCTTTCTGTGCCATCTATGTTGTCTTTGTACCCACAGTTACAATGTAACTGTTTTGGAGGTTAGAGGAAGGGGCAGCAAGTGCCTGGATATGATAAGGGTAAGAGGAGAGCATGGAGAGACATAGCCTAGGTTGGAAATTTAGCACACAACACCTAAGTATGAACTATCAGATACAAGAATATTTTTTAAACATATTGTAGATGATTCTGAGAGAAAGAGATCATAGAAAGAAGTATTCTTTTTTGTTCTAAGCAATCAATATGCATGAGAGTGCAGATGAACCTCAGTGTACATGGGGAATTGCTGCAGGACCCCACAAGCATACCATACATACATTTCATACATGTTCTAGCTCCTTTTATAAAATCGTGTAGCATTTGAATAGAGCCAAAATATTCTTCCCCTATCCCCAAAGCATCTCTAGATTGCTTATAATATCTAATACAATGTTAATACTGTGTAGTTAGTATGTTCAATCCAGACCTGATTTTTCTTTTCGGTATCTTTTTTTAATCTGTGGTTGGTTATCAATGTGGAACCAATGCATACAGGTTAATGTATCTTAACTCCAAAGCATAGAGGCCTAAAATGGGACACATATATCCCTCTTTTGTTTGATATGGTCCAGAGAGAAGAGATCCAGGTTGGGAAGTCATCTTTATGACCCTCAAAATGTAGGCCAATTTCTGTGATCCAGTCACTCGATCAGTTCTTGTCATCCCAGGTCAAGGAGAAGGGGGCTTGTTTTGAGGAGCACATGTGCACATCTGACAGAATATGCCCCAGAATGCAGCACACATCTCATAAGCTACAAGGGGAGGCCATGAAGAGAGAGTCCAGGTGTTAGCTATATGCTATTAAGATGCTGGAGTCCAACAGCTAACGGTGAGAATTAATGCCAATGTCTAACCAGCAGTCTTTCAAAGAAATGCTGCAGAATTATTTGATTCTTTCAACTCCATGCACATTCAACTTTAATATAAATAAAACTAAATGTAAGACATAGTTCTAAAAGATCATCTTTGAGCAGTGGACTATGCAATCAAAACCTAGAGATCAGAGTTCTGAAATATAATATAGGCATCATCAGGAAAGATGCTACAAAGTGCAGCATAGAGCATCTATACCTACTGGTGCCATAGCATGGGCCCCATGATTTCAGGACTTTCACAGTGACTTTTCAGGCTTCAGCATGTGATACATTCTGTGAGGCTGCATGAGCATCCTTGCAAGTTTATAATTTTAAAGTAACTGGTTCAAAAAAGCGTGGGGAACAGACTCTGATATGGGAATGAGAATGAAGGAAGTTAATTGGGGGAATAGTCTTGGAATCAAGAAATGAAACAAGGGACAAGTGAGAGTTCTGGAGCTGGAGTGTACTTTCAGAGGTGTTGTGGCAAAGAGAGCAGAGCTTTCCCCAGTATCAGTCAGTCTTTAGATGCAAACCACCCCCAAAACCTGCAACCTTGAAGTGCAGCCTCTGATGAAACTGTGTTTTCTGCTGGTGAGCTCAAGAAGGGGACTGACTAATGAGGTCTGCTTCAGCTAGCTCCTACCAGCTCAGGGGGCAAGTCCTTTAGCCTTGAGGTAATATATCACTGCATCTGTACATGGAGACAGCCAGCCATTTCTGGGTCTCTGTGATTCTAGCAATGTTAGCACTTTAGGATTTTTCTTTAGGAG
Source organism: Nannospalax galili (assembly GCF_000622305.1). Taxonomy (NCBI): domain Eukaryota; kingdom Metazoa; phylum Chordata; class Mammalia; order Rodentia; family Spalacidae; genus Nannospalax; species Nannospalax galili. The sequence continues at coordinate 1,235,573 of NW_008357490.1, forward strand.
AAAGTCAATGGTAACAGTGAAGGAGTTGGAAAGAGCTAAAGAATATGGAAGCTTCATGCATGCAGCATGCATGCTGTTTAGGTAAGGTGGTATTTTTACTTAAGGTGGCCTTGAGGTGACTGCTGGAGACTAAAGGAAAGGAGACTAAAATTCAGGCGGTGCGGATGCAAACTAGTGGGTACTTTACTTTCACTTATGCCTCATTGGACTGCCTCCCTATTTGTTGGTTATCATGTAAGGATCCTAATTAGGAATTTGGCCTTATATTAGTCACTTTTCTGTGGCTGTGATAAAACACCATAACCAAGGCAACTTATAAAAGGAAGTTTATTTGGCTTATGGTGCCAGAGGGAGAAGAGTCCTTCATGGCAGGAGAGGCATGGCAGGAAGCAGCTGGAGGAGAAAGCTGAGCACTCACATCTTCAAGCACACATAAGAAGCAGAGAAAGAAATGGGAAGTGGAACATGACTTTGAGTATTTGTGTTTCCTCCAGCATGGCCACACCTCCTAAAGTTCCATGGCCCTCCCCAAAAAGCACCACCATCTGGCACTAAGTATTCAAATACATGAAGCCCATAAGGGGCCTCGACACTCAAACTACCACATTTCACTCCCTGGTTTGGATAAACTCGTGGCCATATTATATGCAAAATGCATTTAGTTCAACCTTAAAAGTTTCCATAGTCTTTGATAGTCTCAACACTATTCAAAAGTCCTTGAGTTCTGAGACTCAAGGCAATCTCTTAATTGTGAGTACATTATGTACTTCTAAATACAATGGCAAAGAATAGACATTTCCATTTCAAAAGTGAATGGAGGCATATTGAGGAAATACTGGACCAAAATAAACCCAAAAACCAGCAGGGCAAATACCAAATCTTGTAGCTCTACATCTGATGTCTGGAACTTTGGTTCCAAAGGGCTTAGATGGTTCAGTCTCTCCAGTTTTGCTACATGCAGCATATATCTCTAGGGCCATTACCACACCCTGTACAGCTCTCTTTGGCAGATGTCTCATGGCTCTGGCATCTCCAATATCTTGAGGTCTCCATAGCCTACAAGGCTTCAGTTATAGACAATGACCTGCCAGGGCCTTCTTTACACAGGGACTCTTCTGCTACAAGCTTCTTGACCTTGGCAGCTCTCTGAAACCATGGAGAAAGAACCATTGACCCCCTTAACTTGCACCTTTCATGCCTCTAAAGCCAGCACCACATGAACAACATTGCCAAGTTTGGCTGCTAGTTTGGGATGGACCTTGGCCCTCTTTATCCATATCACCAGCAGCTGCCTTTGTATGTTGTAGTTTTCTAGGATCAGAAAACTCCCAAGACCTTTTTCTTTCACAAGTTGGAGGCTTAGTTGGGTGAGGTCTTGTCCTAAGGGTACTTTTTACATTGTTGAAGTGAAAATCTGGAGGCCTCTCCTTAATGGATCTTATCTCTTTTCCAACACGCCTTGGCTGCCTTGACACCAACATTATTAAATTTCCTAGTGCCCTTTTTCGTTGTAGATGTGTGATAATATTCACCATTAGTAACCACACCACTGAGTCTACATTAGTCTATCTTGAAATTTCCTCAGCCAAATAAATTAGTCCATTTCATTTTAATTTAGCCTCAGGCAAGTTCTTAGGCTGTGGACAGGCAGCAGCTAGCTTGCTAGCCAAAATATCCCAGGTGCCCCTAAGTCCTTGTTTCCGTCTCTTTCCTGAACATCTTGAGCAAGACCTCTAGTAGAATAGCCCATCAAGATCTGCTTGCAGTATTCAACCACTTTTCTAGCTCAAATTTCCAAAGTTTCCCAAATTCCTCCAAAAACCAATATGGTTAGGTTCTTCACATCAACACCCCACTTCTGGTACCAGCTTCTGTATTAGTTACTTGTCTGTTGCTGTGATAAAACACCATGATCAAGGCAACTTATAGAAGGAAGAGTTTACTGGGTTTACGGTTCCAGAAGGGTAAGAGTCCATCATGGCAAAGGAGGCATTGCAGAAAGCTGAGAGATCACATCATCAAACACAGGAAGCTGGGAGAAACTGGAAGTGTGAATGAGATTTATGAACCCTCAAAGCCCACCCCCAGTGAAATGCTTCCTCCACAGAGGCTGCCCCTCTTAAACCTCCACAAACAGTACCACCAACTGGGGCCAAGTAGCAATAGTCATTTTTCACTGGGGAAATGGCTGATGTCAATGTATATCATTGGCTAAAGAGATTTCCATTGTCATGGCCTCCTTTAGTCTGGTAAGCCCAGCAACTGAACACCCCAGAGCGATACTCTGTGGGAAGAATTCCACTGGGGCCCCCATTCACTGAAGGGCAAGCCCATGCCATTTCTGTATACTGGCCTGTGTTTTGGTGTGATCACATCAAAATGAATACTTCCTGTAAGGTGTTTGTTAGAGCACCTACAAAAGGTGCTCACCTGACAATTTTTGTGCCAACCTATCAACAAGTACTTGTGAGTATGTGGAAGGATTTGGTCTGAGGCTTTGAAACTCAAGACCTTGTAGTGGGGTCACATGGGAAAGAGGACATAGACAGTCATCTCCCCTTAACTGCCAGGAGCTGCCAATATTTTTCTAAAAATCATAATTTTGAACAGCCAAATTTGCCCAGAGGCTGTGGGAGAGAATAAAGCCTCAGCTTATTGCTGGTTAGATGCTCTAGCAATTAATGAAAAGGGACATTACCTTAAAACAATGATTATATGGGGCTGGAGAGATGGCTCAGCAGTTAAGAGCTCTGACTACTCTTGCAGAGGACCTGGGTTTGGTTCCCAGCACCCACCTGGCAGCTAACAACCATCCGTAACTCCAGTTCCAGGTGATCCACAGCTCCCTTGTGGCCTCAGTGGGCACTGCACGCAGGCAAACACTAACACACATTAAATAAAAATAAGTAAATCCTAAAACACCCAATTATCAACACATTGTTTTAGTATAGTAATTAATCATAATAATGAACTACCCTGAATTAAAAATTCAACACAAGATCCAATATCTATAATACTGACAGCACACTAAACCTAGCTTTATTTTTCTAGATGTTTGTCATTTACTTGGAATCTGCTACCAGAGTTGGCCTTGTGAAGATTCAGTATGTGGTTTATACCAAGATCTCCAAACTAAACTTAACTCTTATGTATGAAAATCTAGAGGATTCTAATGAGGGAATATACAGAAAAGTAAATTAAGTGTCCTGCTTTGGTTGGTGGGATTGGAGGAGAAGTGGTTTGGGCAATGCATTTAGGCAAAAATCATGCCATGTAAATATTAAATGCAAGAAAACTACAGAGAGATGGAGTAAAACCTCTGTCTATGTGACAGGAACCTGAAAACTTCTGGAAAGGGACATGGTTTCTCAATGTTCTGTCATACAAGCCTTCTACTTGGGCAGGTCAGTCCTCTCCCTGTCCCAAGGACTTGCTCTTGGATTTATATTTTAGCTCATGAAAACTTAGTTGTTTTTCTCTGTCTGAAACCCTCACCCTCCTTCAATGATCCTGTCCTTACATGTAAATACCTCAACACCGCACTGATCTCATTCCTTTCTCTAAACTTTCTTAACACCTACATGGTTTTTGCTTTGTCTTCTTGAGAATATGAGTCCCATGAACCAGAGAAGACCCTGTAGTCCTGGAAGACCACGGAAAATCCTCACATGTCCCTGCTAGTGCTATGGTACCTAGCACAGATGAGACCTCAGGAGGCCCTCCGTGCAAACCTATTCCAACTCAGAAGACCTAGGGAACTAACTGTCTTTTGATGGGGACAGTGAAACTGAGGCAAACTAGAAAAGGCATTTGAATTCAAGTGACTTTCTACACAGTCCTAACAGAACAGAGATGCAGGTAACCTACACACACCATGTTCACATCTCCTAGTCTCTCAGTGATTTGAGAACATCTGGCCTCCTTTCCTGGGAAAACACTCTTGTAGTTGAAACAACAGAGAAGCATTATTGGCTCCATTCTAGGTGTCTTCCCTCAGCCAAGCTGGCTTCTAAGAAGCCACAGTTGGCATGTTCTGTGAATGTCTAGTTCCTTCTCCTCTGCAATCCATACCAGGCCCTGTTCAGACAAGGGCTGTCTCACAGTTGTGGGACTGGAGGGCAGCAGGCAAAGGGTAGAAACCAGTGGCCTCTTTCTCCCCATAACATACTTTCCGAAAGAGTCAGGGTGGAGATGTCAAGCTTGGGGAAAATAGAAGGATCTAGGTCAAAAGCCAGTTAGATAAGAAAGCAGAAATCACTGTGTTCTGAAAGAAGGCTATGGAGACATGTCCCCCAAAGACAGAAAATGGGAGTCTTTATAACTTGATAAAAGGAAGAATGAAAGGTATTTGAAAGATGACTACAAATGATCTTTTAGTTTGCTAGTGTGTGTGTGTGTGTGTGTGTGTGTGTGAAAACCAGGGGTCAGTGTTGGGATGTCTTCCTGGGGCATATTCCACCTTACTTTTTTATTTAAAGATTTATTTGATTTTTTAATTATGTGTGAGTCTGTGCATGTGAGTGTAGGTATTTCACATGGGTTCTGGGAGGTCCTCTGTAAGAGTTGGCAAGCTCTCTTAACCACTGAACCACCTCTCTAGCCCCCTCCACCTTACTTTTTGAGACAGGGTATCTCACTGATTCAGCTAGATTGATTGCCCAGCATGCCCCAGGTCTGCATATCTTTGTCTCCCCAATCCTGGAATTCTAGGTCCAGACCACCACACTTGGCTTTTCTTGAGCCATCTCCCTAGCCCCCAGTTTACTCTTTAAAAGATGCTTATCTCAAGCAAGATCATGTGCAGGATCAATGCATGCCTGCTCTTGGTGACAACCCTTCTAGAGCCAAGAGATGTGGGATAAATGTGATCAGAAAGAGGCTTCTCCCTGGAAACCATTCCCCTGCCTCACTGCTGCCCTCATGGGGAGCTGGAGTTTTGCTGTACAAGACTGTTTATGTTCCAGGATACACAAGGACAAAAGGTCGTGGGAGGCACTCAATCTTGGAGTCTCTGAAGTCAGAAGACAATAAACATACCAACTGTTAGGGCTTTTGAAGAAGTGCAATTGAACCGAACTAATTCTGCAATTTGGATGCAGCTTTCCAACATCTTGTCATAGATAGAAATGGGACAAGTTGGGTCAAATGTCCATCTTGCTTTGTGAGACAGGTTCTTTTACTAGGACCTGGGGCTAGCCCATTAGGCTACACTGGCTGGCCAGCAAGCCCCAGGGATCTGCCTATCTCTACCCTACCCAACTCTACCCCTGGGCTGGGATTACAAGCACAGGCCACTGTGCCTGACTTTTTATATGGATGCTGGGAACTGAACTCAAGACTACATGCTTGTGTGGCATGTACTTTACCAACTGAGTGATCTTCCAAGGCCCCCTGTATTTATATCTTAAAATTATTTTTCTAATATGCTTTTTTAAACTTCTTATTCAGGCTGGGGAGATGACTCAGTGGATAAACTACTTGCTGCACAAGCCTGAGGAGCTATGTCCAGATCACCAGCCCCCGCATAAAAAAAAACTGTACCACAGTGCACTCCTGTAATCCCACCACTGGGAGACAGAGACAGGTGGATCCAGGGGCCTATTGGCCAGTCAGTCTAACCAGCCAGTGAGCTCCAGGTTCAGATAAGAGATACTGTCTCAAAAAGTAAAGTGCCCAGTGAGTGAGGATGTCACTCAGCATTGACCTCTGCTGGCCCTTGATGCCCCTGCATCCATACACAGAATACACTGATGGCTGTTGAGCCCATCTGCTTACTCTCCAGACAGGCAGCAGATCCTTCAACTGTGTCTTGTCCTTCATCAGTAGCTCTGTAAGTGCTCAGCCCAACATTTGGCTGGTAACAGAAACCTAGGACACTGACCTTGGGGTCTTCCTCAAACACACATACAAGGGTGTATGCAACTGCACCCACATGTACACACACACACACACACACACACACACACACACACACACACGCAAAGCCTTAATTTTAATTTATCACATTATCATGTTTGACATCTGAAACAACTTTCTGTACCCAGACTCAACTGGACTTTAGAGCCAGCCTGACTTACATATGAGATCAAAAGATTTCTTGCAGGAACATCTTTCCTGTCAGAGTGGATGAACTTGGAGTTTCTCATTTTTAAGTTATTTTAATAAACTAATTAAACTTTGAAGTCTTTCCCCTTTAGGTTTTTGTGCGGGTTATAGTTCATAATAGTAGCTTCTAAAAACAGCATTTGCTAGTGTTCTTTTCAGGTGTTAAACTATAAATAATACATGAATGGCCTGGATTCCCATCCCCTAGATAACCTTTATAACGCACTTTCATACTTCATGTACATAATTAAAACTTCCAGCAGTGTAAGACATCGTGAAATGAGGTATAATACTCTAATTCCTCATCCTTATCTGGCCATTCGTCTTGTTATGGGCAGTTTCTCTCTGTTCTTACAGAAAATGTTTTTGCTCATTCACCAAAATACACACGATCCTCATGCATACAGAGATCTTTACATTTGCACAAAGGGACTCACCCAACCAATATTCAGAGGAACTCAGCTAACTTCTTTTCACAGAGAAAGATTTCTTGAAGAATCTCCCATATTAGTACACAAAGACCAATGGCATTCTCTTTAACAGTTGCATAAAGTTCAGACTCATTGCATGCATGCATGCATATATCTCTACATACATGTGTCATATATACCTCCAATATATACAGTCATATATTTCAGCTGTCCTTTATTTGTTTGCATACAAGTGGTTTCCAGGGCTTTTTCCTCCACAATTAAAAAGCAATACTGCCAGGTATGGTGGCACACATCTTTAATTCTAGCACTAGAGAGGCAGAGGCAGGCAGATCTCTATGGGTTTGAGGCCAGCCTGGTCTACATAGTGAGTTTCAGGCCAGCTAGGGCTATGTCATGAGACTCTGTCTCAAAAATAAATAAATAAAAAGAGCAATGCGTCTAAGGAAAGGTCCTTTTATAGCTTGCATTTGTTCCATTTAAAGTATATTAGTCAGGAAAATCCTGAAAAGTAGGACTTCGTTAAAAACTAAGTGCTCTTTCCAATGTATTCTAATCTTTTACATAGACAGGGTGAAAGGTTTCTAATCTGGCTGACATTAAGAAGAAAAAACTTGGAAAATGCCAGTGATAGCAAGTATGCTGACCTAGCTGCCTTGGTAAGCTTCAGATTTGACATGGAAGCAGTTACCTGCAAGAGGCTCACAGCAGTGTCCTTCAGTTCAGGATGAAACAAAATAGATTGCCCAGGGGGCAGTACCGCCCAGGTAGTGGGCATGCAGACAGCTCAAGAAATAGTATTTGGCCTCTTTTTCTCTACACGTTGGCCGGTTGTGGGTTTCTGTCTTAATCACCATCTGCTGCATAAGGAAACTTCTCTGGTGAGAAGTGAGAGATGCATTCACCCTGTGTATAGAGATTGCCTTGAAAATGTGTCACTTAGGGTGACACAAGGAACCACAGAGTGCTTATCCCTGAATAGGACACTTATTTCCAACCTCTGTCTCCCAAAGCTCAGGGATCATTACGGAAGAGGAAGCGAAAAGATTGTAAGAGCCAGAGAGGGTGGATGACCACAAAGAAACAGACTGCTCCAGACAGTTGGTCAGTTACTCATATGAATTAGCAATGGTGACAGCATGCATAAGTCCTAGGCAAGCTCAAACCAGACAAAATCTCAGCCTAGATACAGGGAAGTGAGTCATAAATTCCAACCCAACCTAAGGATCATTTGTCAATTGATGGCTGCTGAGAAGAGGAAGGCAATATCTTATAGGGATGGGATTCTTTGTGGGACCAGTGGATGGATCCACAACTGAAGGACATTTAGGGACACAGATCCTACTCTGTAGACTGATATATATATATATATATATATCAGCCTAGATACAGGGAAGTGAGTCATAAATTCCAACCCAACCTAAGGATCATTTGTCAATTGATGGCTGCTGAGAAGAGGAAGGCAATATCTTATAGGGATGGGATTCTTTGTGGGACCAGTGGATGGATCCACAACTGAAGGACATTTAGGGACACAGATCCTACTCTGTAGACTGATATATATATATATATATATATGTATATTTATGGGAGTACATTAAATTAAATTGGGCAGGGGGTAATGGGGAAGAGGTACAGATAGGGGAGAGAATTTAAATATCATCAAACTATGTTGTATGAAAATCACAAAAATTCAATTAAAATTGTTAATAAAAACAAAAATGAAAATAAATAAAAATAAAAATAAATATGTATATTTCACAAAACTTGAGAAATCAAAAGACTCTGTTGCTATGAAATCTATTGTAATTATCAAGAGTCAAAGGAAATATAACTCCAATTATCCAGTAAAAAGAAGAAGAGATATTTGGTCTGGGGAGGTAGCTCAGTGGGTTAGAGTACTTCTTGTGAAAGCAAGAGAATCTGAGTTCAAATCCCCAACACACATGAACAAGTTTGGCAGAGTCATGAGTACCTGTAAACCCTATGTTGTAGGAGTAGGGGGCAGAGTCAGGTGGATTCCTGGAGCTCTCTGGCCAACCAGCCTAGCCAAGACAGATACTTCAGGTTCAGGGAGAGATACTGTCTCAAAAAGTAATAGGAGCCAGGCATGGTGGCACACACCTTTAGTCCCAGCACTTGAGAGGCAGAGGCAGGCAGATCTCTGTGAGTTCAAAGCTAGCCTGGTCTATAAAGTGAGTTCCAGGTCAGGTAGGGCTATAGGAAGACCTTATCTCAAAAAGACCAAAAAAAAAAAAAAAAAAAAAGTAAAAGTAAAAGTAGGGTGGAGAGGGAATGAGAAGACAGCTGACATCCTCCTCTGGCCTCTACATGCACGTGCATTAGTGTACATACCCTCACACATATGTGCATATTACACATGCACACCATGCACACACACACACACACACACACACACACACACACATACAAGGCAAGAAATAACATTGAAATATTGACACCTGATACAATCTTTCTGATGAAGTCACTGTTGAGGATGTTATTAGCCATACTGAACCCACAAAGGTTTATGGAAGGAAATTTCCACTCTGGTCTCTCTCTCAAGTAAGATTTATATGACATTGTTGGGCCTGGACCTCAAGTGGAATCACTGAAGTAGATTTCTTTGGACAAAATAACTTACCCTATATATCATCTAAGTGGTCTCTAAACCATGTATAATTTTACCAGACCTTGACATTGTAGAATAAAAGCCAGTTTTTGCAATCTTGCTTTCATTACATACGAAATGTTCATCCTATGGGGAAAAGCTCAACCTTGTTTGCTGGCATTTGCAGCCAGACTGAACCTCCTCCTGTACATCAGCACCACATGACATGTTCAAATGATGCCTTAAGTCACTGGGACTGGGGAGAAGTTGAGGTGGGCTATGGCCTTACAAAGAACAAAACAGCCGATGTAAGTCTGAATAGAAGTTAATAATTTAGGGAATTGTGTAAGTCCCAGGCATCCTTCAGAATTTCTCCTGAATGCCAGCTGCTGCTGCACACAAATTCCACAGAAATTGTGGTGGCTCACACCTGTAATCCCAACGCTTAAGAGGCTGAGGCAGGAGGACTGTTGTGAGTTTGAGGTTGGCCTGGGCTACACAGTGAGTTCCAGACCCCTCTGGGCTACAGTCTAGGGTTTCAGAAGTGAACTGGCAAAGCCTGGATATACCTGGATTTAAGTAACTTCAGTGTAGAAAAGCTTAGGTTGTCTTGCAAGAAAAGCCTACAGCATCTGCTCACAATGGTAGTAGATATACAGCTGGGCATGGTGATACATGCCTGTGATTCTAGAACTCAGGAGGCTGAAGCAGAATGATCACAAGTTCAAGGCCAACCTGGGCTATATAGTGAAACCCTGTGCTGGAAAACCAAAGACTAGGGATGTAACTCGGGAGTGTTGTATGCGCCTGTCAAGTGTGCATAAATCTGTTGTGACAGTTTTCACTTAATACCATTCCGTATAATATTCCAAGCTTCATCTATATTGTGCGTGCATCTTTATTTCATTTCTTTTTAATTGCTGAATAATTTTTCACTGTAGAGATACACAACATTTTTTTTCATTCAACATTTGATGAGTATTTATTTTTTATTTATATGTATGTGTATACCATATGCATACAGGTACCTGTGAGGCCAGAAGGTATCCAATCTCCTGGAACTGGAGTTTGTAGGCAGTTGTGAGCCACTCAATGTGGGTGCTGGGAACAAAACCCAGACCCTCTGTAAGAGCAGTACTTGCTCTTAACTGCTGAGGCATCTCTCCAGCCCTTTTGGGGGCTATTTGGATAATGGAGCTACGATCGTTCATGAAAAGGTTTTTATGCAGACATGTGCTCTTGAGTCTTTTAGATATACAACAATGAAATAAGTCCATGTTTAACACTTTAAAGAACTTCCAAGCTGCTTTCCAGAGTAACTCCACTGTCTTGCCTTTCTTGAAGCAGAGGGTAATGGTTCCATTTTCTCAATACCCCTCTGACGTATGCTGTCTGTATTCCTGATTTTAGCCATCCTAGTGGCTGGGAGGTGATGACCATTTGTATGTTATCTGTGGAAAAAAAATATGTTCATATTATTTCCCCTTTTTGATTTGGCTTGTTTGTCCTTTATTGAGTTCTTTATATATTATGGTATTATGTATACAAGTCCTATATTATATACATAATTTTTCTCATTCTGTGCCTTTTGATTTTCTTGGTAGTGATTGTGAAACATGAAAGTTTGTGAAGTCTAAATTGTCTTTTTTCTTTCAATGCTTTTGTTTGGTTGATTGGTTGGTTGATTGGCTGATTTGGTTTGGTTTTGGTTTTGACTTTTATCTTCTTTTTGTCTTCTGACCCTCTTGACTCAGTCTCCCAAGTATGAGGATTTCAAATGTGTGTCTCCAAGCCAGACTTCATTGCTTGTTATAGCTAAAAAGTCATTGCCAAATCCAGGTTCACAAAGATTTAACCTCTCTCCCTCTCTCCCTCTCTTCTTTCCTTCTTTCCTGCTGTGCTAGGGATCAAAACCAGGACCTTGTACATATTAGGAAGTCTTCTACCACTGAGCTATGAACCCAGCCCTGAATCTGTTTTTTCTTCTAAAAATTTTATAGTTAGAGCTTTTAGATTTGGAATTTTTAGTGTTCGGATGGAAACCAAGGCTTCACTGTGATAGAAACACTAGGCAAGTGCTCTACCACTGAGCTGCATATATCCATTTGTACTTAATTTTTGCATCTAGTGTGATATGAGGATCCAACATCTTGCTTTCACATGTGTTTGTCAAGTTACCCCAAGGCCACTTGTTGGAGAGAGCTGGCTTTCCAGACTGAGTGGTCTTTGCAGTATTGTGGGAATGAGTTCAATGGGGATGCATGAGTTCCTTTCTGGACGTGAAATTTTGGTCTATTTATTGACATGTTTGTCTTTGTGCTGTTTCCATAGTGTCATGGTTATGGTAGATTTGTGCTGTTTTGAGACCAGGAGGAGTAACACTCCAGCTCTGTTTTTTTCAGGATTTCTTCAGCTCTTCTGAGCCTCTTTCATTTCTATTTGAACTTTAGGATCAGTCTTGTGCATTTCTACAAAGAAGCAAACCCATACTCCAAGTAGGTGTCTTGTATTAAGGTGGGACATTCTTGCCACCCTGTTACAGCTCAATGTGCTCTCATCATTGGCATTGATGACAGTCCAGTGGTTTAAATCTTAAAATGTTTCTTTTGACTGCATTTTTCAGTGTTCAGAGTACAAACTGAACACTTTTGTTAAATTAACCTCTAAGTATTTTGCTCATTCTGATGCTACTTTAAATATTTTATTTATTATTTTCCCTTTTATGTGCACGAGTATATTGCCTGCACGTATGTAAGTGCATCCATGTCATGTAATGCCCTTGGAGGTCAGAAGAGGGCATTGGATTCTTCTGGAACTGGAGTTAAGGATGGTTGTTAGCTGTCACGTAAGTGTTGGGAACAGAACCCAGATCCTCTGCAAAAGCAGCCAGTGCTCTCAACTGCTGAGTCATCTCTCCAGCCCCTCTGATGCTACTTTAAATGCAACTGTTTTCATAATTTCGTTTTCCAATTGTGCATTGCAAATGAAGAGAAATACAATTGATTTTTGCATCCTGCATGCTTGATTTTATTAGCTCCAATAGCTTTTTAGTGAACCCTCAGGATTTTCTACATACCAGATCATGTTAACCATAAATAAGACAGTTTTACTCCTTCCTTTCCAATTTGGCTGCCCCTTCCCTCATTTTCTTGCTTAATGTCTTGGCATGAAAATTCAATGGAGCATCAAACAGAAGCAAGGAGAAGCTGGGTGTGGTGGCCTGTGCATTTGATCCAGCACAGGTGGATCTCTGTGAGTTCGAGGTCAGCCTGGCCTGCATAGTAAACTCCAGGCCCACCATGGCTTCACAGTGAGACCCTGTCTAAAAAACAAGCAGAAAGAATGAGAAGAAATGTCAGAGTCACTATCTTTTAAAATTTAAAGTGCTTTGACCCCAAAACATTGTTTTGCAAAATTAGTGACTATCCCTCAAGGTATGAATAAATATATTCACAAGAATTAAAAAATGAACACAAGCATTTATCAAAATTGATCAATGATCTAAATATAAGCAGTGAAACCAAAAAAAATATCTCAGAAGAAAGCATAGAAGTAAATCTCCATAATTTGGGATTTGGTGACACACTTTGAAATAACACCAAAAGAATGAGCAACAAAAAAAAAAAAAAAAAAAAAAAAAAAAAAACAGATAAAATGAAACTTATCAGGGCTGGAAAGATGGCTCAGCAGTTAAGAGCACTGGCAGAGGTTGCAGAGGACTTGGGTTCAATTCCCAGCATCCACACGACAGCTAACAACAGTCCGTAACTCCAGTTCCAGGGGCTCCCATGTACTGGTAAGTACATGGAAAGTACTCAGTGTCGCTAGTCATTAGAGAAATGTTAAGTCAAAGCCACAACAAATTACTACTTCTTACCTAATAGCATGACTGTAATCTTTGTAAAGGAAAATAATAAAGGTTGGAAAGGACGTGAAGAAAGCAGGATCCTAATGCACTGCTGGTTGGAATATAAAATGCTGCATACAGTGTTGAAAACAGTTTGGTGTTTGCTCAAGAAACTAAACATAGAACTGCCACGTGACTGTATGACCAGTGTTTCATTCCTAGGCCTACACTCTATAGAAACAAACTCCCACGCTTGACCAGACACCATTTTTTGCCAATATTTACTGCAAATGTATCTCTTGCAGAGTTATCCACAGAAAACAAGAGGTTCATTGGCAGAGGAAAAATAAAAGGTAGCACATATGTAAAATGAAATATTATTTGGCCATAAAAGAGTGGGATTTGGGGGCTGGAGAGATGGCTCAGCGGTTAAGAGCACTGACTGCTCTTGCAGAGGAGCCGGGTTCGATTCTCAGCACCCATGTGGCAACTAACAACTGTCCTAACTCCAGTTCCAGGAGATTCCATGCCCTCCTCTGACCGCCACAGGCATTGCAGGACATGGGTGCACTTACATGCAAGCAATACACTCATACAAAAAATAATAAATAAATAAATAAATAAATCTTTAAAGGAGTGAGATTTTGACACGTGGAACAACAAGGATGAACCTCAGAAACACTGCACTGGGCTGGAGAGATGGCTTAGTGGAAAAAGCACTTGCTACACAAGTGTGATGGCAGGAATTTGGATCCCTTGCACCTGTGTAAAAGCCATGGTGGCCCACCTGTAGTCCCAGCACTTGGGAGAAAGAGACAGATCTTGAGCAACCTTGCTAACTAGACTAGCTGAATCTGTGAGCTCTGGGTTCAGCAAGACACCCTGCCTTAGTAAATAAAGTGAAGAGTAACTGAGGAAGACACCCATGTTATCATCAACTTCTGGTTTCCCTATGCAAGAGCACATATGCATCTGTATACATGCCCCGATGCACACATATATCCACATACATGCAAACATTTGTATCCACACAGGCAAAGAAGAAAACACTACACCAAGTGTAAGAAACCAAATACAAAGGAACAAATACTGTGTGATTCCATTTACTGAACCATCTAAAATTGTTAATTAATATAGAGAGTGAGTGTATTAGGGATTACCAGGATCTGGGATAGGAGAGGAATGTGAAATTACCTTTAACGAGTAGACAGTTCACTTGGGGAGATGATAAAAGATTGAAAAAATAGTGATGATGATTGCACAGCAGTTTGGATATAATTAATGATAATTATCCACTTAAAATCATTAAAGAAGCAAATTTATTCTGTACTCATTTATCACAACAAAATTTAAAGATTGCCAAAAAAATTGACAGTTGTGGGTCAGCCAGGTTAACACTGCTATGGAAAAATACTTGGGAAACCCAGGACAACCAACTTAGAAGGAGGTAAGATTCATTCTGGCTCTGGTTTCTGGGGGTTTTCATTCATGGTATCTTGGCTCCACTGTTTTTGGACCTGTGGTGACACAATACATTGGGGTGGGGAATGTGTGATGGAGCAAAGCTGCTTACGTTTTAAAGTCCAGGAAACAAAGAGGGAGACAGAAGAGGTCAGGGTTTAATATCTCCTTCAGGAACATGCTTCTGGTGATGAAACTTCCTTCCAATGTGCCCTACCTCTTAAAGTTCCAGAACCTCCTAATGGTACTACCGACTGACAACCAACATTTTAGCATATGGACCTTCAGGGGACATTAAGGTTCCACATCATGAGGGTGACCTTAGTAATCAAGGCGAGAGAATTTCTCCTTACACTTGAAAATTTCATCCTGCACTGTTTGAGCTTTTATTACATAGACATGTCCCTATTTTTAAGCCAACAAGGGCATATATGATAAATAATGAATTAATTTCATTATTTTAATAGAATAGTCTTTATTTTAAAATATGTACGCAAAAACCCTAATTTTCTAGCTAATTTAAAGTGGAGACATCTTGTTATATTTAAAGCAAAATTTGCTTGGGTAAAATAACCAGAATGGGCCTTTTGGATGCACAACTAAAATCTGCAAATCATCTTAATTCTGGTTTCATGTTTAGTAATTGGTTTAGTAATTGAGATGTAATTTTTCATAGGACTTGTAGATAAGGAGGATATTTTCCTCCTAAATTTGAATATACAGTGAAAAGTGATTATTTTGCTACTTGGGTATCTTCATTTCATTTCCTGTTGCTGCGATAAACTTAAGGAGAAAGGTTTACTTGGCTCACAATTCCAGGTTACAGTCCATCATTCCAGGGAAGTTGCAGAGGCAGGAATGGAAACCAACTAGTCACATCACATCCACACTTGAGAGCAAGGACCAGCAAATTAAGGCATGCATGCATTAATTTGTTCTAAATTGTGTCAAGTTAACAATTAGACCAATTAGTACTGGGACATATCTATGTCTGTGGATGTGTGTATTGGTCCAGATGGACATGTCTGACCCTCTTTACACCAATGCTCAGCTCTTGTTTTATGATTAGGAAATAGTAAAAAGGGACTGAGCACTTTTCTGTACTATATACTAGATTACCATACTGACACCTATAGATGGCATAAATTTGCTAGAATATGCTGAACACAAGAAAACCTATCACTGTTTGCTGTCATTGCTTGTCTGGGTCACAGACTAGCAAGGGCTTGGATGAGGAGGGAGAGAAAAAAGGAAAACTTCACTGTCTGTGGGATTAAAGGCCTAGGCTTGGACCCCACATCAGGTGGAACTGCTCAAGGGTGAGCCTTTGGGTTGAGGTAATTGCCCCCTGCAACATGCTTATCTGTTTTCATGAACAATGGTCTACCCTCCTGACTTCCTTTTCAATGTCTTTTCTACTTTGCCTGTCATCGTTGTCGGTAAAGGCAAGGCACAGAAATGAATCTAGGAAAGAATAGTTCCCTGTCCACCTTTCAGTCTGTACCCATGCTCTTGATACATGCTCAACAATCCCTACCAAGGAGGCAAAGCAAGACAGGAAAAGACCAAAGTTCTTCTTGAGTCTGGGATAGCTGAGCGACTAAGTGCAGCTCCATCACCGAATCTTGTCTTGAGGATGTTAGCAATGGTCCTTTTCAGATGCTGGCTCTTAGTAAGCATAAGCCTCCTGCCACCTCTTCTCCCTCTGGACTATAAACTAATTGAGGTCAGGGACATGCTCAGAGCTAAGTGTTCACTGTCTGACATAAATGTCAGTATGCTCAAGTGACAGTATCTTTTGTCATTGCTGTCAAATGATATTGGCCAATGCCTGGGGAAATGAAAGCAGTTTTTAAGTTTTTTAAAAAGTTACTTACTTTTATTTTATGTGTATGAGTGTTTTGCCTGCATGTATGTAAGTGCACCACATGCATGCAATGCCCAAAGAGACCCAGAAGAGGGTGTCAGATCCTCTGGAACTGCAGTTACAGATTATTGTTAGCCACCATGTGGGGGCTGGGAACCACGCCTGGGTCCTCTGTAGTACAAGCCAGTGCTCTTAACTGTTGGGTCATCTCTTAAAATCAGTTTTTAAGCTCCACAAATATGTTTATTTTCAAAAAGAAAAATTGTAGGTTATGACTTGAACTTTCTAATGGAGTTGGAAACACTTCCCTAAACAAGAACGAAAACAACGCTGAAAAATGAAACAAGGTGATTCCAAGTGGACTGGATCCAAATGCTATGACTCCTACATGCCGTCTACACAGAGTTCCAACTACAAGATACACATTTAATTTTTTTACATTCATGTACTTATTGTGTGTGTGCACACAACACAGTGCACATGTAGAGGTCACAGGACAACTTGCAGAAGTAGGTTCTCTCTTCCCACCATGAGTCTTGAGCATCAATTTCAGGTCATCAGGCTTGATGGCAAGTGCCTTTACCCCCTGAACCATCTCTCCAGCCCCAATACATACATAAACACATGTGTGTATGTGTGTGACAAAAGAATGTATGTTTTCTGAGTAAACATTTATAACCATGTGTATTGTAATTTTCATCTTCTTGTGACTTTTCATAAGAGTTTGTTTCCACTGGACCACCAGCAGCAAATTCCTGCAGCCTTATAACCATGTGGTGTTGCTGTCATTCAGTTAGCAAGCACTGCTCCATCTGTTACTAAAGAGACTGAAAGTATTCTCTCATGAGTCACTACAATACAACTGCCAAAACCAATCAAACCAGTGCCAAATATGACAAGTCACTAGAAGACTTTCAGCAATTTACAGTGTTTTCACAGGGAAAGGGAAATGAGGGAGAAGGGAGGGGTGAATTTGCATAACTATTTTCTTTTTTCTTTTCTGCTAGTGAACTTCAGAAATTATAACTATCATGAGGCTAGAGAGAGGGCTCAGCATATGAGAGAGAGAGAGAGAGAGAGAGAGAGAGAGAGAGAGAGAGAGAGAGAGAGAGTGAACTGCTCTTGCAGAAGACCCAAGTTCAGTCTCCAGCACCCATGTTGGGCAGCTCACACCACCTGTCACTCCAGCTCCAGGGGATCTAACACCCTCTTCTGACTTCCATAAGCACCTGCACTCATGCATACATACCCCCACACAGACATACACAAGTACACATAACTAAAAATTAAGATAAACCTTTTAAAAGAAATTATAACAACCAGATTTTCAACTATGTTATCACTTGATCCAGATAGAATATTAGAATTTTTTAGTGGTTGCTGTTTTCTATCTCCATACTACAAAATATTCCAATTCTTCCTGAGCTGGAATTGCTCACCCAAAATGAATGAATAAAGTATAGAAGAAATGGGCTAGAGAGATGGCTCAGAGGTTAAGAGCACTGGCTGCTCTTGCAGAAGACCCAGGTTCAATTCCCAGTACCCACATGGCAGTTAACAACAATCTGTAACTCCAGTTCTAGGGGGTCCACAACACCCTCTTTTGACTCTGCAGGTATTGCACAACATGGGTGCACTTACAAACATGTAGACAATACCCTCATATACATAAAATAAAAATAATAAGCTAAAAATGTATAGAAAAAGCAATAGCTGGAGTTTACATTGAACAGCCAAGCACTGATGGCTGGTGAGACAGATAGCATAGTCAGTAAAAGCAAGCATGAGAACCTTGGTTCAATCCTTAGAACTCATGCAAAAAAAGCCAGGCCTGAAGGTACATGCTTGTAATCCAAGCACTGAGGAGGTGGAGACAGGAGGTTCCCTGGGACTCACTGGCCACCCAGCCTAGCCTCTTGGAGAGTTCCGGGTCAGTGAGAGACTCTGTCCCAAAAACAAGATGGATAAATACTTAAGGAAAAACCCTGAGGTGTCCTATGGCTTACATACACACACACACACACACACACACACACACACACACACACACACACACACACTGCATAATGAGTCTAGCTTATTTTACTTTACACAATGATATCCAGTTCCATATTTTCCTAAAAGTGTCAGAATTTCATTCTTCTTTACAGGTGAATATAACTCCATTACATATGTACAATTTTTTAAATCCATCTGTCTATTGATGAATATCTAGTGTGACTGTCATGGCTGTTGTGAAAAGTACTACAATAAACATTAATGTGCTCATATCTCTGTGTATGTTGACTTACAGTCCTTCAGGTAAATGCCCAGGAATGATATAGCTAGATCATATGGCAGTTTATTTTTAGTTTTTTGAGGACCTTCTGTGCTGATTGCCATAGTGACCACACCAATTTCCACTCCTATCGCAGTGTATGGAGGGTCCTCTTCCCCCACATCCTTGGCCACATATGTTGTCACTGTGCTCTTGCTAATAGCCATTCTGACTAGGGTGAGATGGAATCTCAAAGCATTTTTAATTTGTATTGTCCTGATAGCTAAGATATTGAATGTGTTTTTTCAAATATTTATTGGTCATTTGTATTCTCTTCCTTTGAGAACTGTCCAGTTCATTAGCCCATTTTTAATTAGATGATTTGTTTTCTTGGAATTTAATGTTTGGGAGTCTTTGTAGTTTATAGACTTTAGTACCCTGTCTGATGTATATAGTTGGCAAACATCTTCTCCCATTATGTAGACTGTCTCTTTACTTCACTCTGGTAATTGTTTCCTTTGCTGTAGAGAAGTTTGTTTGTTTTAATTTCGTGAAATCTTGTTTGTCAATTCTTGGAATTATTTCCAGTGTTGTCGTTTTCGTAAGTTCATTATTGGTAGATAGAAAAACCATTCATTTTTTGTATATTAATTTTCAGAGATGTTATAATGAATATTGAACTTTGCCAAAGATTTTTTTTCTGCATCTATTGAGATGATCATGAGATTTCTGTTCCTGAGTCTATGTATGTTATTATGTTTTTTGATTTGCATATTTTGAACCAAACTTGAGTCCCTGGAATGAAACAACTTGGTCATGTTGTATCTTCTTCTGATTCCTCTGGTTTTGCCACGTCCTTCTCCTCTGCTCTTCCTCTTCCTGCTCCAGCTTCTTTCCTTCCCTTTCTTCTTCCTCTTCTCTCTCCTGCTTCCTTCTTCCTCCTCTGCCTGCTCCTCCTCCTGCCTTGCCTCCTTCCTTCTTTCCCTTCTTCCTCTTCTTTTTCTCTTTTAGCAGACCTCTTTACTATAGTGTGTCATGGAGAGATTCTTCAGTTATGTCTATTTCAAGTGTTAAATGTATCTTGTGTTTTGATTTCCTTCTCTAGATTTGGGGACTTTTCTGTTACAATTTCATTGAAGAGATTCTTTACTTTTTGTTTTGTGTTTTTGTTTTCTTGTTTTATGTTTTTTGAGACAGAGTTTCACTAAGCAGCCCCGATTGACCCAGAACTTACTATGTAGACCAGGCTAGTCTCCAACTCACAGAGATCCACCTGCTTCTGCCTCTACCTCTTGAGTGCTGGGATCAAAGGAATGCAACACTATGCCAGGGTACACCCTTGCCTTTTAGCTCAACTCCTTCTTCTATGATGTAGATTCTTGGGCTTGGCCTCTGTCATATTCCAGAGTTCTTGGATGTGCTGGCATGGCTCATTAACTGTGTTTTCCCTATTGGTGTTTCTAGCATTTCTTTTACTTTGTCCTCCATCCTTGATAATCTTTCTATGGTTTGATTGAGTCTATTGGTGGTGCTTATACTGTGTCTTTTATTTGAGTCATTAAATTTTCTTGTCTACTTGTTCCCATTTCTATTTGACTTTTAGGGGTTTTCTTTTTGAGACAGGGTCTCCCCCAGTTGGCCTGGAACTCACTATGTTGACCAGGCTGGCCTCCATCTCGCAGAGATCCACACCTGCCTCTGCTTCTGAATGCTGGGATTAAAGGCATGTGCCACCATGCCCAGCTCTGACTTTTTCAAAAATCTCAATCCCAGTTTGACTCTTCTATGCTAAGTGAAATAAGCCAGACACAGATCTACCTCACACGTGAAATCTAGAAGAATAAAACACTTAGGAGCAGGAAATGGGAAGATGGCTACTCAAAGCTGGGGGTGCAGTGGGAGAGCTTGGTAAAGGATATAAGCTTTCTGCTGTGGAAAATGGAAAACCTTTGGAGCAGGTGACAATACTTTGTACTGTGTTGTTATTTGAAATCTAAGATGATAGATCTTTTGTCCTCAACACATAAAAAATCAGAAAATGGGGCTGGAGAGATAGCTCAGCAGTTAAGAGCACTGGCTGTCTGCAGAGGACATGGGTTTGGGTCCCATCATCTACGTGGCAATTAACAACCATCTATAACTCCAATTCCAGAGGAGTTTGACACCCTCTTCTGGCCTCTGTGGGTATTTCATGACACAAGTGCGCTTATATACCTACACTCATAAAATAGAAATAATAAAGAAAAATGTTTTTTAAAAAAATCAGAAAATGGTAACAATGTGAGATCTTAGATATGTTACTTATCCTGTTAGGGCAATTGCTTAAATATATATATTCATGCTAAATTCTTAAATTGTACATTTAATATATAAAAAATGAGAGGGATTTTTTAAGTCCTTATTTAAAATAAAGCATATGTATTCTCTCTTTTTCTGCAAAATCCTTCCGAAGGATGACAGGAGAAAAGGGAGACAAGAAGAGAAAAAGAAAGAGATCTATTTGCACAGCCTGAACAAGGTAATATGCAACAGCCTTCAAAGCAGAGAGGCCCTTTGCAGTCTGTATGAGTAATGGGGGGGGGCCCACTGGGCCTCACAGTCTGTGCCAAGGGCTTCTTCCCACACGTAGGAAGACTATGTGGCTAGCCTCTGACCATACACACACACACACACACACACACACACACACACACACACAC
>NW_008357490.1:1257115-1259646 GCF_000622305.1 Nannospalax galili
ACACACACACACACACACACACACTCACACACATACCCATAAACACATCCTTATCATCAAGTGAGAGTACTTCAAATGCTAACCTGAACTGGGCTCTCCCCTTTGTTCTGCAGTGGGATGGAAATCCTTGAAAATGTATTTCTGGCTGAACTGAGGCTTGTTATGCAGAGCCCTTCCATAGGGACCTTTTGTTCAGCAACAGAGGCAAAGTGGGCATGCTGGCCAGAGTATAACTGTGCACCTATTTCTCCATGGAAGTCTTTTGAACTTGTTTTGGCTCCAGCTAACTTGTGGCAGCGGTTCAAGCCTGGCAGAACTCTATCCACCAAAAGAGGACCTAGTTCCAGGGTCTAGTCCCAGGCAGTCTGTGGTATGATGAAGCCCACAGCTGGCTGACTTCAACCTTTTTTTTTTTTTTTTTTTTTTTGGTTCTTTAGTTGAACTAGCTCTCCAAGAATAATACATTCACTATTCCTTCCGTGAGCATACCTAAAATCCTAGCCTTTGAAAGGAGGACTCTCTGCTGTCACTAACTCCACAAAGATCTTTGATTTACCTTCAATGTATATCTTTAAAGTTCTTTATTGCAAGTTGTTCTCCAACCCTATAGCCAAGAGCAAGGGAAACATCAGGAAATGAAACTATTGAATGCTCAGAGGCAGTTTGGAGCCTTTGGGAGCATTCGGCCGAGTGTGAACCCAAGTCATTCCATAAGTGACATGGTGTTCCTGTGGGACTTAAGCTTTCATTTGAAACAGTCTCTTCCATTTCAAGAATGGTTCTACTCCGAGTCCTACTGTATTTCTATGTGCTAGCAATGAACTAAACACTCTAATTATATACCCTCAAAAGATAGGAGAATCATGAAAGGTGATTCATAGACAATTCACTAATCAGTTATTTCAAAACAGGACAATTTGATTCCAATCTGAAATAGCATCATTTCTCTGAGTATAATTTCTATTTTTTGGAGTTGGGGAGAGGTTTGAGACAGGATATCCTTGAAGCCCTAGTTAGCCTGGAACTCACTATATAGATCAGACTGACCTCAAACTCACAGAGATCCACCTATCTCTGCCTACTGAGTGCTAGCTAGTTATTGTCTAATTTTAACCAAAGAGAAAAATGACATGTTGCATGAGAACTGAATAAAAGGGCTAACATGTATTGATCATCTTTATGTGCCAGGACTAAACTAAACAATGTTTAATAAATGATCTCATTTTAGCCTTATAGTAAAAAATTAGGTTCTCTATTGTGGTGGTGTCA
Source organism: Nannospalax galili (assembly GCF_000622305.1). Lineage (NCBI taxonomy): Eukaryota > Metazoa > Chordata > Mammalia > Rodentia > Spalacidae > Nannospalax > Nannospalax galili. The sequence continues at coordinate 1,258,385 of NW_008357490.1, forward strand.
TATTAATAAGAAGCTTCACTGTTGGAATAGTTTGACCAAGAGTGGCCTGATCTTGTTTTGAGGTGTTCTGATTTCTCTCAAACCTGCTCTCTCAGAACTGAGCTCTATTCCATTCTGTTCTATCCTAATCTACTCTACCAACTAACAAAGGGCTTCTCTTGTATTTACTGAACAGCAGATTAAGCACCATATGACGAAGGCATGAACAATATTTGATGTTTTAGAAAGGAAGAAGTTGTTTTTCTGACCCTACTGACTCAGAACAGCACACAAAGCTACAGACAGATGCCATCAACCTATGCCCCCATGTTGCTTGCAACATCTGTGGGTGAGACATTGTTTGTAACCTGTCATTGTTGTTTTCAACACTATTACTGTCATATCTCATGCACACATACACTGCTCTGAGTCAGGAGCATAACTGAGTCACAAATAGTGAACATGGTATAAGATTAAAGTTATGGGTTCAGCTTAGTCATTGCAGGACTGCGTCCACTGCTTTTCTTAGAAGGAGTACATACATAGTTCTATACATAGTTCTAAATGTTCTCAAACATATGACTAATTTGGTTTACAAGGTTATGTCCAATTTCTATTTGCCAAGGCTTGTTACAAAGAGTCTTTCCCGTTAAAGTCATTCCAAGAATCCCCCCTTATTTGTTTTATTAAAGGAGGTGACTTTTTGGAACAGGTGGCACAGGCAGGACAGCAGCAGTGTTTTTAAGCATTCAGCTGCATTGGTTGGGTTTTTGGTGTCTCTCCAGTTTGGATGTCAAGCTGGAAGTTGAAGTTGTTCATAATGTTCATATTGTCTCCTGTGGCAGTTCATCTCAGGCCATGGAGTTGTGGTCATGTGGTTGAAAGTCAGGAGAAGGTGGCTCTTCTGTGGTCATGTTCTTGACTTATAGTGTCAGTTTGTGGTATTACTTTATCAGTCACACTGAGATCCAGAGAGGGTCTGTGGAGAAAGCACAGGTGTAGAACACTGGCTCCAGTTAACGAGAAGAACAGTTTTCAGCCATTGGTTGGAATCTTTTCATTTTTACATATAAAATCATGGGTATTGGTAAAACCTATTGTTTTATGATTTTTTTTTTCAGGTGTTGGAGGGAAAATTAAGAGGAACTTTTTTTTTTCTGAGTTTTTTTTTTTATAATTAGAAGAAGCATTTCATTACAACAGCATTAACCTATTCAATAACATTTTTCTGAGCTAGGGTACATCTCTTTCAAAATTGGCTGTACATTTTTAGGTTTACAGAT
>NW_008357490.1:1263366-1263589 GCF_000622305.1 Nannospalax galili
TTTTTATGAAGTTGGGTGCACCAGAGTTTGGTGAATATATGTTCATGATTGTAATATTTTCTTGATTGATTGTTCCTTTGATCAAAATGAAATAGCCCTGTCTCTTCTGGTTAGTTTCAGTTTAAAGTCTATTTTGTCAGATATTAGGATTGCTATGCCTGCTTTTTTCTTAGTGCCATTTGCTTGGTATATTTTTTTCCATCCTTTCACTTTGAGACCCAAA
>NW_008357490.1:1265224-1265511 GCF_000622305.1 Nannospalax galili
GCTGCCAGCCCCTGAAAGAGGCTAGCGGGTGTTGCAGGATCAGGTAGGTAGAGGGAGGTGAGGATGGGGCCAGATCCAGAAGCAGTGCCCCTGGGGCCCAAGGAAGGCACCAAGTTGGTCTGGGTGAAAAAGATCAGGAAGCAGTATTGGTTCCCCAGGTGTCTGGGGACCCAAGACTAGGAATGACGCAGGGCCCAAACAAGGAGTAGAGAATAGCGGGGGTGATGGAAGGGTGGACGCAGCTGGGGTAGTCAAGGCATGGAGGGCTGTGCGATAGACTTACCCCC
>NW_008357490.1:1265744-1270833 GCF_000622305.1 Nannospalax galili
TGGGAACCAAACCCAGGTCCTCTGTAAGAGCAGCCAGTGCTCTTAACTGCTCAGTTATCTCCCAGCCCCCACCCCCTTTAAAATTTTTTTTAATTTTAAGGGGACCAGGCATGATGGCACATACCTTTAATCCCAGCACTCAGGAGGCAGAGGCAGGTAGATCTCTGTGAGATTGAGGCCAGCATAGTCTAAAGAGTAAATTCTAGGTGAGCTGGGACTACAGGGAGACCTTGTCTCAAAATCAATTAATTAATTAATGTAATATAATAATTTAAAATTATACTATAATTTGATTTAATAAGTTGTTTCTGAGCAGTTGATCTCTTAGTCTCCCTTTTAGTTTATGTATTTGATTTTTGAGTGATAAATGAGCTCATTCAATTATGGCTTGTCTTGGAGGCTACAGGGAATGCCATGAACTTTCCAAAGTTGGCAAAAAGAGATAAAAATTTTAGATATATTCTGTTCTTAAGCCAGTCTTTGTAATTACCATTGAGAGTAGATCAACAATTCCATTGTTCTAAGTAGAAGTTTGATTGACTTTTGACCTTCACCTGCAGCACCTCTAATTCTCACCTCAGGTCTTTGTAGCTTGCACAGGCTTTTTATTTCTCTTGCATTCTGGAAATAGCCACCCATCTTGATCTTCATATATAAATCCTTTTTTATTGCTATTCATATATTCTTTCAACAACTTCTCTCCCAAACCTACTTACTGTTTTCTTATTGTCATGAACCTACTCAGACCTTCATTTTTTGCATAGGCTTTCAATTTTCCCTTTTCATTCTTGAATATCTAATCTTTGTATGTAAATAATTCTTTACTAAAGTTATTTCTATTTACATCCTTCTAGCATTTCTCTTTCGTGTTTATTTATTGTTATTTTCTTATTATCATTTCCCTAAATAAGAATTGAATCCAAATTACACATATGGCATAGTATTTGCAAACATACTTTTAATTACCAAACTTTTTCCTGCTGTAAGCCTCAAGCAAACTTTACCTCTGCTTGGACTTCTTACAACTATTTCTCCTGTGGTCTCAGAGTCTGAACTTGAGAATTTAGAAAAAAAAAGTTTATATTTTGCACTATCAAAATGGCCTTGAAGTGAAAATCTCTCTGTAAACAAGAAAAGGCAGAAAAAGAAAGTATACAGTGAGCCAGAAATCTTTCTGTGTTAACCCTGTAATTGAAGTTTCAGATGACAAAGGACACTTACTAATGTCTTTAACCCTCATTAAAAAGTCATGAGGGGTAGATACTTTTTTTTCTTTCTCTGGCTTCTATAACTTTTTTTATCATTAACATTTGGACAAGCAAAACCTCCTTTTACAGTATAGATACATTTAATTGTGTATTATTTTAGTAGTGGTAATCAGTCTTTTATCTTCTTAAGGTTAAAAAAGGGGGCAGTGTAGGAGGTCCAATAAGGTAGTTTTTAAAGTTTCTCTTTCTTCTCTTTTGATATGGCTAGATGCTGTTATAGCTAGTCTAATTTGGTTCCAAAGAGCTACATGTTTTGATTGAACCTTTCCTAAGCAGCAGTATAATTGTTCAATAATTCTTTCTGAAGTCTCTGAAGCAAGGGTCTCACATTAGGGAGACCAGGGACAGGATTTCTAAATAGCATTTAAAGGTTCATCATTTGAAAATTCCTCAAGTAAAGTCATTAACTGCTGTGCATGAGCATGAAATTCAGGAGACAAAGAATTCCTCATAGTGAAAGTAAAATATGACAGTAAGTAGTGAAAGCAAAAAGCAAAGCTATATCAGGCTTGGTAGGAGCAAGATGTGGGAAAAGCCCCACACTTGGCGACTTACGGAGTCTGTTCAAGAGGCAAAACCTTATCCCTCACCAGCTCAGGCTGTATCAGCTCTTAGACCGAGTGTCCAAATTTCCCCTTTTTCCTCAGGACATTTCCAGCACCTATCTGTGGGTTCAAAGTAGAGATGTTCTTCCTCCTACGGGGTACCACAGCATCGTGGTGCCTGATTCTTCAAACAGGGCACCAAAGTGTGGTGGGTGCCATATTAGTGAGGAACTTCTCTCTTAAATTAGTTTAACCAAGAGTGGACCTGATCTTGTTCTGAGGTGTTCTGATTTCTCTCATAACTGAACTCTATTCCATCCTATTCTATCCTACCCCACTCAACAGCCCCACAAAAGACTCCTCGCATACTTATTGAATAGCATATCCTTCATGGTATGACAAAGGCATGAACAATCTTTGATAATAGTTTTAGAAAGGAAGAAGTTGTTTTTCTGACCCTTCTTACTCAGAACAGCACACAAAGTTACAAACAGATATCATCAACCTATGCCCCCATGTTGCTTTCAATATCTGTGGGGGAGACAGAATTTGTGTCATCGTTGTCTTCAGTGTCATCGTTGTCACCTTAATTTGGTTTAAAAGTTTATATAAACATTACAGTTTGTAAAGGCTTATTATAGAGTCTTCCCATTAAAGCCATTCCCATGCTACATTACCATCAATTGACAAGGGAAGGAATGATTCTCCTGGAGGCTATTAAGTAGATACATTTGTGACCCCAACAGGGAGAGCTAAGCCTGATGGGATGAGAGCACAGATGCCCTTCCACAGCATGAAGACAGCTCTACTCTTAGGTAGCAAAGCATATAATATAAGCAGTATTTCTGGTCAGATAAGAAAGAGAGCCAGTCACGGGGACAGCAGGATGGTTCAGCAGGTAAAGGTGCTTGCTACCAAGCCTAATGACCTGAGTTTGATCCCAGAGGCTCACATGGTAGAATGAGAGAACCAACCGGCAAGTTGTCCTCTGACCTCAGTATGCATAGTACATACAATAGCTAAATAAATGTACTTAATTTTTTTAATGGAAGAGAGCCAGTCAGGATGAAGGAAGCCAACTTGACTATCTTTGCTTAAGGATTCTTGGGAAAGCAGTGTCTATTTCCACCAGAAGCTACACTGTGACAGGGTTTGGGGGTCAAGCTGGGTGTTTATTATGTGTCTCCTTACTGTGATAAAATACCCTGACAAAAGCAACTTAAATAAGGGCTTATTTTGACTTAAGAGTTCAAAAGCTTAGACCATCATGATGGGTAAGTCAAGGCAGAGGAACCCTGAAGCAGCTGGTCCGTCTGTGCTCACAGGCTGGAAGAAAATGCTGAGTCTTCATGTTCAGCTAAGCTTCCTTCTCTCCACACAGCACAGGACTCAAGTCCAGGGAATTGTGCCACCCTCCTTTAGTTAATCTAGTCAAGATCATCTCTCGCGGGCTTGCTCAGCGGGTAGCCTAATCAAAATAATCCCTCACAGGTGTGCCTAGAGGCTGGCCTACCAGAGGCGGCTCCCTGACCAGCTGATTTGCCTGGAGGATGCTCTAGGATCCCTTGAGCTGCCTGCAAGTTGTGCAGAGCACCCCAGGCTTGCAGCTTTTGTGAGTCCTTACCTGGGGTGGGGGGCTTTCCGGTGGTGTAGCAGCCTTCAAGTCATCCCTGCTTCTCTAAGTAACCTCACACCCACACTCTGGTGTAGAACCCCAGTAAACTCATTGGTTCACCAAGGTAGGCTTTGATGTGATCACTACGTTGTTCCCTCATGGTTCCCTGTCTACGGCGAATAGGCATTTGTGCCATGTCTCCTCTGGAAAAGTCTCATACAACAGGTACATTTGGGCAAGTGTAAGACAAGGAGAAAAAAATATAAAAGATCAAATTGCCTATCCCTACAGTGACTGACTAAATAATAAAAAAAGTCAAAATACAGTCATCTCTGAGTAGCCGTGGGGTTTGGTTTCAGGAGCCCTGTTGGTACCAGAATCCAGTGGTACTCAACAGTATCTTGGCTATACTGTCAGAATTTGCATATAACCCATCTATATCCTCCTATATGTTTAAAACCATCTCCAACTGACTTATACCTAGTGCAGTGCAAATTGTAGAGAAATGGTTGTTTTGCAGCATTGTCTAGTGAATAATGACAAGAAAAGGAACTCTACATGTTTAAAGACACTTTTTTCTGAATATTTTTGATCTGCAGTTGGTTGAGGATTCAGGAAGACCCATAGAGCTCTCTGTAGAGCTGACTGGAGTTCCCAGCTGTCTTCCTCCTCTCCCTACAACCCATCCTTTTCAGCTATCCAGCATGGAAGATCAGAAAATAAAGAGGCTAAATCTTAGGTTTGGAGAGATGGCTCAGAGCTAAAAAGCACTTGCTCTTCTTGCAGAGAATCTGAGTTCAGTTCCAGCATCCACATCAGGTAGCTCACAACTGACTATAACTCCAGATACAGGTGACCTGACACCCTCTTCTGGCTTCCACAGGCACCCACACATATACACACAGACATACATATAAAAATAAATCTTTTTTTTAAAGAGAGGTTAAGCCTTGTATTATGTATCTAAAATAGTGTGCCTGGACGTGAAAAAGTCAGAAGAGGACAGCAGGTTTGTCAATGAACAATATAACTAACAGTTGCTGGTTGACATAATTTTATCTTATAGATAAAACATCAAACCTAGGTACTGGCTGGGATATAGCTCAGTTGACAGAGTGCTGGCCTAGCATGCACAAAGCCCAGAATTTTATCCTTAGCGCTTCCATTTCGTAAATGGGGCAGGTGGTCACACACTTGTAATTCTAGCATTGGGGAGGTAGAAGCAGGAAGATTGGAAGTTTAAGGTCATCCCCAGCTACATAGCTAGTTCAAGGCCAGCCTGGGCTATGTGAGACTCTATCTCAGAGAAAAAGAGAGGGGAAGAGCACACACACACACGCACACACACACACACACACACACACACACACACACACACAAGGGGCAGGGGCTAGACAAACCTCTTCTGTTTGTCTGGGGCACTTGTGGTAGAGACCAATGAATGATCCTTGTGAGCCTCTGTAGGGCCTTAGAAACCTCAACATACTCTGTAAGCCTACTACAAATGATCAGAGTTGGAAAATGAATGGGAATTATGGGGCTGCATGTGTAGCTCAATGGTAGAGTACTTGCTTAACATAAGTGAAGCTCTCGATTTGAACCCAAGCACTGTGAAGAAGGAAGGAAGGAAGGAAGGAAGGAAGGAAGGAAGGAGGGAGGGA
>NW_008357490.1:1270844-1278926 GCF_000622305.1 Nannospalax galili
GAGGGGGAAGGGAGGGAGAGAGGGAGGGAGGGAGCAAGGGAAGGGAGGAAGGAACTATTTACAAATACTGATTTGATGAACATCAGGAGTAAGATTCTTCCATTTCTCCCTGGAAGGTACTGGTGGAACGGCCCAGACTCACTCTGAAGGGTGCCAGTGACACTCCAACGCAGGAGGAAAAGTACATGTAACTTGGAGCTGTGCTTCAGGGAACCTAACTTTTCATACTGGCTTCTTTTATCCAAACAAGAAGCAAGCCTTTTATTCCTCCTTCCTTCCACCTTGTTCTCAGGCATCATAAAACACATAGGCTGTCCCTCAAGGCTCTTCAACCAGTTCCAGAACCATAAGTAATGCCACTGTTTTCAAGACACCTTGCAGCAGCCAAAAGTTCAGCCTTCCTGTTATGGGCTTTCCTTCACTTTCTGTGTAGCTGAACATCTGACAACCATTTGGTGGAATAAATGAAAGGATTCGAAAAAGTAACACAACCCTTTTGTTGATTTTTCTGCTGATCCGTTGGAAATTCAGCTAGGCCTGCAAAAATATGTTGATTCTTATTTGAATATTAGAACCTCACTCTTCAGAAGCCAGATCCCATTGTAGAGGTCACAAATAGCTTACACCACTAGATTCCTAAAAGAGGGTCCTCTCTCACTTTCAACTTTGCCTTTTTCCACTTTGAAATTGTCCCAGTGTTCTTGAGAAGACCAGAGACGGTTTCAGTCAACCATGTTATTACTACTCAGGACTTCCTTGCCTCTGTGTCATGGCCTGAGAAAGCATCTTATCTGAAGGAACATCTTATAATGAAAGGCCAACCCTGCCAGGCCTGACTGAGGCTCTGATCTGCCTCCGTGGTGGACATCCACACTGGGTTTCTTCCAGTCCACTGCCTTACCTCCCTGTCTCTGAGGAAATGTACAGTGTCAGATCTCTGAGCATGGTCAGTCCTAAAATCGCCTGGCCCCTCTGCAAGTCTAAGAGCTACACACTAACCTAGTAAAAGCTCTGGGAGACTCTCCTGCCAAACCAGCATGTCTGAAGGAGTCCAGAGTCAAAGGTATGGTTCTGATATCGGACAGGCTTCCGTCTCAGATGGCTGCTTGTCCTTGAACAAGTTTCTGCATCCTTCTGAGCCTCGGTGCTGTCAAAGGACCAACTACAACAATTTAGTGTGATGATCTTCATTGGCTCAGTTTTCAATGCTAGAACTGGGCAACACTGCATTCTATAACACATGGGCTGATCAAAGAGGTTGGCTTTATAGACTTAGAAAGGGGTGAGCAAGGGAAAAATCAGGAACAAAATGCAGGTTGGTCATTTCAAAGTTACTTTTCTTGTAAGGAGGAAACAAGAAGCAAGAGCAATAAAAAAATAGCTCAGCAGTTAAACTGGGTTGGTTTAGAATGTTTTTTTCATGTATTAAGGCAAGGTGACTTCATCATGTCAACAGAAAATGGCTTGTTTCAGAAATCTGGCTGTTTTCTCTCTAGTTCTGGTTTCTCCAAAGGTTAGTCAAACATCTTGTTTCAGCTTGGTGAAGTGGAAGTCTCATACAAGTGACTACATTTTGACTTTCACCTGGTCTGTCCAGCCATTGAGGGAGCCTGGTCTATAAAAAATGGCCTCCTGTAATTTTGACCTGCCAGTGTACATGGCTGAGAAGCAGCGCAGGAAAACCTTCTCCTGTTTTTTAGGAGAAATGAACAAAAATATGAAACAAATCTCTTTTCCTGCTCCTTTGCTTCCTTATATGCATAAGTTGAGAAACCTTCTAGAAAGAAAACCGTGTATCAGGTCCCTTCCTTTCTAGGTAGGAGTAATAAGGCTCCTGTGGGAGGAGGAAAGCAGTCCATGGACCGTGGCTCTCCTTGCCTGCTAAGGGCACAGATAGTGTTCCTGGGGTCCAGGCACTGCTGTACAAATGTGACTACTTTGAGTGCTTCACTGAGGGTGCTAAAGGAGAGCCTGGGGTCTCTGATCCTGCCCTGGCCTGGCCACACATCAGTCAGGGAACAGCAATCCCGGGAGGCTCAAACTCAGTTTGTTGTCAGGCATGGTAACTAGCAACCTAGGAGGGAGCTGAACCAGTAAACTGTCACAGAGAGGAGCACACTCCCCTCCTATACCCCCCAGCCTCACTCCCTCCACTGCCTAAGCCCACCCACCACCCCATTGTGAATAGATCCTGTGATTCTCTTAAGAAAATGTGATTACACCACCTCCGGGGAAATGCCCCAGCTTATAGGCCTAGCACTGTCATAAAACAGGCAGACAGGGCTGGTGTTGTAGCTCAGCTGGTAGAATGCTTGCCTAGCATGCAGGAAGCCCTAGGTTCTATCCCCAGCACTGCATAAATGGGACCTGGAGATAAACTACTGTAATACCAGCACTCATCAGATGGAGGCAAGAGGATCAAAAGTTCAAGGTCAATCTCAGTTACCTTGAGTTTGAGCTATATGAGTGACCCTGGAAAGAAGGAAAAAGAAAAAGAAAGAGAAAGAAAGAAAGAAAGAAAGAAAGAAAGAAAGAAAGAAAGAAAGAAAGGAGGAAGGAAAGGAAAGGAGGAAGGAAGCAGGGCAGAGGAAAATGAAAGAAAAGCAAACTCTAAATACACACACATCTAATGACCTTGCTATACAACACCCATTATGATGTATAATACAGAACATTACTACATATAATATGATTTGATCCCTAAGTAGATTTTTCAGTGTTAAATCTTATTTGTTTGTTGTTATTGTGCTGTTGTTATGGGTTTTCTTTTTAGACAGGATCTCCATGTAGCCCCAACTGGCCTAGAGCTTGCTATGTAGACCAGGCTGGCTTCAATCTCACAGAATTCTGTCCACCTCTGCCTCCTGTGTGGTGGGATAAAAGGCATGTGCCACCAGGCCTGGCCTTGACTCATTCCACTGAAAGAGTACCTATATTGAAAATTTGTAAAGGGAAAGACCTGGTTAATAAGAAGGGCAGGGGATGACATTTTTAAGACCCCACACCATAGGTGAGGTACGCCAGGTCCTGAGCTCACAGATGCTGAAGGCTTATGGCTGACAAGGGAAAGGAGACAAGTTTCAAGCCAGGCCATCATTTTGCAGATAATAAAACTAAAATCCAGTTGCTGAGTGAATAAGTGTGTTAGTCGGTTTTCTAAAATCATAAAAATACCTGAGATAGGTGCTAGAGAGATGACTCAGTGGGCAAAGCACTTGCTATGCAAGTGTGAGGAACCCAGTTTGGATCCTTAGAACCCATGTAAAGCCAGGTTCTGGGTGTGTCTAGAATCTGAACACTCCCAGAGAGAAGGGAAGCAGAGATAGGAGAATCCACAGAAACTTGCAGTCCAGCTAGCCAGGGGTATGAGCAACAAACAAAGAGACTCTGTCTCAAACAAAGTGGAAGGAGAGGCTCAACAAACACTTGAAATCATCCTCTGACCTCCATATGCATGCTGTGCCACATACTATCACACACACAGAGATTAACATACATTATCATACACATACACAATCATATAGACGCATATTAAATTTAAAAAAAAAAACAAATAGGATGTCGGGCATGGTGGCACACACCTTTAATCCCAGCACTCGGGAGGCAGAGGCAGGTGGATCTCTGTGAGTTCAAGGCCAGCATGGTCCACATAGTGAGTTCCAGGACAGCTGGGGCTATAGGGAAACCCTGTCTCAGAAAGACCAAAAAACCCCCCAAGAAAACTAGAGGAGGTAAAAAACCAAATAGGCACTGCTCCAGGGCTCACATCTGTACTGCTTAACTGGTCAGGACACACTCATTTGGTCACCATCTTCCCTCTTGAGGATTAGGCCATTGCATGTTGCTAGAGAGCTACCAATTGGCCTGCCTGGAATCATACCGTCTCTCTAATTTAAAAAAAAAAAAAAAGTCAAAAGTGGGGCTGGAGAGATGGTTCGGTGGTTAAGAGCACTTGCTGCTCTTGCAGAAGACCTGGGTTCAATTCCCAGTACCCACATGACAGCTAACAATTGTCCATAATTCCAGCTTTAGGGGATTCAAAGCCCTCTTCTGACTTGTGTGGGCATTGCACGATACATACATGCAGGCAATACAGAGATACACATAAAATAAAAATAATACAAGACACACACAGAACACGAAATAGACAGGACCAGAACAGAAACTCCCCACAGCATAGTATAGTAAAAACATTAAAGAACAAAGAGAGGGTATCAAAAGCTGCAAGAGAAAAATAACAAGTTACACAGAAAGGAAAGCACATCGGAATTACATCTGACATTCAATAAAAGCTACAAAACCCAGAAGAACCTAGAGCAAAGTATTCTAAGCTCTAAATGATCATAGATGCCAATCCAGAATACTTTATCCAGAAAAACTGTCTATCATAGTTGAAGGAGAAAAAAATCTTCCATGATAAAAGTAGGCTGAAAGAATTCACATCCATAAAACCAGCTTTACAGAGACTACCTGAAGCAATACAAAGGACTGAAGAAAGGAATGACCATACACAAAAGGCTACAGAAAGAAACAACTGAAGGTGTAATTACAGAATAACAAAATAGGACTAAGAATACAAGCAGAAATAAAATAATAACAAATACACATCTTTCAATAACAACTGTAAATATAAATGGCCTCAACACCCTAATCAAAAGACACAGGCTAGCTGAGTGAATTAAGAAAAAAATCCATACTTTTGTTGTCTACAAGAAACTTGCCTTACCTTCAAAGATAGGTACCACCTTAGGGTGAAAGGATTCAGAAAATATTTCAAGCAAACGGCACTAAGAACGAAGCAGGCATTGCTATTCTAATATCTGACAATATAGGCTTTGAATGAAAATTAATCAGAAGAGATAAAGAAGGTCACTTCATTATGATTAAGGGAGTAATCAACCAAGAAAACATTGTAACCATGAACACATTATACATCAAACCTAGTTTCACAAAAAGGGTACTTCTGGACTTCAAGACAGATTAACCCCAACTCAGTAAAAGCAGATGACTTCAATACCCCACTTACTCCAATAAAGAGGTCATTTGGACAAAGAATAAACAGAGAAACATCTGAATTAAATGATATCATAATCAAATGGACCTAATAGGTATCTAAAGAATATTCCACCTAAACACCAAAGAATACACATTCTACGAAGCAGCCCATAGAAGTTTCTCTAAAATAGACCACATACTGGGGCACAAATACAAGAAAATGAAATAATTCCATGTATTCTATCAGACCACAACACAATAAAACTTAAAATCAACATCAAAAGAAGCTTTAGTAAGTACATACACTCATGAAAATTAAACAACATACTCCTGAATGATGAATGAGTCAAAGAAGAAATCGAGAGATATAAAAGTATTCCTGAAACTAGTAAACTTTAATCAAACATTGGTTCAACACTAGAACCCTAAAAGAGGCTAAGCATTTCTTAGTATCCCCAGCAAAAAAATTTTCACAATAGATGGAAAATTTATTTGTTAATGTTATTATATCTCATAATTATTTTTTAAAAAAGAAAATGAGACTACAAGAGATGTTAAGAGGATATGGGAATGGATATATTTTCCAAAATACACAGAAAAAAATGAGAAAACCTAAGCAAGTGATGAAGGTCTGAATAGGTTATGATATATAAAGGATGAGACAAAAATAATATACACACACTCTTAAATTTTCTAAGGTTGACAAACACAGGTGCCAAGGATCCAAGTGCAACCGATTATGACTAGTAATAGATAGATACAGATTACAGATGCGTGCGCCAACATCTCAGTACTAGTAGCAAAAACAATGAGTCTTTCTGCAAGGAACAACATATTCTAAAATGAAATGGAGATCTTTTTTAAAGGTTAAAAGCTCAATTTTATGTCTTACAGGGCTTATATTGAGTTCAATATTGTATAACTGTATTAATTCAACTGTGAACCTAGAAACTTACAGCCACTTGTGAAAGAGATATACTCTTGCTCTGGAGTGTGTTACTGAATATGTTAAAGCTGTAATGAAATGCTTCTTCTAATCATGTAGTTATTAAATTTTTTTTTAAAAAATAAATAGTGATTAAAAAAATTTTAAGGTCGTAGTTTAATCAATTAGTTTAAGGAACAAAAACATGCCTAGTCAATGTTTATTTGAGAGCATTTCATTTTTTGCCCAAGCTTTACCTACATAGCACATGGTAATTAAAAGTCCAGATTGGTGGTACTAACCTTCTTGGATGTTTAACAGCCCATATGTGAGGCCTATACTAATCTGGTCAGAGGGACTTAAAGGACAGTTTTTGCCCCTTGCCCTCCAAGGCCAACTAAGTACCAGGGGACTATGGAACATCTCTTAAAATGTCCTGTGACTATGGTGAGTCACCTGTCCTCTTGTTCAGGGAGGCCCTGGAGACCCACAAGGTGACTTGAACCAGTGTCCAGTCAACAAAGAGGAGGGTCAACTTAGAGGAAACATTTCTTCCATGCTTCCAAATGAAGCCAGCCTTGGTCAAGTAGGACCTTTGACTTATATTCACCTAGGTGGAACTGGTAAAAGAAAGGAGCCAGCAGCTCCTCCCAAGCCCATGTGACTCCTGAGGAACAGATCCTCAAACGACCTTAATAAGAGTAAAAATAAATTGTTTTATCTGGGCCAACTGTAGGGTCTTAAACACCCAAAAGGAAAGTATAACCAAAGATTAAAGTGATCAGTATATTTCTTTAAGAGTTCAGGGGGTTACACTTCCCAGACATTAGGCTTAAGTCCATATAAAATGTTATTTAGACAATTATTTTTCATTAATGATTTTATTTCTAAGCAGAAAGTGCTGCTCAGATGCAAGACTTCAAATCTTGGTCTGAAATACTGTAGTGTCCACCTGTAGCTAAGGGGGACAACTTACTATTGTTCTAAAATGATGGCTAAATTTTTTTTCTCCTCCTATCTAGAAGCCTTTGAGAGGGAACCAACACTGATTTCTAGCCACTCCAACAGCTATCAAAGTGCCTGAAAACAAATCCTGAGTCCATCACTCTCAAGTCCACCCTTGGCAGACAAAAGAAAAATGAGGAGGAACCCAATAGAGGGATGCTTTTGGAAGCTCTCATCAAAAAATCCCAGTGGATTCTGATATGAACATTTAAAATTTGCCCTGTTCTGACTTTTTTCTGGTTCCCTGTCTAGAACTTGTAATGTTAACTACTCTTGCCTTCTCCTTCACATCTCCTAGTCATGATTCAAGGACTTTCTTTTCCCCCTAGAGATAAGAGTTATGCAATTTGGGAGTCTAAGACCCATTGAAGGGGTACCACAATTGCCTCACCTTGTGTCCCTGTTCAGCATGGAAGAAGCCAAAGCAGTCTGAGTCCCAATTCCCTATGGGCGATTTGGGTAACCTCTTCAGAGGATGATGTGATAAGAATAGGAGGTAGGAATTTGCTAGGCAGTTAGAGTAAAAAAGGCCCCAAAGACACCCCAGGCATGGTGGCACATGCCTGTAGTCCCAGCACTTGGGAGGCAAAGGCAGGTGGATCTCTGTGAGTTCAAGGCCAGCCTGGTCTACATAGTGAGTTCCAGGACAGCTGGGGCTTACAGGGAGACCCTGCTTCAAAAAGACCAAACAAAACAAAACAAAACAAAAAACCCAAAGAAAAGTAACCAGTTTCTTGACCAAAAGTCAAAAAGGTCTTTGGGCCTCTTAGCAACATATTCTGTTTCAAGGCCAAAAATGTCAAAAGTATTTGGGAGCTTTTATCTAATCCCTAAAAGATTTTAGGGTTACCTCTCCAGAGGAGGAAATGTGAGAGTAGCAAAAAGCCCCCATTAAAAAAAAGAAAGAAAGAGTACATGAAGTTGTCAGAAAAAAGTGATGGGGAGATATGGGAGGTGTTGGAGGGGAGGGAGTGGGTGTGGATTTGATGAAAATACCTCAGATGCATGTATGAAACTCTCAATACATTTTTTTATTTGAAAAAAAAGTTTTAATCTCTATAAACTTTTTACATCAAGAACATTTTCTCTAAGATGATTCTTGGTTATTTTTATTTTATTATTGATATAAATGAGCTACTTGTATTATAACTTCTATA
>NW_008357490.1:1279071-1311547 GCF_000622305.1 Nannospalax galili
GTTTTCTTGTATACAGCTATTTCACTCACTACTCATTGTTTTCATCAATTTTTAGTTCATTCTTAAGTTCTCTAATTATATGAGAAGTTTCAACTAGAGTTTTTATTATTGCTACTATTTTGTATTTGTTAATTTGGTCAGAATTTTCAGGATTCAGTGCTGGGATTAAAGGTGTGCACTACCATGCCCAGCTTCAGGGACAAATTTGAGGGAAGGAAGGAAGGAAAGGACGGAGGGACGGAGGGAGGGACGGAGGGACGGAGGGAAGGGGAGACATGAGGGTAGCAGGGTCCAGTTGGCAAGAAGAAGGGGGTTAGTAGGAGTTGGAGAGGAATGAGAGAGGGTAACATGGGGTAAATATAATCATAGTGCATTGTATACAAATATTGCCAACTTTTAAAACAAATTAAATAAATGTGAGAATTTTGCTGCACCTTGTTTCAAAAATAAAAGTATTCCTGAAACTAAATGAAAATGATAGCACAACATAGCAAAATCTCCAGGACATATTAAACACAGTTCTAGGAGGGAAGTTTAGAGCTCTAAGCACCGACAGTAAAAAAAATTGCTGGGCGTGGTGGCGCACGCCTTTAATCCCAGCACTTGGGAGGCAGAGGCAGGCGGGTCTCTGTGAGGTTGAGGGCCGCCTCATCTACAGAGTGAGTTCAAGGCAGCTGGAGCTACAGGGAGACCCTGTCTCAAAAAGACCAAAAAAAAAAAACAAACCCAAAATTAGAAAGAGCGTAAATAAATGACTTAATGATACAACTCAAGAATCAAGAAAAACAAGAACAAATCAAACCTAAATCCAGCAGATGAGAAAAAATAACAAAAATTATAGCATAAATCAATGACATAGAAACCAAGAAAACAATACAAAGAACCAATGAATCTAAGAGTTGGTTCTCTGAAAGGGTAGACAAGATAGAGAGGTCTTTAGCACAGTTTACCAAAAGAAAGAAAGAGAAAATCCAAATGAACAAAATCAGAGACAAAAGGGGAAACAACACAACAGACACCAAAGAGATCCAGAACATTATAAGGAGCTACGTTAAAATGTATGCCATACCAGATTAGGAAATCTAAAAGAAATGGACAAATTTCTAAATTCAATGAAACCACCAAAGTTAAACCAAGCAGAGATCAACAACTTAAACATACCCAAAACAAATAAGGAAATTGAAACAGTAATACAAAGCCTCTCAACTAAAAAAGCCCAGGTCCAGATGAATTCACAGAAGATTTTTACCAGAGCTTCAAGGAAGATCTACGACCAATACTGCTTAAATTATTCAAAAAGCTAAAAACAGAGGGAGAACTCCCAAACTCCTGCTATGAAGCCAGCATCACTCTAACACCAAAACCAGGTAAAGACACAACAAAAAAGAAAACTATAGACCTGTATCCTTAATGAACATAGATGCGAAGATACTCAACAAAATACTGGCAAATCGCATACGGACATGTATCAAAAGATCATCCACCACAGACAATTTGGTTTTATTCCAGAGATTCAGGAATGGTTCATTATATATAACTCAATAAACATAGTAAATCATATAAATGGATTTAAAGACAAAATCACATGATCATCTCAATAGATGTAGAGAAGGCCTTTGACAAAATCCAACATGCATTCATGATAAAAGTCATAGAGAGAATTGGACTGTAGGGACAGAGGGAACACGCCTCAATAAAATTAAGACTATATACAACAAACCACAGCCAACATCATTCTAAATGGAGAAAATGAAGCATTCTCACTAAAATCAGGAACCAGACAAGGCTGTCTACTATCTCATTCCTTTTCAATAGAGTGCTCAAAACTCTAGCAAAAGCAATTAGACAAGAAAGGGAAATTAAAGTGGGACTAATTGAAAAAAAGAGGTCAAATTATCCTTATTTGCACATGATGTGATATACATAAGAGATCCCAAAGATTCCACCAGAAAATTTCTAGAAATGATCAATACTTTCAGCCAAGTGGCAGGATACAGAATCAGTTAGAGAAAGAGTTCATGGAAACACTTCCATTCACAATAGCCTCAAAAAATATCTCGAAATAAACCTAACCAATGGCATTAAAGACCTCTACAATGAACACTTTAAATTTTTGAAGAAGGAGATTGAGGAGGAGATAGAAAGAACTTTCGTGCTCATGGATTGGTAGGATTAATTTTGTGAAAATGATCGGCCTACTAAAAGTACTTTGTAGATTCAATGCAATCCCAATAATTCCATGACATTCTTCATAGAAATAGAAAAAAAAAATCAGCCTAAAATTCATATGGAACCACAAAAGACTCCAGATAGCCAAACCAATTCTGAGCACAAAGAGCAAAGCTGAGGGATTACCATACCAGATTTCAGGCTATATTATAGAACTTTAGTCATAAAACAGCATGGTATTGGCACAAAAACAGACATGTAGATCAATGTAAGAAAATAGAAGTCCTAAACATGAGTGCATGAATTTTCAGTCACTTGATATTTCACAAAGGTACCAATAACACACACTGGAGGAAAGACATCTTCAAGAAATGGTGCTGGGAAACTAGATTTCCATGTGTAGAAGAATGAAATTAGATCCATATCTATCACTCTGCGTAAAAGTCAACTCCAAATTGATCAAAGACCTCTTTGTGAACTGTTAGAAGAAAACACAGGCAGTACACTGCAAGATGTTAAGTGTAGGAAAGGACTTTCTAAATTAAACTTCAGTCACTCAGGAATTAAGGTCAACAATGGACAAATGGGACCTTATTAAGCTAAAATCTTCTGTACGGCAAAGAAAAAAAACAATGAGTGACGAGGAAGCCCACAGAGTGGGAGAAAACCTTGACCAGCTACTCATCTGTCAGAAGATTAATATCCAGACTATACAAATAACTCAAAAAATATAGTGGAACAGGGTTTTAAAGAATATCAATGTGGGGATCAGTGGTTACAGCACTGGCTGCTTTTGCAGAGGACCCAGTTTTGAATCCTAGCACCCACATGGTGGCTAAGAACGGTCCATAACTCCAGTTCCAGGAGATCCGACACCCTCTTCTGACCTCTGCGGGCATTGCATGACACAGGTGCACTTACATACATGCAGGCAGTACACTCATACATATTTTTTTTAAAAAAGAATATCAATGCATCTCTTAACTTTCATCAGCAAAGCTTCCTCATACAACAGTGATTAACCCAGAAAGCCATAACTGGCCAAAGTGCAGAGAATAACAGACCACAGAATGCTTATCACTGAATAGGACACTTAAATTAAGCCTCTACCACTCAAGGCTCAGGGACCATTGTGAAAAGGGGGCAAAAAAATTCTAAGAGCCAGAAGTGGTTGATGACCACAAGGAAACAGAGTTTTCCAGACACCTGGGAAGTTCCTCATTTAAACTCACAGCAATGGTAACAGCATACACAAAACCCATGCAAGCCCAAGTCAGACAAAAACCTAGTATAGAAGCGAAGAAATTGATTGGTAAGAAGGCCCAACCTTAGCTGAGGAACCATTAGCAACTGATAACTACTGGGAGAAAGACGGTTGATTTTCTTTAAGGATGTGATACCAGATAGGTTAACCAGGCTCCAGTGGATGGATGAATACTGACAGACACAGATATAAATTTGGCTCAGTAGGCCTTAACATATTATCACAGAATACATAAAATTCTGGGGAGGGGCTATAAAAATCCACTGGGGGGCTATAAAAGGGGTGCAGATAAGGGAGGGGGTTCTTCATATGGTCAAAATATATTGTATGAAATTTTCAAAAATTCAATTAAAAAAAAACAAGAAATCTAGTTTTAAATATACTGTAGGTAGTTCCCAGGGGAGTTCCCTGCTCAATTCCATCATTTTGATCCATGTGCCCAGTGTTTTTGTAAAAATGCAATAAAACTTTACAGTATGAGCAAAAAAAGATACCTGACATAACCTATAAAGAAAAAAAGATTTATTTTGGCTCCTGGTTTTGAAGGTTGCAGTCTGTCCCGTTGTTTTAGGCTTCTGACAAGACAGCACATCATGGCCGGAATGTGTGGCAGAGAAAAACTGCTTTCCTCACAGCTAAGAAGCAAAAGCAGAAACAGGAAGAGACTGGGGTCCCACTATCCCCTCTGACTCACATTTCTAGTAACCCAAGGAATTCCCACTAGTCCCTGCTCCTTAGAGTTTCCCCCACCTCCCAGAGCACCGTGACCAGAACACTGGGAGTCTAATGCAATCCTACTGATCGCAGGAGGGGAGACGGCCTAGGACCTAGCTCTTCACTTCCCCATTTGTACTTCCAGAGGCAAGTTCCACAGACTGCCTGGAAGGAATGGTGGTGGTTCTGTAATGATTAACTCTGGTCCATTAGTTTAAACCTGGAGTGAAAGGGCCACTCCTCTGTGTGGCATTCCATCCCCAGTCACCTGTAGAGGCATTTAGTCATCAGCGATGTTTGCTGATATTAGCAAGAAGGCAGAGGTGGGTAAGCTCAGCTTACTGGCTTCAATGTCTGGGCACCAGATGGACATCTCCTACCTCCAATTTCACTGCCTTCTCCTCATGGTCACAGGATGGCAGCCACAGCTCTAGGCTTCATGGTCTTTCATATAGCCTGAGGCCAAGGCAGAAAGGTAATACATTCTTCCTGCACTTC
The DNA here is from genome assembly GCF_000622305.1 of Nannospalax galili. Classification (NCBI taxonomy): domain Eukaryota; kingdom Metazoa; phylum Chordata; class Mammalia; order Rodentia; family Spalacidae; genus Nannospalax; species Nannospalax galili. Next base: position 1,283,717 of record NW_008357490.1, read on the forward strand.
TCCCTTTGTTCCTAGAAGCCCCAGAACACCCCATCCTGTAAGTATCACTGACCCACAAGCTTGGTTGCATGTTCCCACTACATCACCATTGAAATATTTGAAAGATATTTCATTGAAAGATGTGTTCCCTGCTCTGGGCTGTTTTCTCTTGAACAAAATCACAGTTCTCACAACAACAAGAAAAGGAAAATGAGAACTACACAACAGAGTGACTAGAGTTTACAAATTATGCATTTTCTAAAGAACTAAAAGAGAAAGGGGCTGGAGAGATGGCTCAGTGGTTAAGAGCACTTGCTGCTCTTCAGAGGACCTGAGTTGAGTTTCCAGCACTCAGGCTTACAATAGCCTGTGACTCTACCTCCAGGGAGTCTTCTGCCCTCTATCGTCCTCTTTGGGCACTGCACTGATGTGCACATACCCATGCAGACACACACACATACACACACACACACACACACACACACACACACCTTTGAGAGAGAAAAAGAGTTCAAACTTTCCCCTAAACAATGAAATGGTCAATATTTAGTGAGGTGGAAATATTCACCATCTTAACTTGATCCTTATATGTTACATACATGACTACATTATACACATCAAATTGTCACAACTATGGTACAAAAAGAAAGAGAACTTTGAAAGGAGGTGCTTCCCTTTGGAAGGTACAGGAAGGGTCTGTCATGAATGATTTCTTTGTTTTAGAACTTCTGAAAGCCTGTCTCCAGAACTGTGAATGTTTGCATACTGACCTGTCCCCAGAGCTCTGTCAGTAAGCATCGCATGCAACTTGGGGTCTGTGGAACACACATACGGAAACACTGCCTCACACACCCTGTCAGTATTTCCCTTCTTCATATGGCGTCACTTTTAGGCTAGACAGAAACCTTCCCTTCAGTCCTAAGTAAATACAATTTTCATAAATTTCTGTCTTCTTGATGTTTTTTCAAGTCTCTCCCTGTCCAAGTCAAACCTGGATTCAGAATGACAATTTTTTCTGCTCTGCCAAAAACCTCACATTGAGACATTTATCCTCAAATATTTTCATGCTTCAAAGGTTAAAAAAAAATAAGGAAGATGAAGTCCTAAAACTGAAATTCCAACAGATGTTCTGAAAGGTTTAAACAGTCCCATCCACCCTTGAATTCCATAGTTACCCTTAGACTGCTTCCCGTGTGTTTCTTGTTTCTCTCTAATTAGATGTTTAAGCTCCCCTCCTTCCAGGAGCCTGAATGTGGTGTACACTCTGAAATCATTGCTGTGGGTTCTGCAGCTCAGGCTTAGAGGAAAGCTTTGGCCAGTACCAAGTCTGAAAAATGTTCTCATCCTCAGCACAGTAATTATGAACTACTGCAACCACCACTTAGTGAGCCTTGCCCGGGAAATGTGGGAAGCATTTAGTCTCCACTGTTTCCATTCCGACTCTGAGAAAAGACGCAGGTATCCTCCCACCCTTCATCCCCAACCTGATAGGTGAGACCACTGACTCTAGGGAGGCTGAACTGGAGTGTTTGACTCTGACGCTAAGCCCTCAGTACAGTCTTATTGTGTAGATTAATGTCCAGTTGCTGGAGGAGACTGAGGAGAAATCTGTCTTTTTAGGAAGTCAGCCTGGGCTCACCAGCTCCCTTCCTGAAGCTTCCACCGCATGATGCTAAAGCTTGCTCAATGTGTTACACCATTTCTATTTTGTTTTGTTTTACTTTTTGTTTGTTTGCTTTGATATGGTCTTCATACAAATTTCAAAAGTATGAATCAAGTTCTCTCTTGGACATTTGGGTCTCTATGTGGTGTATGTGTGTGTCTCTGTGTTTTTTTGTGAGTTAAAGGGAATAACAAATAAGCCATATTAGTTGAAAATCAACTTAAAACTCATTTTTAGGGCATTCTTCAAATAAAAAAGCATTTCTAAGAGGGTAGTTTGTTCTATGTTGACAAAAGAGCACTGCCCCCACTTATTAAAATTAAAATATGGAAATCCAACAGTTTTTTAACAAAACTACACAGGCGACATCGCTGTATGCTTTATGTGTTGTTTTCAAGCTCTTGCAGCCAGCATGGAAAGGTAACTCTAACTTAGTAAGTCAAGGAACCAGTGTCAAGAGGATGATTAATGAAGTGAAGTCACCAGGCTGGATCTGCAGAGATGGTGACTGCGGACAGGCAGGTCTGAACTGGATACAGCAAGGCCATCACTCATCCGGCCAGGACCCATGGCCTAAAGCACAGCACAGCCTTGATCCCTGATGCTCCATTTCTGTATGCTTGGGTTGAGATGTGGAAAGTCCTAGAACATTCCTTGGGACCTTGCTTGTCCATGTACAAAGAAGCAGAATAGATGTAGCCTGCTCAGCCAGTGACCAGAAGCTTGCCTGGTGAAGAGACATGAACATATCACCCAGAGCTCCACCCAAACCTCCGTTCCCACTGTGCTTCTTACTCTTACTACTGCATGATTCTCGTGCAATCTAATATGTTGGCAGAAACTGGAAAAGCCTGGCCAACAGGTCAGTTAGCATGTCACTGTCTGGGCTTGGAGAGATAGCTCAGTGGTTAAGAACACTAGCTGTTTTTGCAGAAGACCTGGGTTCAAATCCCAACACCCACATGGCAACTAACAACTCCAGTTCTAGGGGACCTGATGGCCTCTTCTGTCCTCCACGGGCATTGAAGGACATGGGTACACTTACATACATGCAGGCAATGCACACATACATATAAAATAAAAATAATAAAAATTGTCACTGTCTTGATTTTCAGAGAAGTCTCCAATCTGGGCCACAAACCTCTTTACACACACACACACACACACACACACACACACACACACACACACACAGTAGCAAAGGCATTTGAAGGTGATGACGTGAACAAGGATCTCTCATATGACCACACTTAGACTTGACTGTGCCTAAGGTGGTCTAATTGTCTTACTTTCTCTCTCTCTTTCTCTCTCTCTCCCTTCCTTCCTTCCTTCCTTCCTTCCTTCCTCCCTCCCTCCCTCCCTCCCTCCCTCCCTTCCTTTCTTTTCTTTTCCTGCCTCCCAAACTGGCTTCTTTGTCTGGGGAGCCCTCTTTGCCCTCCTTTCTAGTCTACAGTGTCGCTCACTGCTTTGCCTGAGATTTAAATGAATTCAAGGACACAAAGGAATAATGAGGCTAGTTACCTGAGGCAAGAAGCCACCTGTGTGCATTGAGAGAGGCTCCGTCTCATGTGTCCTGCCGGTTTGTACTGAGAGCATTAGTCATGAGGACCACCCCCAGCTCCCTTACTCCCAGGGAGCCCCTGTGTCACCCCAATTGACAGGTTCTGAGGAAGTCAGGGGGAAAGGCACTTGCATTATTCTTGTCATCCTTTACTAACTCTGTCCTTTTCTACTAGAAAGAGGTCAGAAAGAAATAGCAGGTGATTGAGCCATTCAGAGTCATAATACCTGCATCTGATTATGACATATTTTCAAGTGGGTAGTGGAGTCCATAGTGTCCATTAGGCTACACCATAGGGCAGAAGTGTCAAGTGTCCTTCCAAGTCGTTAGCCAGCTTATAGACTCTGTAACCTAGAAAATCAGAACAAAGTGACTCAAAATGTTTTGTTTCTAACAGGCAACATCAGCTAAGACTTAGTAAAACCCTTCTGTTTTCTCTGCTAAACAATCACCTTTGTTTTCCCTTCCCTTCTCGTTTTCTCTCCTCTCTACTGCTGGCTCGGTGCTGCCGAAACCAAAGTTTGGGAATATTGGACAGAAAACTTGGCACAAAGGTCATATACTATATATGTCCAAGTCCATCTATTTGTGTAGTATATATCCATGCTTCAGAGGCAAGGAGTAAGGGGAAATCACCTGTGCACAGGTCTCAGCTAAGCTATCCAAAGTCTTAACAGAGTATGAAGAAAAAACATTCACTGACATGGAATAAATGAGCCAACTGTTTACTCGTCAAATTAAGGAATGAGTTGAAACTGAAGGACACAGAGAGAGTGAATCTACGCACTTGGCTCACTTCAGATCTTTCTGAGCGTGAAGAGCACATGTGAGGTGTTTGTGCCCGGAGGTGGGGCAGGTGGGCCCAACTCAGTAATGGCATGCTACAGTCAGCAGGAATCACTACGAAGAGCCTCAGTCTCCTTCAGGCCTTCTGGCCCCCATCAAAGTCCTTAATTATTGGATTAGCAACAGAACTCTAACCAAACAAGGTCAGAGTAGAGTAACTTCAAAGATGGTGTATCAGCAAGGTCTTATTACAGCGTTCATGTGGAAGCTAAGTGGAAGGTGATCAGTGTCCACAGCCATTGTGGCACTGATTCATATATAGTTGGCATTTAAGATGACTTAAGGAGCTGGAGAGATGGCTCAGTAGATAAAAGAACTTGCTTTACAAGCACGAGACCCTGGGTATAACTACTCATGCCTGTAAGGCCAGCATTGAGGTGAGGGTAGAGACAGGTAGATCCTAAGAGCTCACTGCTGGGCCAGTTAGCCTAGCTGAAATGGAAAGCTTCTAGGTCAGCGAAAGATCTTGTCTAAAGGGAATAAGGCAGAAGGAGAGAGAGAGAGAGAGAGAGAGAGAGAGAGAGAGAGAGAGAGAGAGGCACTCAACATCCTCTTTTGACCTCCACAAGTGTCTACATAGACACATGCACCTATACATTCATGTGCATGCACCAAACACATATACCACATACATAAAAAGAAAGACAAAGGAAGAAACAGACTAGTTGAATGAATGAATGAATGTATGAATGAATGAATAAATGACAACCTCAACCACGACCCTATATGGGATTTAATTATGCTGATTGCTCCCCAGGGCATATATATGTCATAGAAACTGCAGTCTTCCTTTAGCATTCTATAAACTATAATACAGCAACCATATTCAAGTGGCCCAAAAGGAGAGAGGAAAAAAGTATCTCCCCAAGTTGTTGAAACAATGTCGTGTTCAATTCCTCAGGCTAGGGCAGGGAGAAGAGAGCTAGACGAGAAGGGCTCCCTCTCCCTCTCCCTCTCCCTCTCCTCCCCTTCTCCTCCCCCCTCCTCCCCCATCTCTGTTTAAAAGATTTTGTATGTGTATGTGTGTGTGAGTGTGTGTGTGTGTGAATGTGTGCATGTTTGTATGCATGCACAGAGACCAAAAGAGGGCATCAGATCTCTGAGAGCCAGAGCTACAGGCATTAGCAGGATGCTTGACTTGTTATGTGGGTGCTAGGGTCTGAACTGCAGGTCTCATGATTGTGCAGCAAGCCCTCTTAACCACTAAGCTACCTTTCCATGCCTGACAACTGTCTGTTCCTCATCGTCAAATCAGGGCATAGCCTATGGGGATAAGTTAAGGCCAAGATAACAGAAGTTAAGGCAGAGCCAGGCTTGGTGGCATAGGCCTGTAATCCCAGCTACTTGGGAAGCTAAGGCAGGGGAATTGAAAGTTCAAAGCCTGTCACAAAACCAAAAGTAAAAGAGTATAGATTGGGGACATAGCTTGTCAGTAGAACACTTGCCTAGCATGTGTAAGGACCTAGGTTCAATCTCAGTTTAAAAAGAAAAGACCCAGGCAAAAGTTAGAAAATAAAACACTAAATGCAAGAAAACACTGGGAGTATTGAGTCAAGAGAAGGGAATCACAATATGAAGAATTAGAGGAGTTTGCAATGAAATTTAAAGACTTGGGTAGAAAATAGGTAAAATCAAGTTCTCAGGAAGCCATGCTGTGAATTACAAAAATAGAAATGAATTGCATTTTTATTTTTCTTAATCTTGTTCCCCAACAATTTATTATAAACATTTTCAAATATACAAAGTTGGAAATTGTGCAGTAAAATACCACTTCAGTATTACAATAACCTTTATCATATGCCCCTCACCCACCCATCTTCTTTCATCCTCATTTTCAATATGTTTTTACCAATTTTATGAGAACACAGCTTTAATGTTAATGCTCACGATTTCTGTCATTATTTATAACAAGATACATGTAGCAGGCATGACTAATTGTTCCCATAAAAGAAATAAATGTACATACAACAATTTATTATGAAGACTACATTATTATTATGAAGACTGCATTTCCCAGACTACACTGCAGCCATTACAGCCATGTAACTAAATTCCGACCAATAAACCACATGAGCAAGTATTATGTGAATGTTTCTGGGTACCTTCTCTAAGGGGCTGGGGCCTGTGTTCAGTTTGTTTTCTCTTTCATCTCTCCCTCTATTTTGCTTTCTATAACCCAGATGCCATCATCCTGGACCAGGAGAATAAGGACCACTAGCCCAGGCATGACACTTTGTAGCCATGAGCAGGACTGTATAGACCAGGGCACCTTGCTCCAGAATGATTTGACAGGTCTTGGGGATGCCAACAGCCTTGGGAGGCACACTGAAAATACCAGCCATGGTTAGGCTAACTAACCATGTCCATAAGAAGTTCATTTCCAGCTGAGAGCCCTGAATGACACTGTGACTGTTTAGTGGGTCACAGAGGGAAGCAGTTAGAATTGGAGATTTCTAACCTGCTTTTGGTTCAGTACACATTTTCTCTGTAAGAGAAGCAATCGAGAACACAGGAACACATGCTCAGATGAGTTTGGTTGGGAAGAATGGCAGCCCCACTGTACATATTCGTGGCATAAAAATCCAAGCCATACTAAACCCCAGAAGCACGTGTGTCTAGGGTCACTTTTAGCTTCAAGCTATCAAGTTGGCCAAAAATGAGGATGGAGATGGATGGATGGAGACAGAGTTTTCAAAACTGTTGGACTCAGATCTAGGATTATAAATCTGGAGGTCTTTTGTTGTTGTTGCTGCTGCTGCTGCTGTTGTTGTTTGTTTGTTTTGTTCTGTTTTTGAGATAGGATTTTGTGTATCCCAGACTGGGCTTGAACTCACCATGTAACTGAGGATGACCTTGAACTCCCAATCCTCCAGGCTCCACCTCCTAAGAGCTGGGATTGCAGTCATGTACCACTACACCCTGCTAAATCTGGGGTTCTTGAAAGATAATTACGTTTATCCTTCTCGACCAAGGCAAGAAAACCTCTAAATCATTTATTTGAAAAGTCATCAGGAGCTAGAGATGTAGCTCAGTGTAGAGCACTTGCCTAATATGCCTAGGGTCATGGGCTTGATTCCCAGGGCTACACACACAGCCCTTACTTCAGTGCTACCTCTTTCCTCAGTGCTGTTAAATTCAGACCACAAGCGTGGGAGATTAGTGGGAAGAGCTCATGTAAGCAAACAAACATGAGCACAAAGTCAGTAAAGGAGTAAAGGGATCCCATAATGAATGAACACGGGGTTCATGCAGCAGAGACAAATCCCAGATAAAACCAGGCGGTCTTGAACAGGCCTTGAGGTGGTCCTGTACCAGCTACTGAATCTCTTCTCTAATCCCTCTAGGCCGGGGAGCCGAGCAGACTGCAGCCACTTGCACAGATGCTCCAGTGTGCCACAGATCCTGGTCTTCACTGGCTTCCTGTCTCATTCCCTACAAATAGCATTCATCCTACAAAGTCCTTGGACCACCTGCCATTATTCTTGTTGCCTCATCATCTACTTGCCTTTATTTATCCCAAACTATGTTCTTCTGTGGTCTGGACCATTTTCGTTGCTGTCCTCCTAACCATCCCCAAAAGGCTATGTTGTCTCCCCAAGATTTTCCCCTTCCTCTAATAATAGAATTCCCACCTTTTCTCTGGTTGCATAGCAACTTAACACCAAGACTACATTTTTTCCAGTAGCTGTGCTCATATGACTAAGTTATGGCAGGACTGTGTATCATTTTCAGGTCCTGTTTTTTGTGTGTATGTGTGTGGTTAGTGTATGCATATGTGTGAGGGTGCATGTGCAAGTGTGTGTGCATGCTTGTGTAGGCCAGAGGTCAGTCTTTTTCAATTGCTCTCTACCTTATCCTTTGAGACAAGGTCTCCCATTGAACCCAGCAATCAACTATTGGCTAGACTGACTGACCAGAGAGCTCCAGGATCCACCTGTCACCACCCACCTCTGAGATGGGGTGACAGATATGTGCAACCACACCTGGCATTTTTACATAGGTTCTGAGGATCTGAACCCACGTCCTATGCTGTGCTTTGCCTACTGAGCAATCTCTCCAGCCCTGAGGTCATATTCTTAAAGGGAGTGTCTGTGTCTGTGCCTTTCCCCATCCTTTTTTCTTTCCTGGCTAGAACACTACACTATCATTCCTGTTAGACCCAAGGAATGTGGAGGAGAAGACAGAATACCTGCCCAGTCCTGGAGGATTCTCCACCCCATTTCAGCCACCACATTGCAGTCTCTTTGCTGTTGCAATGGTGCCCTACATCTGAATGCCACTCCACTCCACTCCACACCACTTTTGATCATGTTTACCACTACTCCAAATACCACATCCCTAGCACTCACTGAGCCTCTCCTCTGTTGCCTCAATCACATCTTGTCTTATCCTGTGTTCACTTCCTCTGTGCACTGGAGGTGAGGTTCCTGGCACCAGAGCAGTGAGTAGGACATGATCAGATTGCAGGCTGGGCTGGTTTGTTTTTCTCAACTTGAGACAAACTACAGTCATCTGGGAAGAGTGAACCTCAACAGATGAATTTCCTCCATCAGACTCGCCTGTGGGGGCGTTTTCTTAATTGCCAGTTATGTAAGAGGGCCTAGTCCACTGTGGCAGTGCCATCCCTCAGCAGGCGGACCTGTGTATTACTTGCTTTTCTGTTGCTGTGATAAAACACCACAACTAAGTCAACTCACAGAAGGAAGAGTTACTGGGTAGGATGGCGCTTGCCTTTATTCCCAGCAGTTGGGAGGCAGAGGCAGATAGATCTCTGTGAGCTCGAGGCCAGCCTGGTCTCCATAGTGAATCCTGAATCCGTGGCTACAGGGAGACCCTGTCTTAAAAGACTTAAAAAAAAATTTATTTGGTTTATAGTTCCAGAGAGTTGAATCCATCATGTTGGGGAGGCATGGCAAGAGGCAGCCAGAGCAGAAAGCTAAGAGATCACATCTTCAAGCAGGCACAGGAAAGAGAAAGCAGGATGAGGTTATAAACTCTCAAAGCCCAGTAATGTGTGCTTCCTCCAGCAAGGCCACACCTCCTAAAGGTTCCATGATGCTCCCCAGAAGGCACCAGGAACTGACCAAGTATTCAAATACTTGGAGCCCATGAGGGACGTTTTCATTCAAACTATCACATTCTGGGCTGTATAAGAAAGAAAGCTGAGCAAGAAGGGGAGCAAGCCAGTAAGCATTATTCCTTCTCGGTCTTGCCTTGGTTCCTGCCTCCAGGTTTCTGCCTTGAGCTCCTGGCTGGGTTCCCGTAATGACGGATTGTAACTTGGAAGGTGAAGTAAACCCTTTCCTCCCCAAGTTGCTTTTGCTCATGGTGTTTGCACAAACTAGGACACAGAATTTTCATTTAAGGCATTTGGAGGCTTCTGGGGAAAAACAACCCCCCAATAGGTTCTTAGTTGAAATGAATCCTGTTTACAAAGACAGATTAACAAAGGAAAAACAAATAGCTTACCAACAGTTGTATTTTGTATATACATGAGAGACACATAGAGAATGAGGTGTACTCTAAGAGGAGATTCGGAATGCCAGCTTCAAGAAAACACCTGCCTAGCAGGTGTGAGGCCTTAGGTTCAATCCCCAGCACCCACCCACCCAAATGAGAGGGGGGGGGAGAAAAAAGTCAACATAGATGAAAAGGGCTTTGAGTCTCTGGGTGGCAACTTGGGGGCAGACAAATAGAGGCTAGTAAGTAAAATTGTTTGTATGGTTTCTCTCACGGCCTCTAGGCCAGTTAGAGCCTACAGTGGCCTTCAGTGCTTAGGCTTTGTTCTTCTGGAGAGTGTGTGGTGGTGATAGGGTGGGGGGAGGGTACCTTTGTCTCTGGAAGTTTATGTCCTGCTTTTAAACAAACAGAACTCTCCTGGACCCAGTCTTTAATTGCCTTTGGCTCCACAATACTTCTTATTTAAGGGTGGGACAATCTGGTCTCCCACAGATTCACAGCAGACACCCAATAAATGCTTGTGTGGCCAACAGAAAATCCCACCACTAAATGCAAAGAAATTAGTTGATGGGAATTGTCTCCCTCAAAAAATAGTTATTGCCATCATCTTCTATTCATTTAATGAATGTGTAAGGTAAAGCAATTTGCAAATCCCTTCTTTTAATCATACAAGAACTCTTCAGTGTGTATTATTATTATTATACCCATTTTACGGATGAGGAAACTGGGCTCAGAGAAACCTAGCAACTTGGCCAAAGCAAGTTTTGAGGTAGAGCTAGGTCTCAAAGCTCTATCAGTCTGGCTATAAGGCCACCTGCCTCCTTAATCCTTATACTAATTTAAGACCAAAGCCTGTGGCATTAAAACATTAAGTGAAGAGCGAGTTGCTGCAGTTTTTCCGAGCCATACTTGCTACACTGAGAAGAACTCCAAAACCTGAGCTCCTGAGGAGACAGCTGGGCCTGTGGGGCTGACAGTTCAGCGGCCGCCCTCTGTCGTCTGAGAACAAATATCCAAGTTTCCAGGATCACTTGAGACTTCCTGCAAATTACTTTTTAAGCTGCGATAACTCCTATCTGTACATCACTTTATGGTGAATAAAATGATCTAACAAACATTAGTCCACTTGGCTCACAAAACCATCTTGTAAGGTAGGTAGTTGGGCCTAGAATATTATTCTTCCTGTCTCTAGAGGAGGAATGTGGAGATGCTGAGGAGTGGTTTCCGAGGGACCTGAACACCAGGGGCTGAGAGCATCTCCACATCGCCGCACTCTTCTTAGTCAGATGTTACCTTTGTGTCCCTCACCAGAACAGTCTATAGAAATGCTATGCTGGGCTTCACAGAGGGAAAAGCAATGCTAGATTGTGAAACACCAACTTGAATATTTTAAAAATTATTACTTTTTTTTTGAGAGAGAGAGAGTCTCAACTATGTTTTGGCTAGCCTGGAACTTGCTATGTAGACCAGGCTGACCTGAAGCTCACAGGGATTCACTTGCCTCTGCCTCTCAGTTGCTGGGGTGCTGGGATTAAAGGCATGCACCAGCCATTCCTGGCCTTCTTTTTTATTATGTGTGTGTGTGTGTGTGTGTGTGTGTGTGTGTGTGTGTGTCTGCAAATATGGAGGGCAGAGTTCAACTTGCTAGAATCTGTTCTGTCTTTCCACCATGTGGATCATGGGGATTGAATTCACCCTGTCTGTCTGTTGTTATTCAAGTCAGCTGAACCCAGAGCCTACACCCCTCCACACCAATCTTTTTCATTGAAAATGGACAGTTAAAGGGAGGCAGATTTTGTCCTGGGTCTTCCCACACACCTCTAGGGGTAATGGGAGGGGCCACACTGCAACAGAAAGATTTTGCTGCCATCCACCTGCCAGAATATTTAAGCCAAGGTGGTTATGAAGAATTACTGAGCTGCTCAGGGAGATCTTGGGATGGGAAGTTACAGGCAAAGGCATTTCCTGTGAACTCACCAGAAGTGAAAAGTGACCAGCCTGGCCAACTTAGAGCAGCAGGCAAAGGGTGTCAGAGCCATTTTCCTGGCCTGTCACCTGGGTGAATTGGGCCACAGGCATAGAAAACAAGGCCTGGCCTAACCTTGGCCAGCCAAACACCCTCATAAAATCAGACTCCTTTGAAAAACTAATCAAAGGAACTGTGCCCAGAACACCAGAACGGAGATGTGAGAAAGTATGCTGGGGGTGGGGGTGGGGTGAAGAGACAGGCCCAGGGAAGGTGGGCCTCAGCTCGCTCTCACTTGGCACTACTTGTGGTCTAGTTCCAGTCCAGGCCTAAGTCCCCTGCCGAGTACCACCTCCATCCTGGTCATCTCATTGACCGGGCCCCAAACACCCAGGAGCTGCTGAACCTCGGGTCCCCCTTGCCAGCAGCCCCCTCCCAGTTTGGTTCCCAGCACTGTAGCTGTAGAGGGCTGGGACCCTCCACACAGCCTTTGGGCACCTTCCAAGAGGAGGCCCGTGAAAAGAAAGAGGGATTGTAAGAAAGACCTTTTCCATAGTGAGCTCCCCGGCCTTCCCCAACTGGAAAGCACCTCAGAGACTGGGGCAGCTCTCCTATTCCCTTCTGTTCCCCTTGCTGCCAGTGGAGAAGGAAGGTTTCACTGGGCCTGGCTGGCCTTGGGCATAGGGAGGAGGCTTGGAAAGCCTTCAGGACAGACAGGGGTGGGAACAGGGCCTTTACTAGGAGGAGGCCACACACAGTGGGGAAGAACACACACAGATACACACACACACAGACACATGTATGCACACACACCCAAGGAGGGGAGAAAGGGAAACTGGGTTGAAAAGAATACGGATCAAAGGGGAGACTAAGGCCACCAAACCGACTATCCCCATCATCCATAACATAAAACAATCCCATGCATACACAGTATGACAGCATGAAGGTAAACCAGTTCCGGCACAGGCAGTCATGATACTGATACTGTATGAACCGCAACTGACATAAAGGTACATGCTTCTGCCAGGAATACACACATACACACACATACACACACACACACACACACACACACACACACACACGTGCTCACTAGGGGTCAGCCAGCTGGAGAAGGGGTTCTCACACTGAATGCTTACACAACTGGGGGTTGGAGGGAGAGAAAAGTGACAGCCAAAGACTGGGACACAGGTGTAGTTGTTTCTTTCTACTTTTGGGGATTTTACAGTCTTTTAGAATGAACCTGTTAATACTTTTTTGTAGATAAAGTATTTGTGGGTTAAATTTGGGCCTGGTCTGACCAGAGTCTGGAGGTGGGGGGTGACACCTATCAGTGGGAAGACAACTCAGGGCTTTGATTCTTAGCCTCAAGGGGGCGGGTCTTCGGGAATCCCCAGGAAGCTTGACAAAGCACCTCCCCCACTTGTCAGAATCTGGAGGAGGGGCTGTGTAATTGGAGCTCTTGGGACCACACACCAAGCCAGTTGCCCGGGATGCAAGCCTTTGTTGCAGGCTTTCCCTGCGTCCTGCGTCACCCGCTGTCACTCAGAAGCAGGCCTGCCCGGCAGCAGTCTCTGTGGCAGGATGAAAAACATGCTATATTTTATTCACACTCAGGAAAATCCCATGTTTTGTAAGCTCTTCTAGCCTGAGAGTGACCATTTGCTCTGGTAGTGTTGTTCCCTAAGGAGCCACCACACAGTTCAACTGTACATCAACCACTGAGAAAAGTCCAGAGCTGTGATGGGTATGGGTGATGTGATGGGTATGCGCTCTGTAAGACACGAAGCCTGTGAATGCAAGAAACTGCAGTCTAACTGCTGGAGCTAGAAGATGGTTGAGTGGGTAAAGTGCTTGCTGTGCAAATGCATGAGGACTTGAGTTTAGATTGCTGGGCATGGTAGCATGTGCACACACAGACACACAGACACACACACACAGACACACACACACACACACAGACACACACACACACACACACAATTGCTGAAAACTCAAGAAAAACCAGCATCTTGGCCAATCATTCACCAGTGTTATGAATCAGAAGGTCACTGACCAATATGTTCCTCTTCCATGGCATTGCTTCATTCAAAATGCCACCCAAAATAAAGCAACACCAGCCTAATCATCAATAATGTGGAAATTTACATATATTTGTGCTCTGGTACAAGGTAAATAAGGCAAGTTGGTTTGTAAGCTGCATCCTTTATATATTGTTTGATTAGGAGGCTCTCAGAATTCAGACTAACCTAGTGTTCTATTTTGCTTTCTGTTGCTGTAATAAAACACTGACTGACCTGAGAATAGAAAACGTTTATTTGACTTGAGGTTATAGTCGGTCATCAGGGGAACACAAGGCAGGAATTTGGAAGCAGGAATTGAAGCAGAGATCATGTAGGAACGCTACTTACTGGCTGTTCCCAGGCTCGGCTACCTTTCTTATACAGCCCAGGCCACCTGCCCAGGGATGACAATGCTCACGGTGGGCTGACCCCTCCTACATAAATTAACATTCAAGAAAATGCCCCACAGACATGCTCACAGGCCAGTCTGATGGAGACAATTCCTCAAAGAATTTCCTCTTCCCAGGTGCGTCAAGTTGACAACCAAGAGTAGCCATCACACTGAGGCAAGAAAATGGGACTTGATTGTCTTTGGTAACTGAAAAGCCTACTTTCAGGTACAGTTGGATCCAGGCACCCTAGTGCCCTTAGAAGTTACCTCCATTCTGTCTCTATCTGGCTTCCCTTCATGGGGCTTTTTTACTAGGCTAGTGTTGGGAGACAGATGCTGGGAAGATCAGGCCTACATCTATCCTTTCAGAACCCTAGAAAAAGAGGAGAATTTCTGTGACAATAATCTAAACAAACAAGAATCTGATCACTGTGACACATGATGGGTGTCCATTTGTCCAATCTTAACTCAAATACCCATTTCTGAGAAGAGCACTAAGGTCATGGAGAAGCTGTATGAAACCAGAGTTTTAGGGTACAAAACACAGGCCAGGCTCAACCATTCATCTTAATGTTATAGGTGTGGATTGGAGTCCCAGGGCACTGGTTTCAAAGAAATGGACCAGGGACACATGAATGGTTGTAGAAATAGAGCTAGTTTATTGACAAGAATGGGAGGGCGCTAGCACTGAGAAAGGTCAGGAGCTCTGTCCCGCACACGTAATCCTGGTGGGAAGGGGTTTCCAATCTTTCTGCCAGATGTCTGTCTATATTCATCTCTCTTTTATACTTATTTGTGTGTGTGCATGCGTGTGGAAGAAAACTTGAAATGTTCTGGGTTTTGAACTCAGATTGTTAGTCTTGTAGGCAAGTACCTTTATCTGCTAAGCTATCTTGTTGGCCCTTCCATCTATCTTGATGCCTTTCTTTCTGTCTTATTCCCCTGCCACACCAATACTCCAATTAAAGAAAGGAGTGGTGATGAAAAGCAGAAAAAGGATTCAATCAATACACACAGGAACAGGAAAAGGGGTCTGGTGACTGCAAGTTCATCTTCAGGGTACTGACATGAGCTTTAGGTTTAAATAGAGGAAGAATTGGGGTAGGGATTAGAATCGTACATAAGTAAGCAGTCTTGTCAAGATATGGTCCTGCCCTTCATAATTCTAACTGTCCTGCAAGGTAGCCCCCAGAAGCTGTTAATCACTGTCACCCCCTGAGGGCATCAGCATAGTTCCTGAAAGGTGATCAGCTGCTGAGGGAAGCACTCCATCAATGATCTGGGATCCAAGGTGACTGCATTTAGGAACTCTCTCTGTACCTTCGTTCTCAGAGTATGATACAGGTGAGTAGACAGACCTTCCCAGAGTGATTACCTAGCCTGTGCAGAGTCAAGCAAGAGTCCCACCCACTGTAAAGGAGTCAGGTACAAAAGGGAGGCAGAGATGCCAGGCCTTGTGCTGCTCTGAGTTAATTTGTGAGCTACCAAGTAAGGAGTTGATTGTCACCAGCAAAGGGCTAATGCCTGTTTCTCATCCTCTGGCTGGCTGGGCCTGGGTTAGATGTCCAACAGGAACCACTCACTGAGGACTTGGAAGCCCCTGCTCTGATTGGGCAGGCTAGAGTCAAGTGCTCAGCCTGAACACAAGAGTAGAGTGAGAGACTCAAGATGGGGAAGGGCGAGTGCTTCCAGGAAACTAGATTCTATGATTAGAAGAAAATCCAGAAGAGAATGAGACTCAAAACCAGTATGGAATTATCAGCACACTTCAAGTTGATTAGCTGGGTCCCTGCTTCCCAGACACCTTGGAGTCCAGAACAGTCAGGCCTGGCAGGCAAGGCAGATCACCTCCAAGGTAAGAACACTGATAGAGAGGGTCTCCTGGAGCAGATGGCCGTCTATAGAAACAGAAAATTATAATGTGCACAGGTATCCCAGGACTGAATTGGGGGTCTGGTCTAACAGAAGCTACCTTAGTTTTTTAAGCTTACTACAGCAGAGCATCTAAAACCAGATATTTTGGAGGTGACGGAAACGTATTTCTCACAGTTCTGAAGATTAAAGTCCAAGATCCAGGGGGCAGCAGTGTTCTACTGGGCCTTTTTTTCTTTTTGCAGGGCCTCTTGCAGCTTAGGCTGGCTTCCAGCTCAGTATGTAGCAGGGAGTATCTTTGAACCTCTGACCCTCCTTCTGCTGCCCCTCAAGTGCTGGGGTAACACGCATGCACCGCCAGCCCAGTTACTAGGCCTCTTTTATAAGGACACTAATTCAATTCTTGGGTGCTCAGAGGCTTCATGGCCTAACCACTTCCTCAAGTCCACTGTTCCTAATTCCTTCACACCAGGAATTAGGATTTCCATGTATGGACGGGAAGGGCATAGAGCAGCTGCTGCAATGTTAACTGGCCAGGACTTCTAGATGTTCCATGGGTGGAGGGAGCAATAATTTGCATTGGAGTCAACTTTGGGGATCTCTAGCTCTGTGGGACATGATAACTGGTGCCTAAGACCTAATATAGCTATTTAATTTGAAAATGAAATTTTTTAGACATGGTCTCAATACATAGCCAAGGCTGATGTTGAACTCATGATCCTCCTGCTCTCAGTCTCCCAAATTCTGGAATTATATACATGGGCTACCATGGCCAGTTTATGAAAAATATTTTAATTCAGCCCAGTTCAAAATTTCTTAGATAGCCCATCTTGCCTTCAGAAAGGGAACCATTTATTCAGCAATTATTTATTGAGCACATGCTGTATACCAGGCACAATCTTAAGTGTTCAGAGGATAGCAGTGAATAATGAAGATAAAGAGCCCCACCTGGCAGAATTTTGAGTATGTGCCGGAGAGTAGGGAAAGACTAGATGCAACTAGTATAAATGAATCAGTGATGGAATGCACTGGAAGGTGGTGCTGAAGAAGGCAGTGCAAGGAGGGTCTGCTTCAAGATGAATGCTGCAGGTCACTGTGTGGAGCCAATCCTTGCCTACAGGTTTCAGGCGGCCTAGGAATGCCCACTTGTTTTTCATGGCATTCTATTGTTGGCCACGAGACCACTCCTATAAGCTCCAAGCCTGGGACCACCGTGGCAAGAAAGGTTTTATGCAAGAGTACATCTAGTTACAAATACCAGCATGCCAATGCCAACGTATTTGCAGATCCTTAGACCAGGA
This sequence comes from Nannospalax galili, assembly GCF_000622305.1. Classification (NCBI taxonomy): domain Eukaryota; kingdom Metazoa; phylum Chordata; class Mammalia; order Rodentia; family Spalacidae; genus Nannospalax; species Nannospalax galili. Next base: position 1,300,819 of record NW_008357490.1, read on the forward strand.
AACAAGAGACAGAGAGAAAGAGAAAGGGGGGGGGAGGGAGGGAGGGAGAGAGGGAGAGAGAGAGAGAGAGAGGGAGAGAGAGAGAGAGAATGTGAATCAGAATCTTTTGCAACCTAATCACAGAAGCAGATCAAGTCACTAGTCCAATCTGTGTCCCAGACAGATTCCCTCAGTGTGTGTCTGCCACTGGATGGGGCTTGCTGCTCTATCTCTCAAGTCAGCCTACCCAGGGCTTTGGAGACTGTAGTCAGGGCTTTCCTGAGGAGAGTTCCTTCATCCTTCATACTCTGTTTTCTACCAAGGGACAACTCCCTGCCCCCAGCACCTTACTCCATAAACTCTCTTCTCCTGAACAGTAGGGCACCCTTTTTTCTCTATTGCCCTCTGATCTTGTGAGTTTCTCTTCTTTCTGTGCAGGCTCTGTGCCCTACCCTCCGCTGAAGCTGGCAGCATCTCAGCTGAAGGCACAGGTCAAACTCTCCCTCACTCTGCAGACTTTGACTCCATTTTAAGAGGAGGGCAAGGGAAGGGTGGTGGTCTGCTTGAGCCTCAAGGATGCTGGCAATTCCTCCCTTGACTATTACTTTAAAGAACTTTTGCAGTTGGTCTTTAGTGTATTTCAAATGCTCTAGGCATCTTCTATCCTCCTGCCACCTCCACCCATAGAGGAGGAAACTGAACAGGGGAAGGAAATGAACTTGTACAAGATCTAGGGTGGCTAGCATGTCAGTCTCTAGCAAACCATGTCAACTGGTCACCCAACCCAGGCTACTCAACTTTTAAGTAGAGTTGGGATTTGATTCTAGCCAATGAGGTACACAGTCCACATTCAATGGCTGTGAAAAGCAGCCTAGGAGATACTGAGCAAGGCAGTAACCAAGGATGGTAACCAAGGAAACACCAGCCCATCAGTTATTCAAAGTCATGAAGATGCTCTCAAATGAATGTGATTTCAAGAACTGAGAGAGTCTACGGTCTCCTCAGGGGGTGTGATCACACAGGAAATAGAGTTGACATTTCATCACTGTATAAAATTGTCCAGTCCGTTGCCACAATATCCCCCCTGGTCATTGGTCATAAAAACCTCATTATTCCATTTATGATCTCCATCTGGAAAACGTCTCCTCCATTTCTACAACAATGGGGTGGTGATCACCCCATGGCAACAGTGGGTGAGAATGAAGTTCAAAGCATGAAGCACATCTTGTGCTCGACTTACCACTACATGGTCAACCCGGAAGAGACTAAAGTAAGCTCTGCAGTTCCTTCTGTCAGCAGGACTACTTCCTATTTCTAATAATGCTGACTTAGAATAGTAAAATATGAGTTCAACAGTCAGCTTTCAGACCAAGTTTAAATCTGTGTGTGGAAGGGAAGACCCTAGCTAAATCTGATTTTTTTTCTTTTGTTGACCACAGGTAGGTGACACATCCCTTGGCCTAAAGGACTTTTTCTTAAGGTAAGGCTGATATTCTTGGCTTTGCTCTAACCCAATACAATGATTTCCATTAGTTTGAGATGTTTGGAGAAACCCCACATCATCAGGCTTTTCTAGAGAAAAGTTACTAAAGAGCCCTCATCATTGAATCACACAAATTACATTTAATAAGACTATCACCCTGAGTTAAATACTAGAGACAAATTGTGAAACTACACATTGTGAAATCGGCCCTTTGTTGGGGAGATAGATCAGCTGGTAAAGTGCTTGTTAAGCAAGCACAAGAATTTGAGTTCAATCCCCAGCACCTAGGTAACAGCCGGATGCTGCAACATGCGCTTGTGATCCCAGCACTAGAGAGACCAGTACAGGAGGATCCTGGCCATAGCTGGCCAGTCTAGGCAAATAGATGCACTCCAGATTCAGCAAGAAACCCTGTCTTGAGAGATAATGTACAGAGTAACTAATGGAAGCACCTGATGCTGATATCTGGCCTCTGATGCATGCTCATGTTCATATGTGCACACACCTATACACAGAAACAAGATCATCCCGACTCATACTTCTAAAACCTTACTTTTCACAAGAATGGTCCAAGGGCTTGTCAACATGTACACTGTAAGCCCAGGTTGCACAGGACAGTTTCTCACAAGCCTCCAGTGCAGGTCTGACACTGAGAAGGAAGATGGACTGCTAACACACAGTGATGGAGCATGTGCCCAGGTTGACAAGCACACTTGGATGCATTAACATTTTCAGTGGGAAGAACTATATTTTCTTTTCTTTCTTAGCTTTAATACTATAAGACTTGGTTCACTTAGTGACTTGGTCTCTGGGGTAGACACAGTAGGATTCTAGATACTGTTTTGGTGTATGGGTGTTCAGATCATAAAGATCTATACTAAAATTATACAAGTTGGGGCTGGAGAGATGGCTCAGTGATTATGAGCATTTGTTATTCTTACCCATGTTGGGTGATCACAACCATCTGTAACTCCAGTTCCAGGGGATCCAACACTCTCTTCTAGTCTTCATGGGCACCTGCATGCACCTGTGCACACACACAGACATATGCATAATCAAAAATAAAGATAAACCGTAAAAAATACAAATATACAATTGGACAAATATGCCTTTCGGGACCCTCTGGTTTTAGAGATAAGGTATCTGAAGTCACTGTGAAGGGACCATCCAAGAACAGAGCCAGATGGTAACAAGCAGGAAGGAGTGGCGGTGTCTAAGCAGTCACTCTAGAGGAAGGTTTTCTCCCCTCACAAACCTGCCCAGAAGCGTGTCTCTTAGTTCATTCCAGATCCAATCAAGTTGACGAGACTGGCTATATAGCATGCAGACCATAAAGCTGAACATGCACTCAGCAAACACTACCAGAGCTTTCCATCACGATTTCACCTGCCGCTTTGGGAAGATCATGTTTCCAATCATACTCTGCTTTAACCAATATTTATAAAATTAATTGATAACAAAGCTGTACCTTCCCAGTGTCCCAGAAGCCTCTAATTGTCCCCTCCTCGTTGGAACCTTGATCTCTTCTTGAAGCATCCCACAGTCCCAGTGGTATGGAGTCATTCCCATACTCACTTCTGCCTGTTTTTGAATTTTAGGCCAACAGAACTAGGTGTGGCATGTTGCGTTTTGGTCTTCCCACTCAAGACCATGGGGTTTAAGCATGCTGTTTCATGTGTGTGTTGTGTGATGTGCAGCAAACATTTTCACTGTTGTCTAGTATTCTAGAACATAAGCATACCACAGTGAACATGTGGATCGATTCCAGTTTTTGAGCAGTTCTAAATGATACTAAGAATATTTTTTCACATGTGAGGTTTTTGTTGTTGTTGTTGTTGTTGTTGTTGTTTTTGAAGGACCAAAAATTTAGGGCCGCCATTGCAAGGCAACATTTCCAATATCAAGGATGAGTAGATAATGCTGCTGGGACAAGGGAATCAACAAGGCAGAGATTTCCCTCTGCAGACATATGGCTATATCTACACAATCATCTTTTATTTTAATGATTTTAAATAAAAATAACTTATAAAAAACTAGATTCCTAGATCAAGGACTATCTGAGCTGGGAAATTCTAGTAATCAATTGCTGTGGCCTGGATATTTACACTATCCCCCTGTCTTAGTTTGTTCTTCATTGCTGTGACAAAACACTCTGACCAGTACCAACTTGGGGAGGAAAGGGTTTATTTGTCTTACATCTCCCAGGTCACACGCAGTTCATCAGGGAGCCCAGGGTAGGACCTCAGGGCAGGAACCTGGAGGCAGGAGCTGGAGCACAGGCCATGGAGGAACGCTGCTTACAGGCTTGCTCCCTTGGTTCCTGCTCAGCCTGCTTTCTTATGCAACACAGGCCCACCTGCCCAGGGGTGGCACCACCCACAGTGGGCTGGGCCCTCCCACACCACTCATCAAGAAGATGCCCCTCAGACATGGCCACAGGCCAGTCCAATAGAGGCAATTCCCCGATTCAGGCTCCCTCAACCCAGGTGTGTCAAGTTGACACTGAAGCTATCCAGCACATCCCCCCACCCCCACCACCCCCGCCACACACACACACACATCACCCAACTCTGTTACTATCTGCTCCCCAACTGGCAGTTTTAAGAGGCAGGGTCCTTGGGAGGTGATGAGGGCAGAGCCTCAGGAGTGGGTTACTACTCCTACAAAAAGCCATATTCTAGCTCTAGCAACCCCCATGCAGGCCCAAAAGCCTTGGCACAGCCCCATGAGCACGTGGTAAATACAAACTGAGACACGTACAGTCTCTTCACTTTAGAGGTGATAGAAATGGCTGCCCAGCCACACTCAACTTGAAGGAGCCCCTCTCCTTATCTGTATGACATGTGTGCAATACATGCTGGGCACCTACACAGAACTGACACTGGGCACACAAAAGTGAAGTCATCCTCCCTTGCCTAGACTCTCACAGGTGGGGAGGTGGGCATGAAAGAACCAATACCAGGTGGTGGGGTAGGGTGAGGCACCCACAGAACAGTAAATAATGACCAAAAAACAGCCTTTGCCTCACACTTAGTAGCTGAGACTCCTCACCTTTACAAGTCTGAGCCCATCTCCATGGAGCTGTTATGTTAGTCTGTAAAAATTTCTATATGTTTTAAATATCTACTAACCACAATGGTTTTGATAAATTCTCTATCCTCTGATGAGAATCATACTAAAGCCCAATGCAAAATTACACGCAAGGCTGGTGAGGCTCAGTTGGTAAGTGCTTGACTTGTGTGTATAAGGCCATGGTTTCATTTCCCAGCACTGGACAAAAGCAAACAAACAGAACTGCCATTCCTGGGTGGGAGAGCTCATAGGGCAAAGGCCCTCACCTCTAAGTGTGATAACCTAAATTCAGTCCCCAGAACCCAACTGCTGGAAGGAGAAAACTGATTTCTAAAAGTTGTCCTCTGGCCTCCATACAATGCTGTGGCAAATTCACGTGTGCATACATACACACACACACACACACACACACACACACACACACACAAACACATAATAAATAAATAAATGTAATTTTAAAGATTTTTATTATTAAATGAGTGTGTCTGTGTGTGTGAATATGAGTGTAGCGCCGGCGGAATTCAGAAGAGGGTGTCAGATTCCCTGGAGTTGGTGTTAAGGGCAGTGGTAAGCTGTTCAATATGGGTGCTGGGAACAAAATCCTAAATTTGGGTCCTCAACAAGAGCAGAACATGTTCTTTGCTGAGTCATCTCTCCAGCCCCTGTAATTTTCAAAACTTAAAAACAGAAAATTACAACCAAAATTTACTGCTTTCTTGGACGATTTCTCATAGGCATTAGGTCTTCTCTTGAAAACCGCTTACTGATCTTGACTCTTTATGTTCAGTGACTGTGTTTCCCCTTGGTCCTCTCTGGCATGGCCTCTGGTCCTCAGCTGCCTTCCATTTGCATCTTCAGGTCAGTCCTAGGCTGTGCATCTTGGGAGAGATCCTCTACCAGCTGGCCATCTGCCCCAGTGGACCTTCCCTGAGGGGCCCTTGCCTCTCTTCCCACCCACATGGATCAATGAGAGACTGCAACTCATAGTCTGCCACCAGGGGGCACTGTGGCGATGTTGGCCTGTGCTGGCTCATTGGTAACTGGCCATCCTTCTGGAGCTGAGGATGGTCAAGTGGACTTGAGTAACACAATCCACTCTGAATTCTTCTTCATCTAAGAAGCAAAACACGCAGCTACAAACAGTTCTCGCAGTTTTGTGTACAGCCGAAAAGCAACTTTCTCACTAGGCTGCAAATGTGTCATCCTAACTGGCATTTTGACCTCATCTTTGATCTTTTTCCTTGTGTTTCTTCCTGACTCTCAGACGCCAGGTCCTTCTAAAACAACCACAAAAGGAGAATTTTATCATTTTCATTTGATTTTAAAATGAAATGAAGCAAAATAGAAAGGTAATGTCTTGGAGTTGGGGAGATGGTTCAGTAAAGTACTTCCAAGTGTGAGGATCAGAGTTTGAATATCCAGAGTCCGTGTAAAGCTGGGTGCATAAGCACATGTCTGTGATCTCAGAAGATCCCCAGCCCTCAGACAGCGAGCCTAGGATGCATCGGGGAACAGCAAAGGGACCCTGTCTCAAGGTAGAAGTCAAGGACCCACACTGAGGTCATCTGACCTCCACACATACACTGTAGCAAGTATGCATCTGCGTGCACACAGATGATGAGCACATATACACATATATACACACACATCATACACAAAGAAAGATCAAGAAAAATATTTTAATAGCTATTTCTTTTTTTAATTAATATTTATTTTAATTTTATGTGTATGAATGTTTTGCCTGCATGTAAATAAGTGCCACTTGGCTATGAAAGAAGGGAGGCTATCTGTGTAAAGATCCCCCACCCCGTGTGCCATGTGCTGTTGTCTGTTTCAGTCTGAGATAGTTTTTCGCTAATTCCAGTGACAGAGGTAGGCAGGCAGAGTTAAAGCAAACCAGTTATTCAAAAGAGGGTCCCAACTAAGGGTTCCAGGTGAAGGTTGGAAAAAAAAACGCAAGGTCTCTGCCAAAAATCCCTGTGGTGAAATTCCTTTCCAAACCCAAACCGGCAAAACCTTCAGCTCTGTAAGAACAACCGTAGCTAAGTCTCAGATTTCATCTCCCCCGGAACCGTCTGGAAGGCGGCTGGGCTCTCTGTGGGTTTAAGTGCAGAGGTGGCGAATACCAACCTTCAAGTCTAACTTCCAGTTAGAGGCCTTGTATAACCTGTGTGCATCTGCAGGGGGGGTGGGGGGTGGTACTTGACCAGAAAAAGAGTTATCAGCGAGAGAGCCACCCGGAAGAGGGGTATGATGCTTGACCTGCAGAAAAGTAGGGAGGTGTTTCTCAAAGAATTCTCTTCACACTGCTTCTAGATAAACACTTTGCAACAAACACATGAAGTCATTTTGTATCATCTCTTTGGACTTTTAGAAATTCTCTTTGCTTGTCCAAAATGAAAGAGTAAAAGTAAAATATGACTTTTAATTTAGTAAGGAAAGCTGATTCATTTGATGCTTTAAATTTATGTGCTTAAAAAAAAGGCCAGGGATTTCTTTTAGGGTATTTGTTTTACATGTGTGTGTGTGTGTGTGTGTGTGTGTGAGAGAGAGAGAGAGAGAGAGAGAGAGAGAGAGATAGAGTTTTGCCTGCATGTATGTAAGTGCACCAAGTGCATGCAATGCCCATGGAAGGCAGAAGAGGGCACTGGATCCCCTGAAACTAGAGTTATGGACAGTTATTAGCCACTAAGTGGGTCCTGGGAATGGAACTCAGGTCCTCTGCAAAAACAGTCAGTGCTCTTAACCACTAAGCCATCTCTCCAGCTCCTTGTTTTACTTTTTAAAATAATAAACTAATAACAATTGTGATACTTACTTCTAAGAAATTTGGTGGTAGAACAGCTGATACTGACCACTTGGCATGTGGCCCAGGCAAATTCCCCATGACGATATGAAGACACCTGACAATGGAGAGGGATGTACAGCCTTTAGCATCAGCGAGACCTGGGTGTGAATTCCATTTCAGTCATCTTCAAGCTGTGTGATATCAAATTTCTTAACTTCTCTGACCCTCAGTTTGGGGATCTGGAAATTGGGCCTAACAACAGTCACAATCCTGCTTATACAGGCCTGTAAAGAGTTAGTTCCCCGAATGACAATTGACAGCTCATTGCATAGCTGGTACTTGTGATTATGCACATTGCTGGTGACCACTCAGGATACAGAGACTCCACTGCAGACTTCCATCTCCAGCTCTGGACTCACTATTTCTACTTTACTCCAAACTGGCTGCTGCCCGCTTTTCTTTTTGAGGTCTGGCTAACTACTGTTGTGGGTGTCTCCCTGGCCTGAGGATTAGGCCCACCTCCTGCTGCCCTTGCTGATTCTCCTTGCTGGCTGCAGCTAATTTTCTGGATCTTCCTCACCTCCCTTTCCCCACAAGCTGCAACTGAGCTGCTCACCTCACAGGCTAAGTCTCCACCTCGGGTGCCTGACCCTTTGAGATCTCTGACCTAACTGCTTCCCCTCCCTTCCTTGTTAGATGTACAAAGAAAAGGGTCTCCTCTTCACCCAAGACCAGGTCCTTACAACCTGGCCATGATTGATGTGCCCAAGGTAACCTGCACAGTTCCTTTCTTGGGGTTCTTTAGACACATAAGCTGCCTGTCCCCTAAAACTCACTATACCCTCTGCTGAGCCTGCCCCTTCCCGACCACACCCACTATGGAGGTGGCAAATAGACTTTCAGGTGACCAAGAAGGTAAGGGACTTGCTGGATATCACTCAACCCTGGAAGAGAGCCTTAGGTCTGAAACTGGCTCAGAGGCATCCTCCCAGTGCCTTCCCATATGTCAGCACTTCCTAAATTAGCAGGCCCCGAGTAGCACCCTCAGCTCCACACCTCAGGAGATCTTTATACCCCAGCCACAGCACAGCTGGTTCGCCTGCCACCATGCTGTTTTTCTGGAAATCATCTTGTACTCAATTCCCAAGCTTCTCTAGTCAGGGTCTGCAGGCACCTCAGGCTGTCACCTGTCAGTTTAGATGCCCTAAACCATCCTTACCTCCTTTCAGCAGGAAAAACAAAAAATCCAAAGCCTAAGCTAATGAACAGCGCATCTCCAAAGCCTGCTTTCTGTTCAGCTCAGTACTGAGCGCTGTCAGTGAGATTCACTTCAAAACAGAGCTGGGATTCTCAAATGCACTAGTTCTTTAGGGCGCTCTAGATTTGGGATTTTCCTCTCATCCTCAGAGTTAAGGAGACAGAGCTGATGCCTGGGACGGCTGGAAATCTCCTGGACAGCGGTCAGGATCCACAGCCCAGGCTGGGAACGCAGTCCAGCCCTTCAGTGGACACAGCGGCCACAAACAGCCATTTGGAGGTCCTGTAACCCGAATCGCATTCTTGCAAGAGGGGTACAAATGACAGCGACACAAATAATTGGCCCCCAAATGTTTATCAGCTCCCTGCCACACCACTTCCATTTATAGCTTATAAATGGTTATTAACGGGCTCCTTCACATCTGATAACTGGTCCCAGAACAGGTGGCCAGAAGAGGGGGGGGTGTGATTAGAGGCCTCCTGGGAGGTGCTGTGTGCTTGTCTGTGGGTGGTCTTCCTGCCTGAGGCCGGTGCCCACATGAGAAGCCATCTAAAGCCTGTAATTTAGGAGACAGCAGACTGTTGTCTGTTTGTGTAAAGTACCGTCCAAGTTACAGCTGGCTTTGCTTTCTGGCCAGCAAACACTGCCAAGAAGGGTTGAAAGTTCAGCAGACTCAGCCCCCCCAAAACGCATTCCCTTCCCGCTTCTGGTCTCCGGCAAACAACCTCCGGCTCTTGCTTCCTGGCTTCCTTAGGAGGCCTGAGTAGAGATGAAGAGGCTGGAACCTCAACTCTGCACAAATCCCAGCCGGGACACAGGAGCCAGGGGAGCACCTAGTGGGAAGCAAGGGTGTCTTTGTTAAAATAAGCTGTGCAGGTCCCCACAACCTGGCTTTCTCAGAAACGTTTCTCAATGTGATAGACACAGAGGCATGAGGCCTCTGCCTCCTGGCTTTTCTTTACTAGAGGGGCAGGAAGGACAGCTGTCAGGCCAGCACATCCCAGCCTCAGCATTGTGGACATGGCAGGCTCTGTGCCCGGAATCTGAGGATGTTTAATAGGATCATGCCCTTCACCATAGACACCAATGGTAGCCACAGCTATGACAAAGAAAGCCTCTTGATACCATCAGGGGGCCAAATCAACCCGGGTGAAGAGCACTGCTAAAAGTCCCTAAGAAATACAAAACTAAACATCTATGTCCTGAGCTAACCTAGCAGGGCAGGAGAGCTCTCAACACTATAGCACTGTATAGACCACTGTGGAATAGGCCCCCAGGAACCATCTATTAATGACAGATCACATTCTGATTAAGTTGAGGCTTAACCAGACTTACAGGTAGTAAACTGGATGTAGGGATCATGTCTGTAATCCCAGCACTTGAGGGGCTGATGCAGGAAGATTACCACAAGTTGGAGGCCAGGTCTGGACTATGGTGAGTTCCCTGCTAACTTGTGCTATAGACTAAGACCCTGTCTCATGTGTAAGCCCAGCGCTTGGGAGGCAGAGGCAGATGAATCTCTGTGAATCCCAGTTCAAGCCAGCCAGGGCTACATTGTGAGACCCTGGAGAGAAGGGATGGGGACAAGGAGAGTACCCAAAACTAGCTGATCTTTATGATAAAATGTGAAAAGGGGGTGAAATGACCTGGTGGATAAAGGCACTTGCTTGCAATCCTCCCACCTCAGCCTACTGAGTACTGGATGACAAGTGTCAGCTGCCATATCTGGCTCTACAATGTAGCTGGGGATTTAGTAGGCTGTGTGACCTTGTACATTTATTGCTTTAATTTTTTTATATTATTGATTTGTGTGTGTGTGTGTGTGTGTGTGTGTGTGTGTGTGTATGTGCAAGTGTACATGCCATGGTGTACCTGTAGAAGTCGGAGGGCAATTTGCAGGCTGCAGGCATTGGTCCTCTCCCTCTACTATGTGGGTCCCAGGGATTGAATTCAGCTCAGAGGACTCAGCAGCAACAGCAAGCATCTTTACCTGCTGAGCTATCTCACTGGCCCCCTCATTCAAATTTTTAATTTTTGCATTTATTTACTTTTTGTAGTGCTGGAAATTGAACCCAGGGCTTCCCATACCCTCTTCTCTACAAGTGCTCTACCACAGAGCCATATCCTAGATCTAAATTTTTATTTTTAT
>NW_008357490.1:1311668-1348781 GCF_000622305.1 Nannospalax galili
ACTCACAGAGATCCGCCTGCCTCTGCCTCCCGAGTGCTGGGATTAAAGGCATGCGCCACCACGCCTGGCTCTAAATTTTTATTTTTAACTGACAAATAATAATTGTGTGTGTTTGGGAGGCACAACGTGATGTTTTAGCACACAAATACATGGCAGAATGATCAAATCAGACTAATTAACACATCCGTCTGCTCACATAGTTTTCATTCCTTTATGTGAGTGCCTTGTGCCTTTAAAACCAACTCTTTTAGCAATTTTGGGCAAGTCCTTTAACTTTTTGGAGTCTCACAAGTCTGTTTTCCAAGTGGGTGATAACACTTAGCCCGCCCACTTGGAAGGCTTGGTTGAGAACCAAATAAAATAATGTAAGTGAAAGAATTTGTAGTTAAAAAAAAAAATCACATAAATAAAAGTTTTTCTTTTTAAAATAGAAGATTTTGAGTAGTCTCTCTAAGGTTTCTCTGGGCCTGAGCTGGTGGTAAGGGCAGGTTGGGTGGGCTGCTCGTTGAGGCTGTGAGTGGGAGCAGTTCTGAGCTTGGCAGCTGCTGTGACTACCAGGAAACCCAGAGTCCCCACACAAGGAGACAAGATAAAGGCCGGGTGCTGAATGTGGTCCATCCCACAGGGTGAGGTAGGCTGTCGGGGAAGGGCAGAGAACTGCCACAGAACCCACCAGTGCTCTGCCCTTGCTGATCCCCTGTGCTTACACGGCTAGTAACAGCCATCAGAGTTGCCTGCTAAGGGGAAACAGAATTCACTGAAAGCCCAGAGAGCTGCTGCGGTTAGTGACGGGCTTCGCTAACATAGATGGGAGAGTCAATTCAGCACAATTTCAGCACTTACCTTTTTTCCCTATCTTTAATTTGTTTATTATTTGAGATTTTTGTACATGCATAAAATGTGTTTTGATCAAGCCCACCTCCTTTTCCTCCTCCCACTTCCTCCCTATCCTCCCTGTGCCCTAGTCACTCCCAAGTTCATATCTTTTTCTCCCTCTCTCTCAAAATTTCACCGAGTTCACTTAATGATGTCAGTATGTGCCTGGGTGTAGGGCCATCTACTGGAGTATGGATAACTTCTCAGGGGCTATATCCTTAAAGAAAACTGACTCTCCCTCATTCAGTAGCCATCAGTTGTCAATAGCCAGGGGTGGAAATTCATGCCCACCTTGTCCCCTCTTTGCTGGGATTTTGTCTGGCTTGAGCTTGACCAGGTCTTGTGCATGTGTCACGACCACTATGAGTTCACATGTGCAACTGCCTTGTTCTATCCATAAAATGCTATTTCACTGTAGTCATCAACCACCTCTGGGTCCTTCAGTCATCCTGCCCCCTCTTCCTCAAGGATCCCTGAGACCTGGGAGGAGAGAGTACAATACAGACAGCCCATTTACAGCTGAGCATGCCACAATCTCTTATTCTCTGCATGTTGACCCATTGAGGGTCTCTGGTGAGGGTTGAGAGATGTACTGATCTATGAGTATAAGAAGTTAATCATTAGGAGTCAGTTTAATACTATGACCATTTACATTCTATCTTTGATACCATCCTCTATGTGAGGTTAAATTTAGAGTACTTCCCCATCCACCTCATATGTGTGTGGACTCAGGTCTCAATTTCACATTTTTATTCCTAGGGTTCCAGAGTCATCGCTCCCACCCCAGCAAGAACAGAACATGGGTACAGCCCTCAGGTACAGCATATTCCTGTTTAAGCAGCAGATTTAACAGTGATAATGCAGGGAGTACAAAGATGAAGAGATACAGCTTAGCTGAATTACTTCGTTACATTTTTTTTTTTTTTTCTGATTTTTTGAGGCAGGGTTTCCCTGTAGTCACAGCTGGCCTGACACTGGCTATGTAGACCAGGCTGACCTCGATCTCATAGAGATCTGCCTGCCTCTACTTCAGAGCACTGGGATTATCATTTATTTGTTTGTTTATTTGTTAAGTCTGTTAAGTCTGGGGGCATGTTTGTGTACACATGCATGTATGCCATAGCACATGTGTGGAGGTCAAAGAACAACTTTCAAGAGCCTGTTCTTTCCTTCCACCGCTTGGGTCCAGATGATCAAACTCAGGTCATCAAGACTTGGCTTCCAGCCGCTATACTGGCTGAGCCACTTTGCTGCCCCTCAGCTGACTTTAATTCTGATATTTCATGTGATCATTTGGAGGTTTGTTTATATGTATGTTTGGTTGGTTTTTGTTTGTTTTGTGAGCGGGTGGGGGTGGGTATTGGGATTCCAATCAGTTCCTTGCTCCTGCTAAGCAAGTGCTCTACCACTAGATTATATCCCAGCCCTTACTTGGAGATTGCATTTGTGCTTAAAACAGCAAGACAGAGTACAAATTGCAAAGAATTCCTTTCTGGTCAGTATAGACTTTATGTCATGTGAAATATTTTATTAAATATGAATCAATTTTTTTTGAAATATATTTGAGGGCTAAGGACATATCTCAGTTGGTATAGTGCCTACCTAGCATGCATGAAGCCCTGGATTCAGTCCCCAGCACCACAGAAACAGAGCGTGGTGGTACTCATCTGTAATCACAGCGCTGGAGTGGATGTAGGTGGATCATTTTCAGTTGCATAACCAGTTTGAGCACTCTGCAGTCTATTATTCTTTGCACACTGACCAGCCATGGGTCTCTGTGATAATCAACATCTGCTGCAAGAAGAAGCTTCAATGATGAGAGTTGAGAGATACACTAATTTATGGGTATAATAATCAGTTATTATGAGTCAGTTTAATACTATGTCTATTTAGCAGAATAATAGTAGTAATTTCTCCCCTAGGGCCTGTGACCTGCCTAGCCACAGGCTCTTGGCCCTGATAACAGTGCCAGGTATGGTTAGCTATTCCCGTAACAGTTGTACCACTATTGCACCAGTGAGTACATTCTCATGCATAGCACCTTCTAGTTCTATGAAAACTAGTCAGTAGAGACAAAGCTTCGAGGTCAGAACCAGCTTGATTTTTCCTGTTTGTTCTACAATTCACAGATCTAGTGTCTTCAGCAATAGGGTCTTACTGTCAAGTTCTGGTGGACAGCCAAGAGTAATGGCAATAGCCAGTATTGTTTGAGGGTCTGTGGTACTTCCTTGGTCAATAACTCCAAAAGAGATTATTCATTCTTGGCATTGGGCTTTTATTTCCTAGCCTGTGGTATGTGGTAGGGCCGCTGAACCCTGTTATAGGGGAACTATACTTAAATTCTCTCTCTCTCTCTCTCTCTCTCTCTCTCTCTCTCTCTCTCTAAACCACTGAGCCATCTCTCCAGCCTTGTATGTATATATTTTCTGAAGTTTCTGCAGTAGTAGGTTTCCATATGACTTCTTCAAAAGGCCTTTAGTGTTAGTTATTCCTCCCTGTACCTCTTCTGTTTTGTGCTCCCATTCCTCACTACATTTAACCATTCCTATTCCATTATCCACCTCTCCCCCTTCATGTCACTGCATTCTATCTCTCCTTCCATGATGCACCCCCCCACGGCCCATTATTAGTTTCTGATCACTATGCATTTTCCACCTGAAACACACCTATCTATAGATTCAAAGCCAGCATCCATTTATGAGAGAGAACGTGCAATGCTTGTCTTTCTGGTCCTGGGTTACCTCACTTATGGCGCTTGGTTCCAATTCCATTCACTTACTTTAGAATTTCATAATTTTGTTTTTCTTACCAACTGAATAATATTCCATTGTGTAAATGTACCATATTTTTATTAACTATTAATCAGATGATGGATACCTAGGTTGTTTCTATCTCCTGGATATTGTGGGTAGAGCAGCAATGGAAATGTATGAGCAGGCGTTTATAGTAGGGTATTGAGACCTTTGTGTATATGTCCAAGAGTGGCATGGCTGGATCATGTGGTAGATCTATTTTTAGCTTTTGAGGAAGTTTTACACTGATTTCCATAATGCCTGCACTAGTTTGCACTCCCACAGCAGTGGATAAATGTTCCCTTTCCCCACATCCTCACCACCATTTGTTGTTTGTTTTGTTGTTGTTGTTGTTGTTGTTTTGACCTTTGCTATTCTGACTAGAGGAAGATAAAACCTCAAAAATGTAAAAATTCTCAATAAAATACTCTCAAACCAAATGCAAGAGTACATCAAAAAGTTTATCCACCATAATCAATTGACTTCATCCCAGAGATGCAGGGATGGTTCATTATATGTAAATTAATAAATGTAATCTACTACATAAAAAAACCATATTTTCATCTCATTAGATGCAGAAAAGCCCTTGACAAAATCCAATGCTCCTTCATGGTAAAAGTCGTAAAGACTTTAAGGGATATATGGAATATAGATCAACATGATAAAGACAATCTACAGTATCAACATGATAAAGACAATCTACAGTAAGCCCACAGCCAACATCATACTAAATGGAGAAAACTCAGAATATTCCTGAAATGACAAAGCTAATTTCAATTTGTTTGAGCTGACTTTTGCTCACTCCATGTTTCTGCATAACCCTCCTGCTTTAACTGCAGTCAGCAGGCTTAACAGGTCCCATGAAGGCTGCACCTATAGATAAGAGAGTGCATTGTTTCTCCAGTACTGGGAAACATACAAATAGCCAGGTAGCATGTCCTCTCCCAGCACTTCCAAGGAGTCCATTGTTTCTGCAATTCTAAGAAACTTGTTTTTCCTAACTGAAAGTTTTTGTTAACTGAAAACATCTTTGCTGAATGACCTGCCCCTGGTTTGATGTAACTGGTGACCTGATGTAGTTATTGGCTTTGCCCCTGGCATGATGTAATTGTGGTTTTAGGCTTTATAAACCCTGCCCTGCTTCTCCTTGGGGTTGAGAGTTCTTTCTTGCTGTAGCCTCTCTCAACTGCCAGTTTTCTGATAATAAAGAACTCTTGATTTGACCAAAAACTGTGTGGCATTTCTCTGAGGGTATAACATTCCCACTAAAATCAAGAAAAAGACAAGGATGTCCACTCTCTCCACTCCCGTTCAATATAGTGCTTATATACTTATTTGCAGATGATATGATGATATGATTCTTTCTATAACAGATCCTAAAGATTCCACCAGAAAAGTCCCAGAGCTGATAAATAAATTCAACAAAGTAGTGGGATATAAAATTAAAACACAAAAATCAGTAGCCTTAATATACACCACCAACAAACATACTGAGGAAAAAAATCAGGAAAACAATTCTCTTCACTATAGCCTCAAAAGAGACAAAATATCTTGAAATAAATCTAACCAAGGAAGTGAAAAACTTGTATAATAAAACCTTTAAGACATTGAGGAAAGAAATTGAAGAAGATATCAGGAGAAGGAAAGACCTCCCATGCTCATGGATTGGTAGGATTAGTGTTGTGAAAATAGCCATCCTACCAAAAGCACGATTCTTCTCCAAAACTGAAAAACATTCTCAAATTTTGTATGAAAACACAAAAAGCACAAGATAGCCAAAACAATCCTGAATAATAAAAGAAATGTTGGCGGCATCACCATCCTTGATTATTTTCTGACTTCTAAGGATTTTCCAATTGAAACACACCAATTTAAAGGTTCAAAACCAGCATTCACTTATGAGAAAGAACATTCAATGCATTCAAATTATGCTACAGAGCTCTAGTAAGAAGAGCAGCATGGTACTGTCATAAAAACAGACATAATCATCAGTGGAATAGAGTTGAGGACCCAGATTTAAGTCCATGCACTTATAGTCATCTGATTTATGACAAAGGGGCCAAAAATACATATTGGAGAAAAAATAGCATGTTCAACAAATTATGTTGATCAAACTGGATAGCTACATGTAGAAGAATAAAACTAGATCCTGATTTCTCATCATGCACAAAACTCAATTCCAAATGGATCAAGGACCTCAACATAAGATGTGGTACCCTGAATCTGACTGAGGAGAAAGTGGGGAATACACTGGAACTTATAGGCACAGGAAAGAACTTTCTAACAGGCATTAAAACCAACAATTAACAAATGGGACTTCATGAGACTAAAAATCCTCTTTCTAGCAAAAGACACCATCAGTCAAATGAAGAAGCAACCTACAGAATGGAAAAAAAAAAAATCTTTACCAGCTGATAGAGGATTGGTGTCTAGAATCTACAAAGAACTCAAAAAACTAAGCATCAAAAAACACAAACAACCCAATTAAAAACTGGGTTTTTTAACTAAACAGCGAGTTCTCAAATGGTGAAACACAAATGGCTGAGAAATAATTTTTACAATTATTTTTACACCATCTTTAGTCATTAGGGAAATGCAAACCCACTCATTCTTGCAGTGCTCAATAAGAACATCCCACCTGCTGGAGTATTTGGGAACTCGGAGCCCATTCCTTCCCATGATCCCTAACCTTTCCCTTCTTGGTCCCAGAATCCCAGGTGGTCTGGAAAAGAATTGGTTCGTGGAGACCCGAGGCACATCACGCCCTTGAGATATGTCTGGTTTATTCCCTTCCAGGAAGAGTGATTCTTCAGAGACCAATTGCCATTAAACAGGCAGAGGTGAGCAGCTGCTGGCCATGGGGATTCTGGGTGCCTCTGTCTCACTGGGGAAGACCTAAAGAGATTACAGATGAGGCAGTAATCCCTCCTCAGCTGGACCCACAGGAGACAGGCAGGGAAGAGAGGCCAGTGCTAGAGAGGCAGCTACTGATCTTCAGGGCCAGAAAACTTTGGAGGAGGCTTGGCACTTCCCAGAGTGGCTCTGAGGGCTGCATCGAGGGCTGGTTCTTAGCAGCTGTGCTGGGCAAGGTGACTGACTTCTTCAACCTCATCCTCTAAGCCTCATGTCCTCAGAAAGCAGCCTATAATGACCCACTTCTAGAAACCCATTCTCTATTGTCTTTGGGACAAGCCAGCAGCTACTGGGAGGCAGGCCATGAGCCATGGCTTTCCTGGCCTCATCTACCAGAGCAAGTGGCCCTCCAAGGGCCATTACCTTCATGAAGATGGAACACTTCCTGAGTAGCCCAGGCTGGTCTCAGACTTGCAGTATGAATTGTTTTATAATATGAAGCATTTGTCTCCCTCATACTGATTTTTAAGAGCTGTTTGTAAGTTAGTAAGAATAAACATTTATCAGTTGCAACTACTGCAACTAGTCCTTCAGTTTTTCATCTCTAGAAACTTCTGTGGTACTTTATGACATGCAGAATTATACATTTTTATGAAGTGATAGCCAAGGTCTTTACTTTTATGATTCTTTCTTTACTTTCATGTGACTAGCTGGATATCCACCTATGTTTTTCTAGCCCCTTTAAGTTTTTATTTTGCACTCTTTAAGCCATCTGGAATGGATTTGGGTGTGAGGTGGAAAATGTAACATTTTTTCCCCAAATAGTTAACCAGCAGTGTGAACCATCAATTAGCAAATAATCCTTCCTTACCCATTTGTTAACAAATGGAGAGATTTAGTCTCAAACTGCTTCATGGGTTTTTATTGTTTGTTATTGTAGTTGTAGTTGTTGTTGTTGTTGTTGAAGTCAGAAGATGACTCTCAGGGTTCAGGAGATAGCTCAGTGGATAATGTACTTATGGTACCAACATGAGGACCTGAACTCAGATTGCCAGCACCCACGCAAAAGCTGACTTTAGGTCCATGCATCTGTAACCAGAGCTGAGATGGGGAGAGATGGGTATCCTGGAGTCCCAGGGCTCCCTAGCCAGCCTGCCCAGCTGAAAAGGTAGGCTTCAGGTTTGGTGAGAGACCCCCGTCTCGAAAAGTAAGACGGAAAGTGATAGAGGACACCTGACATCAACTTCTTGCTTCCACATTTGTATGTTCATGTGAGTGCAATGCAGAGATACATACATGTGCCCACACATACACTACACACACACACACACACACACATACACACACACACACACACACACACATGTATGCACCAGCTCTCTTCAAGAACGCTGGCTTTTGTCTTCAGGTAGCCAAGGGTAAGCAGAAGGCATGGAGATTCTGGACATTCTCAGCATCTCTGAGTGGTGTAGCAAGGGGCAAGTGGAAACAGGGTCCTTGGGGCCACTTAGCTGATGTATGAGTCAGAGAAGAGAGTGGAGCCTTTGAAGAACATCACTAGAGAAGCTGGAGCAAGCTGCGTGGGTGAGTAAAGGAGACAGTGGCTGTTTGAAGCACTGAACTTTGGGAAGAAGAAATATTCCAGAGAAGATGTTTGGGAAGTTTTTTTAAAGATTAATATCTTTAAGAAAATCCATAGTAAACTTTCATTCTTTGAAACATGTTAGACAGAGTATAGTCACATGTCAAGTAACCTTTCAGCCAGTGAGACTACATATACCATGGAGGTCCCATAAGATGATCACAGGGCTGGGAAACTCCTATTACTTAGGGACACTGTAGCGACTGTGATGTAATAGCACAATGTGTTATCCATGTTGTGTGGTGGTGCTGGTGTCAGCAAGCCCAAACTGCCAGTCACGTGCAAGTTTGACATATACCATTATGTATAAGACATAGTTCTTAACAATGGTAAGCAATTGTATTATGGTTTTGTATTTACTTTTAATTAGTATCTTAGAATGGACTTCTACTTATTTTAAAAAAGTATTTATTGTAACCAGTATACCCTGCTATGTTGTTGGTGGTGTTACATAGCATGTATTTATTGAGTCTCTCCTGCCCCCGACCCAGCCAAGTCTTATGTATCCCAGACTGGCCTTGAACTTACTGCCTTCACCTCTCAAGTGTTAGGATCACAGGTGTGTGCTACCATACATACCTGGTTTATTTGGTGCTGGGGATTGAACCAGGGGCTTCATGCATGCTAAGCAAGCACTCTATCAGCTGAACCCCATCCTCAGCCCTCTGGAGTCTCTTGACTGTATCAAGAGGTCACATCAAGTGATGTCAAGTAACTGAGTGAGACTGAGGAGTTGACCTGTCTCAGCAAGGCATGTAAGTGCACTCTGGGGTGTTTTCACAGTGAAGAATGATAACTAATCAAGATCAAGAAGTATCTAATAACATACTTTGAGAAATCTCCATTGGGAGAGAGGCATGGTGTGTTTTCTTTCTATGTCTATACAAAAACTGGCCTCCATGGGACATAGCTTTAAGTTATACTTGGCATATTCCCTCGTGGGTAAGTTACTAAACAATTGCTTACTTGTATCCATTATTAGATTCTT
The DNA here is from genome assembly GCF_000622305.1 of Nannospalax galili. Taxonomy (NCBI): domain Eukaryota; kingdom Metazoa; phylum Chordata; class Mammalia; order Rodentia; family Spalacidae; genus Nannospalax; species Nannospalax galili. The sequence goes on from NW_008357490.1 coordinate 1,320,820, forward strand.
AAATATACTGGAGTCTCTCTGAGATTGTTCTGCTCATCTCTGCCTTCTTAAAATCACATCATTTCCCCTTTTTTGGCTATAATCCACCAGGAAACTATGTCAATAATGAGTGATTCATTTAGAATATTATGGTATGTGTAGACTTCCATTGCTGTGACAAAATTTTTAAGATGCATTGACTTAATACAACGAACAGGTTTGACTCACAGTTTCAGAGGTTTCAGTTCATGACCACTTGACCTTGCTGCCTTGGGTCTCCAGCAGTTTAGTATATCAGGGTGGGAGTATGTGGTAGAGGAGGGTGCTTACTTTATGATGACCAGGAAGTCAAAGGGAGAGGAAAGTGCCAAGGTCTCAATATTCTTTCAAGGCTCTAACGCCCACCTCCAGCCTGCCAAAAATCAAAATTTCTCCCGGTAAACCCTGCTTCCTAACAATTCCATCACCTCTCAGTAGGGTCACACGCTGGAACTGCATGTCAGAAAACTTCAGGAAACACTTCCAAACCATAGCAGTGGGAGCTAACTCCAGCAAGACAATGAATAAAGAGCATAACTGGAAATGCACCTGCGGTCAGCCGGCCAGAGCACCAGAGCTTTCTTTGGTTTGATAGAGCACAAAAGATACTTCCAGTGACAAGGCTTCTGTTAGTTGAGCTTCACAACTAACATATCTGACTGGGGCAGGGCGAAGGTTTTCATGTGAACAGACAGAAGAATGATGAAGAGCAAAAGGCTATATGACCACAGGACAGGATGGCTGAGATGCACAGAGAAGAGGTCTCAAAGATGTTTTAGAACTGAAACTTCAGAAAGAAGAGGAAAAGGTTCTATTTTTCTGTTGCCCTCTCTCTAAAGAGCTCAAGGGAAAAGCCAAAATGTGGTGTGGACTCCAAAGACTTGCCGATCCTTGCACGGCCTAAAGTTTCCTCTTATTCTTTTTATGTTAGACTCTTTTCATTTGCATAGGACTTTTATCAGGCAGTCTTTAAACACTGTCAAAGTCATTTTAAGGGAGGGAGGATCGTAGACATAGGTGATGTGAAGGGGGAAAGGAGAATAATGAGGAGGGAGGTTCAGCTCGGGAAGGGGATGGGAGGGGAGGGCAGAGAAAGGGAGCTGGGAGGGTAACGCTAAGGGTGTTTGAAAAAAACGTGTGGAAACCTACTATTTTATAAGCCAAATAAAAAACCCAGTACCAGACCCCTTGAGTTGTTGGCCGCCAGAGATGCCAAAACAATACAGTCTAATGCCATTGCTTTTGGTTGCTCATCAGAATTTTACAGTAAGTCTCTATTGCCGAAGACATCACACACATTGGTCACAGGACATGGAGAATCAAGTTAGTACTGAGAAGAAGCTTCCTCCTCAGTGGCCAGCTTTTACAGTACTGGAAGGAGCTATACAGGCTGTGGAGGGAAAATATCAACAGTCTTACCCAGCTGTGAACCCTATAAACCACAATAACGACAGGTATGACAAGATATGCTTGGTGCAAAGGTGGCACAAATGTTATAGGGTAACCAACTGTTTCCTGACTGTATTTAAAGCCCAGTCCGTGGGAAGAAACACATACCTAGCACTATAAATCTGACCAAGAACCCATGTTTGGAAAGTTCATAGGCCCCACGGATGAATCTACTACTATTAGTCTGCTATACAGTCCCCCTATATTCATGTTTCTCCACCTATAGATTAATGCAGCTCTCAGATCTCATCAGAGAAGTTTATTGGTGCCATTGATGGTGGTTAGTACAGAAACTCATAACCGGTCAAAGTGAAGAGAATCAATGATGCTCAGACAAAATGGAATATCTACATCACACCTCCTCCCAAGCTCAGGGACCTTTGAAAAAGAGTGGAAATACTGTAAGAGCCAGAGGTCAAAGAAGTCCAGAGCAAAAGAGTGTCTTCTGGATGACAGGACTCCTACACTAATGAACTCACAGCAGCTGTGGTTGCTTGCACAAGATCAAGCCAGTCAGCATTCTAGCATGGAATGGGGAGAGCTTCGTAAGCCCTCACCCCTAACTGAGGAGCTATAGACAGTTGGTGACTTTGGGGGGAGGGAGACTCAGTTTTCTGTATGGTATGGGTCCTTATATGTTGACCATGATCTGGTGGATGGCACCACATTCATGAGTATATTGGCAGCACAATAGATTCTGGGAGAAGTTATGGAGTGATGTTGAAGGTAAATAAGATCAAAATACATTTTATGGAATTCTCAAAGAATTCTTTTAAGATATTTAAAAACATATTCAAGGTCATCATTTTGAGTTTGAGTTTAAAATAAAACATTGTAGTAATAAATGTAGAAAATATATTTCAGGGTTGCAGAGATCGCCAGCAGTTCAAAGCACTTGCTGCTCCTTTAGTTCCCAGCACCTACATTAGGCATAACCACCAGCTCCAGAGGGATCTAACGACTCTGGCCACTGTGGACACCTGCAGTCTTATGCACATACACACATAGAGACATACATAATTAAAACATAAGATAATTTTATTTAAAAAATAAAATAGATTCAAAAATCTAAAAGTTCTTCTAGAAAGACATTTCAATAAAATTCCAGCAAGTTCCCTTTTATCCTCTTTGTGGTGGTTTGAATGACAATGTCCCCATAGGTTCTGAGTATTTGAACACTTGGTCAGTTGGTGGCGCTGTCTAGGGAGGGTCATGGAACCTTCAGGAAGTATTGCCTTGCTGGAGAAAGCACATCACCAGGGGCACCTTTGAGCGTTCAGAGCCCTGCATCCCATTTTCAGGTTTGTCACTCTACTTCCTATGCATGCTCGAAGATGTGAACTGTCAACTTTCTGCTCTGTCCACTTCCTACCACCATGCCTCCTCACTATGAAGGACTCTTACACTTCTGGGATTGTAAACCCAATAAACTCTTTCTTCTATAAGTGGCCTTAGTCATGGTGTTTTATCACAACAACAGGAGAAACAGCAGACACCCCCCACCCCCGGACATCAAGTGCATTGTTGTCTTTTGCCATTTGTTATTCTAGTGTGTAGATTCTCAATAATTTACTGAGCGTCTTCTGATTGTGGGCAATTAGTTTTTCTCCATGTTTTTCCAATTGCAAACCAAATTAGACTGAACATTTTTGTTGACAAGTTGATTCATATCAATTGACTGCTTTAAAGAGGTTGCCTTCAGGGTTATCCATCCTCTTGTATCTGGCCCATGGAGCTCATCATAACCCAGCCCCACTTAATTTAGAGGCTCCTTCCTAGCCAGCCCCATTCCCCTCAACCCTTCAAGACTCAGTTCAAGTGTCTCCTCCTCTGTAAGATCTGTTGCACCATCTAATGACATGTCCTTTCTCTGAGAAGGCAAATATCTCACTCCCATATCTATGAAAAAAAGTATCTCATTGTATCATAATTATGTGAGGGAATGGCTGGCTCCTCAGTTGGAGTTAGGGCTCTGAGCTGGGCAAGTGTCTTTCATTTCCTGTCATCTGCCCAGCCAAGTACTTAGCACCTTGTATAATGGTCAACCCAGAAAAGTAGTTGCTTAATAAATGCCTTTTGAGAGACCGTATGATTAAATAATGGAATCGGCTAGTGGGTAGAATTTTGTTGCACCACTGAGCTTTTAACTTAAATTTAAATTCTCCCTTGGGCTTACACTGATGCAATTTCACACACCCTTTGAAAAGCAAGTAGACTGTTATCCCAGATGAACAGAGTAGACAAGGCCACGGTGCTCCTTGGGGGACCTCCATGGCTACAGTTCAATGGCAGTCATTCTATGGCTGCTGCTAAGGTTGCAAGATCATTTTCAACATGCCCTGACCTTGGTTTTATTCTGTCTGGGACTGGAAAGGTAAGGTAATATGCCAGAAGGAAAGGAAAACTAAAGGTCCTGCTCTGAGATCAATGCCAGGCCCTCCTTGTCAAGAGTTTCCAGGTCAGCAGAACAGCTTTAAAGCTGCTTATCAGGACGGCCCAGGGGTCATCTAGGTATACTCATTACTACTGCCATCATTGTGTCCAAATACTTGACTGGAAGCAACTTAAGGTGGCTCATGATTCAAGGGGACAGTCTATCATAGTAGAGAAGGCAGGGACTACAGGAGCAGTTTGTGGCTGTGGCAGTAAACTATGAGGCTGCTTGTTTACATTTAGGGAGATCAGGAAGTAGAGGGGCAGAAGCAGGGCAGGCTTTTAAACTTCAGGTCTCACCTTCCATTGGCCTGTTGAGATGTCCCACAATCTCCCAAAACAATGCTACCAGCTGGAGACCAAGTGTTTGAAACACCTGAGCCTATGGGGATAGTTCACATTCAACTCTTCACACCAGGTCATGTCTCCGAGGCCTAGGATCTCAGGGGGCTGGGGGCAGCATTGTGAGGGACAGAATAAGGGCTGGAAGTAATTTTGAGAGGCTAGGAACCCAGAGACAGAGGAGGACCCAGAAGCCCAGCAGGGCCCCTGAACACCACCTCAGCACAGCCAACCCTTCCTGGTAGAAACTAGTCTGCAGCAAAAGGCTTCACCCCTTGGCAACCCCGACTTCAGTGGCTTCATATTCTTGCAGTGATCCACATGAAGAAATCCAGTTTACACCACAAGCCAAATGCATAAATCAGCACAACCAAAACAGAGTTTTCACATTTGTTTTAATTGTGCAACACAGTCCTAATATTTTTAATTCCCCTCTCTCTCATTGGTTTTTAAACACTAGTCATGACCCTGCATTGATTTCAGAGCCAGTGATGTAACAATCATTGGTTGAGGGTAACTGAAGAAAGATCAGGGTCTTAGGTGGCAAGATCAGATGCACTCAGCTGTTGACGCCAAGTTGGTATCCAGGAGGGCTGTCATGAGTCCCCACTATCATCTTAATTAGATGAGGAAGGCTTAGGGCTCTAGATTATAAGGCAAACATCAATATCATAACCTAATAAGTACTGTTTGTGTATATGGAGGAGAGGGAGTGAGTGAGGAGCTGGGGAGATGACTCAGTGGATAAGAGCTCTGGCTGTGCAGGTATGAGGACCTGAGTTCAAGTCTTCAGTACCCTCCATATACACACAGAGCACATACAGAACACACGTTCGCACAAAAAGAGAGGCAGTAAGCCTTGTATGTATCTACAAGTGTGTATGTGTGTGTGCGTGTGTGTGTGTGTGTGTGTGCGTGCGTGTGTTCAGGAAGAGGAAAGGCCCTTCCAAACCTCTGTACCTTTGTCCCAGGACTTTCGTGAGTGAAATGGCTACTGAATCAGGAGGAAAACATAAAACATGTAGCAAATACTAAGAGTTCCTTGGAAAGAAATCTCTCACAGGCAGCTTTCTGGAAACCACAAAAAATCAGAACTTGTGAGCCCCACTGTCAGTCTAGAGAGCGAAGCTCTTTCTTGGTTTGCAGAGTTGAGAGAATGACAGGTGAGCACGAAGTAGACAGCACAAACATTTTAATAACGCAAGTTCACAAATATTTTTTCTCCCACTCTTGGGAAAGTAGAAGGAAATAAATTAGAGGCGCACGCCAGGACCTTCAACCTCCCCGCCTCCCACCAACTTTTAGAACAACTAAACATCAAGCATCCCTTAGCGGTTTCCTCTTTGTGTGAACATGCATGAGCGATGGGAAAGAGATATACTTGGGGCCAGTACATTTTTAACTCCTTGGGAGGTATTTTTTATCTAAACATGCCTTCATTTAGGCCTTCAAAGATGAAATGATGAGGCAACTATCCCAGAGTGCCGTATCTTATTCTAGCCTCAACTTTTTATAGCCCCCAGGACCCTGTCAATTAACACCTTTAACTCAGGACAAAAATCTTCCTTCGGGACCATTTCTACCCTAAAGGAAATTCGAATATGAAAAGAGCCAAAGTTGTGCCATAATTCCAAATGTAAACGCTATCTTCTACCCTCAAATAATTATAATAGCATATGCTGGCCACGGAAGGGGCCACTCCCAAAGGCAGGTATGTAAAGCCACAGCCCCCCAAATATTATTTTTTTAACATGAAACTTTCTGTCTGTTTGAAGGGCCCCTTCCATCACATGTCAGATGCTTCACTTTAGTCAATTCTCTACCACCCCAATCCCCCAGGCTGCATCTCTACTCTGGAGGCCTGCTTGACAGTGGCTGTCCCCTGTGGTAGAGATTTCCCCTGTCTCTGGCTGGGTGGTCCACATTATCTGCCCTGTGATGTCCCTCTCAGCAGAGCAGTGAGTCCTTGGCAGGTCTTTCATCTAACATCTCTGTCTTCTTGGTCTTATGGGAATATTCTAGAACTCTGCTTAGAAGTGGAAAGTCTCATACGGCTCCAGGGAAACAGAGTTGAAGCTCTAGGACCTGCACTCTGACAGCCTGATTTCCTTTTACTTTAAAATACATTAAATTGGAGGGTGGGGAGAGGGTTCAGCTGTAAGAGTGCTTGCCACAAAAGCATGAGGACCTGAATTCAAATCCCCAGCACTCACGTAAAAAGCCAGACATGACTGCACAGGCCTATAACCTCAGAGCTGTGGGAAGGGAGTGTGGCAGAGACAGGAAGATCACTGGGGTTTGCAGGTCACCAGCCTAGGACCAGATTCAATGAGAGACACTGTCTGAAGGGAACAAGGCAGAGACTCATAATGCAGGACACACAATGTCTTCCTCTGGTTCTGCACCCACACATGGGCATGTATACCTGCATACACCTGTACATATACCACACACATCACATACAGAAAAAGAAAGCTCTTTAATTACTCTGATTTGACCATTATGCTGTATGTAGGCATTGAAATGTCCTACCGTGCTACATAAATATGTAATTATTAAAAGTCAGTTAATTTTGAAGATAATCAGCGTACTCATGAGGGAATAACCTAGTTCTTGGGCAGAAGTGCGTGAGGCAGAGGTGGGTCAGGGGGCCAAGCATCCTCAGCTGCCACTCCTGGGTCTCTGTCAACTTTCACCATGGCTTAGGAGCCCTAGGAGGCTGGCCGGTTCAGGATGGTCCCCTCAGGAACCCAGGCCTCAGGCTCCAGCTCCTGAGAGACAGGGAGACTGGCAAGAGATCAGAGGCAAAGCGAGGGCGGAGATGCTGATCTTCCTGGCTGTTCCTCTCTGAGTCACAGGTGGGCAGAGGCTTTTCCTTTACGGGAAGCCATGTGCTGCTGGGGCCGTTCTCCTACGCATGCCCTGCATTGATGGCTACCACTCTCTCTCTGGGCTCGAGGGACCACTCTCCACCCTGCCCTCTACACCTGGGAATGGTTGTGGTTCTCCGATGCTGTTGACCCCAACGTGTGTTACCAGTCCTAGCTGGCTTCCCTTCCTACTGCCTGTGACTCCGCAGAAGGTTTTTTTCACTTAACCTTCCAGTCTACGTCTGCCATCTGCTTTCCCCTGAGACCTGCCTCTGTGCCACCCAACCCTTTATCCCAATCTGATTTCCCAATGCAGCTTAGGACCTTATAGTAAACTCATATATGCCATGCCTGGCTAAAAGAGAGGAGCTGGGCCAGGCATGATGGCTCATGCCTTTAATTCCAGCACTCAGGAAGCCAGAGGTGAGTAGATCTCTGTGAGATGGAGGCCAGTGTGATCTACATATCAAGGTCCAGGCAAGCTGGGGCTACAGGGAGACCTTGCTCAAAAGACGACAGCAACAACAAAAAGATGAGCTGGACTTGTTGATATCTTCTTTCAAAAGTACATTCAGAAAAAGGGGAAAGGATGAAGTGAGTTATCTGAGACCGGAGTGGGGAAGGCACACAGAGCAGGAGCATCAGCAGCATTAAGTCTGCTCGCAAACAAGTAATAGCCAGGGACAGCAGGAGAGTGTGGAGAGGCTGCAGGTAGCTGAGTGGCTTAATGGGTGGAAAACCTTTAAGAAAAGGAATGTCTAAATGTATGCTTGGAAGAAGTGAAGTGACCCTCTTTACTTGATTGTCCCCAAGCTTGTGTTTGCATGGTGAGAACATTGTGATGACTCAGATTTCACATCTGCTTACAGTGACCTGAAATACACTGATGGACGTTACAGTTGGTCTTGGGCGTGGTCCCTGAGAACCCCACATCCCTTCTGCTCCCGAAGCCCTGGGTCCTGTCTGAACAGCAATCCAGTCCCTGGATTCCTGGGAGGTTGCAAAGCAGGGTCGTTAGGAGCCAGACTGTCTGGGTTTCTATTCCAGATTGCCTGCTTCTTAGCTACAATGGCCTCTGGGCAAACTCTTAACCTCACAGTCTCCGTTTCCTCATCTGTAAAATGAGGGTGATAATTACATCTTCCTTGCAGGGTCATTGTGAGGCTTAAATGAGTTAATACATAGAGCGGTGATTGACAGGTAGTATTGCCTAAAATTCACGCAATTGAAGCTTCGTCACCTGTGCTCGCCGCCTTTGCACTTTCAGAAGCACAAGGGAAGGGAACAAAGACCGGATCTAAGATCACAGCCTCAGCTTTTTACCAGCCAGTCGGCCTCATTTTCGGTTTCCCCAAAATGGAAATAACAAAGCCCACCTTACAAAGCTGCCAGAGGCTCCAATGGGACTCACATAGGGATGGCGTATGGGTAAACAGTAAAGCTGAAGGGATTTTCTGTCATTTTAGGCAGAACTATCTCTTTAGTCTAAAACAGGATTCTTCTCATTTGCAATACAGAATTCTTTGCTCCAAAGAGTAGCTTTCATTTGTGCAGTAGCTGTAAGTTTATATTAATACCTGTCTCCCTTCCCCACCCAGTACAGAAAGTTTATATATGTCATCGGTGATTTCAATCACTTAATGTCTCTAAAATGCAAAACAAAAGGGGACATAGGGATGGAGTATCCCTCAGTCAAGATGCTTTGGGATTCCAAGTGTTTTATTGTGTGTGTTTTTATTTCAGAGTATACACACACACACACACACACACACACACACACACACACACACACTGAAATATCTTGGGGATGGGACCCAAGTCTTAATATTCATATTTATGCTTCATAGAAACCTAAAGCTAATTTTATACAATATCATTGATAATCCTGTATGTGAAAATAGCTTCATGGTGTGAGATTTTCTCCTCAGTAGCGTTCAGTTGGCACTCAAAGAAAGCTCTGATTTTGGAGAATTTCAGGCGTGGGATTAGGGGATGTTCAACCTGTGTATGCATGAGAACCGGAGTTCAATGTGTGGGTTCCTGCACTGCTCATTGAGAGTCTGGTGCTTGATTTAGAAACTCGTTACATAAAGATAAGGCCTCATTCTTGTCCAGGGAGAGCTGCTAGTTAGGTGAGAAAGCTGCATATCAACAGATCATTTCCCTACTAAGTCATGCTTTCTCTGAAAAAGAAACTCACAGCTGGGCCCAGAAGTTCAGAATAAGGTGTGACTTACCCTTCCTTCAGGCATAGGGGAGCAACTTCAAGGATGCCTGGTAGATAATATTTCATTTGAATTGGGCCTTAAAGGATGCATGGGAATGCCCCACGCTTGACATTAGCTAAAACACTCAGAAGCAATTGCACAGGAGATGTAGAAACAAAAGAAAGGAAGTGGAAGGGGAGGAAGTCCATTCCAGGAGAGGGAACGAAGTGCCGACATGGAGCTGCTGGGAGAGAGGGAGGAATATACGGTAAGGAAGGAGGTAGACTTGGAGTTGGAAAGACCATCAGAGTCAGATTCAGAAAGGTCTCCTGTGGGTCACAAAGAACTTTGGGCTTCATCTGCAGACAAGAACAGTAGTCTACCAAGAGAACGTGACAGTGTTCTCACTCTGGCAGGATAGTGGAGGCATGCTTGAGGCAGGAAAGGAAGGTAAGAAAAAGAAGGTTGGCCCAACGGAAAATATTAATCCCAACACGCAATGCTGTGTAGAGAAACAGAAAAGCATACTGGGTCTCAGCCTGTGTGGCAGCCAGCCACTTGTGAAATCTTAGTGTCTTCTGAATTAGAAGCTCCATGAAAGATGGGATGAATGAGGTGTTTGTAGAAGAAGGGAGAGAAGGACAGACCTGTTTTGGACTGTTCCTCCTCCCCAGTTTTTAACACACTGTAACCAGGTGGTGATAAACCCAGCTTAAGTTCAAAGAAACCCACCACCATAGCAGTAAGTATGGCAAGTCTTTGACCTCCTTTCTCACGTTTAGTTTCTGGACTACTCAATTCAGTCTTCTCCAATGTTCTCCGAAGACTTTTCTTCAGAGTTTCTGGGCCAGCCCAGGTCTTCACTGTCTGGGGAAGAGGGAGAAAAAGCTTTTGGTCAGTGGGAAAGCAGGAGGTGAACGGGAGCCAGAAGCAGTGAAGGCAGCGCACTCAGTCAGCAGAGGCATTTGCAGCTTGGATCAAGTTATCCCTGATGCCCAGAGGAGCCACAGCAGTGTTTAGTGTTCCAGAAACTTCCATGAGTGAATGCTAGAAAATCTAGAAAGAAAGGGCAAAATCCCAGAGGTCCCTGCTTGGGTACAGAGCATCTCCATACCTGATGCTGCCTGGTGGGACCTGACTACACTCCCTCCTCCCTCCCTCTCTTCCTCCTTCCTTTTCTTTCATTCTGTGTTTAGATGTATTGTCTACTTGTGTGTTGGTGCACATGTACATGTGCAAGCCAGAGGACAACCTCAAGTAACACTGCTCTCGTTGACCTAGGACTGACCAAGTAGGCTAGGCTGGCTAGACAGTGAGCCCCAGGATTTATCCATTTCCACCTCTCCAGTGCTGGGATTACATGTCTATGGTCCCATTTCTGGCCTTTTTACATGGGTCCCGGGCATCAGACTCAAGTCCCCATGCTTGCAAGGCACACACTTTACCGACTGAGCCAACCCTCTTTTCTTTTTTATGCTTTGAATACACCACAGGAAACATCATGTGAATTTTTCAAAGAAAAATCACACACCATAATTCACTGGTAAAGAAATGTCTAGCATTGTGATGCATGTTTATAAAGTGAGACACTGGGTGTTGCAGTTTCCATGGCAACCTAATTCCAAGACACCAGAGACCCCCCCCAAACTTCTGTGTGTGTGTGTGTGTGTGTGTGTGTGTGTGTGTCTATTTACTAGTTGGTCTTAGACCAACTCCTAATTCACTTCCCAACTCCTACATTACAAATAGCAATTTCAAATGGGAGTAACCTGTCACTAACAAAAATGCCCCCCCCATTTGATTTTGAACCTCTCACCAAAGGCTGCACATGGGTAACACACACACACACACACACACACACACACACACACACACACACACATCTGTGTCCTCATATTGCAGCTGCATCAACAGAAATGCACAGTTAAGGGACAGCCCTGGATCACTCAGGGAGTCCTGTCCCAGCCAAGAATAAGATCTGGGCCTCACGACTCTTGCTCTGCTCCCTTAATGTTCTCTGCCCTTATAAGGTGATTAAATGGTGCTTTTTCTCCTTAAAAAAGAGTGGGGGGCCTGGGGGAGGGTGGTGGGAAGAGGAGAGGAGGGGAGTCGAAGGGGGCAAAATTAATTTGAATGCAACTATTTTGCCCAAGTCTCCTGAACACTGTAGTTCTTTTATTCGTTTGGAATGAGTGGGTATACAGAGAACAGCTTTGTTTTTCAATTCATTAACTTCCCCAGAAAAAGACCATCCTTTCTGTTTATACTAAGGAACTGGATGTCGGAGCCATCGCCATGTGTGTGGTGTAAATAAGAAAGGCCACCAATGGAGATCCGTCCCTTTCATGATGAGAAAAAGAGAAGTCAGTTCCTTGGGTTGCAGGGGAAGTTTCTTACTTACCAGATGTCAGCTTTTAGTTTTCATTTTCAAGAAGTAGGTAAAATAGCGGCGGTTTGAAATCCGTGCCCTTTAATTTGCAGAGCCTTGGCGACTTCCAAAGGCCCTTCTTGGGACATAAATGCTTTCATGGAAAAACAAGGCATCCAAAAAATGACAGAGATGAGGGAGCCCTTCCCAGAACAAAGCAGGCCGAGTTGTCCAGGCGTCAGCACAGCCCTACAGCATAGAGCTCAGAGCTGGGTGTCAGCAGTTCCCCTTCCCCAATAACCTGGTCCCTCAGCGCTCTGTTCCTGCCACTGTAAGATTTCAACAGCAAAGGAATGTGGCCTGTGGATCTGGCAAGAAGAAACAGTGAGCAGGCTGGCCCGAGGTGACAGGGGGACAAGGATAACAGCCCCAGATTTCTCAGACATTCCCTCTGCCTGTCACTCCTCTCCATGTTGGTTAGCACTTCTGCCCCAAACAGCAATTTTTTGGCAAGGTTTGCAATGAAGGGGTAGGGGGTGCTGCTCATTTCAACTATCTAGAACATTCTAAACACAAAACTCTAAAGGACAATATGTTTGTTATTCATCTCCAGTTACACTTGCATAATTAAAATATATAGCCAGGGAAAACATTTCCACTATGTCAGTGGTGACCTTTGAACTTGTGCTTTGCCCCATCAGTGTTGCTTGATTTACAAGGAAGTGACAGTTTGTTTCTCTCTTAAGCTTGTAATTTTCACTGGAACTCATCAGTGACCTCAAAGGCACAGGCCAAGTTCTAGGGATAGGGGGAGGGTGGGCAGGCAGAGATGCAGGCTTCATTCACGACCAAGGACAAATGCAGGATGCTTCCAAGAGTTTAAATTTCTTTTTTTATGATTTCATTTTTTAATTTTTAATTACGTGTGTGTGTGTCTGTCTGTGTGTCTGTGTCCATGTGGGTGTGTCCACATGAGTGTAGGTGCCTGCAGAGGCCAGAGGTGTTGGAGCCCCGGGAGCTAGAGTTACAGGCAGTCGTGAGGCACTCGATATGAGTGCTGGGAACTGAACATGAGTCCTTTGCAAGAGCAGTACACCCTTAGCTGCTGAACCATCTCTCCAGTATAAGTTTAAACTTCTTTTTAAATTTTTTTAAAAGATTTTTTTTATTCATATGCATTTGTGTATGTGTGTGTGCGCGCGCGCGCATGTGCACACCTGTGTGTCTGTGTGAATAACTGTGTATGTGGGTGCTTGTGGAGACCAGAAGAGAGTGTCAGATCTCCTAGAGTTGGAGTAACATGTGGTCATGAGCCACCTTATATGGGTGGTGGGATCTGAACTTGGGTCCTCTGGAAGAGCAGCAAGCTCTTAACCTCTGAGCCATCTCTCCAGCCCTGCGTTTCAGCTCTTGTAGGCTAGAAAGTTCAGAGGCTGGAGTATCTCATCCCATTCTAATGGGGATCCGGAAACAATCTATCAATGTGAGCCTCAGGTTCACCTAGCATATGGGATGGACATGGACTTGGAGAATAGATTTCCACCTCCTTTAATGATGCCTGTCATAGACAACTGAAGTGGCTTATCAATTGACAAGCATCCTTCAGGCTTGCTAAAGAAGCAATGCCAGGAAAATGTGGTCTAAGGAACAAAGCCATCTTTCTAAGGCCCAATGACTCTTGGCTTTCATCTGAACAGGGTGGAGGCCTCACATGCATCAGAGCTCTTGTCTTCAGTGGAAAGGAGAGGCATCCATGACTGTCCTCTTTCTTGAGAGTAAGATTTCTTGCCCAGTGGGCTCAGTGTTGATTATTTTAACCACAATGCATCTTCTGCCACCTCCCCTTCCTCTCTAACATCCTTTATCAAATGTTTAGCAAACAAAATTCCAAATTTAAATAATTTTTTAAAATATTTTTATTTACTTATGGGAGTGGAGCAGGTTCATATCATGTGTCTATATCTAGAGGGCAAAGGACAACTTGTGGGAATCTATTCTCTCCTTCCACTATGTTGGTCCTGGGGAGCAAACACAGATCATCAGGTTTAGTGGCAAGTATCTTTACCTGATGAGTTATCCCACAGGCCCCAAATTGACAATTTTAACATGAGTCTTAACCTCATAGTAATTTCATCCCTTCCTACCCTCCCAGCCTCTGTCTCTTGAGCTCACTTGAGCTGGCAATGGTGTATCTTGGCTGAACCAAATCTCCCCAACTGGTAATGTTCTTCTCGGGGTTTCTTTGCCTGAAACTCATCAAGTGCTCTCGAAGAGCTGCCCTGAGAGTAGTGTATCTCAAAGATTCCCTGCCCTCACGGCACCTCCATCGACACACAAGACTTCTGTCGTTCCAGTAGTTTTCATTTTCCTTTTTGACATCTCTTTCTTGCACTTCTTTCAACTCATCACAAGCTGAGCATCTTTATGAGGCTGGGGAGAGCTCAGTGCTTGAGAATGCTTTCTACTCAAACATGAGATTAGGAGTGGGGGTCTCAGCATGCATGTTGGGTAGCTCACAAATACCTGTAACTCCAGTTCCAAGGGATTTGATGCCTCTTCTGGCCTCTCTGGGCACCTGTACTAAAATGTGCACATACACACAGACATAGACACACATAAAATAAATCTTAAAAAAGTTGAGCATCTTTAATCCATAAACCTGAAATGCTCCAAAATCCAAAACTTGTGGCATGATGCCACAAATGGAAAATTCCACACTTGACTTCAAGTGACAAGTCACAGTCAAAATACAGGTACAGTAAATACACTGTATAAAATTGTCTTTAGACTGAGTTTAAGGAATATATGAAATGTGAATTTAATGTCTAAATCTTGTCCTATCCTCAATGATGTAAATGCCTCTAAAAAATCTGAAGTAAAAAAGAATGCTGGTTCCAAGCATTTTGGATATTCAACTTGTATATTTTATGTCAGTAGCTTGAAAAAAGAATATTCAACTTGTGGCTGGCAAGATGCCTCGAGGGATAAAAGCATCTGTGACCAAGCCTGGAAGCCTGAATTTGATCCCCTGGACCCACATGGTGGAAGGAAAGAATCAAATCCCACAAACTGTCCTCTGACCTCCACACACAGGCATCATGGCACACCTCCCTAAATAAATAATATTATATAAACTCTTTAAAAATATTCAACTTATAGGTGGGCATGGTGGCTCAGGCCTTTAGTCCCAGCACTCAGGAGGCAGAGGCAGGTAGATCTCTGTAAGTTCAAGACCAGCCTGATCTACATAGTGAGTTCCAGGTCAGCTGGGGCTACTGGGAGACCCTGTCTCAAAAAGCACCCCCACCAATTCGACTTGTATATTTTTATATCAATAGCATTTTGAATAAACGATACTCAGCTTGAATATTTCTGTGTTATTAGATTAATACCTGTCTTCACTCATGAGTGTCTTCTATATTCCATTATCTGTGTCTGTGTCTGTGTATGTGTCTGTGTGTGTGTGTGTATGTGTGTGTGTTGTATTTGTGCAGTGTATGTACATGTATGGCTATGGATGTGAATGCCCATTCGTGTGTGTGGAGGCCAGAGGACGATGCTGGGAGTCCTACTCTGTCACTCTCTGGTTTATTACCTTGAGACAAGGACTCTCACTGATCCTTGGAGCTAGTCTGGTGACTAACAAACCCCAAGGATGCTCTTGTCCTCCTCCACCCACCACCGCAGTGCTTTTTACTTGAGTTCTTGGGATTTGAACTCAGGTCTTCATGCTTGCACAGAAAATGCTCTTACCCTCTGAACCATCTACCTAATCCCCGTATGTATTACTTTCTCTTCCTCAATGAAAGAATCCTAGATCTTATCTAGACATAGTCACTCAACTAAAAGATTTGTATTTTCTGACTCTACATTGTAACTGGATGTGACCAGGTAAATAAATTCTAGCCAACAATAGAAGACACGATGGCTGGTGCTTGGGTAACAGTATTGAACCATGAGGTAGAAACCACAGACTTAGGAACTCACCAGAGTAAGAAAGAAGTCAGGGTCCCTAGGGATACCAAGCAACTTCTATACCTGCCTTGGACTGTTAAACTGTAGGCTTTTGTTCATGTGAGAGAAATTAATTCCCACCCAGTCGAAGCTATTGCTAATGCTCTTGCTCAGTGTTGAATGAGTGTTCACAGAAACAATGACTTCATCTCCATTTCATATATGTATATGTTTAGATAGGGTTTCATATATCCCAGGCTGGCCTTGAACTTGCTATGTAACAGAGAATGCCCTTAGACTTCTGATCTTCCTGCCTCCACCTTCCTTCCAAATGCTGGAAATAGTGATGACTAATGTTGGTTGTCAGCTTGACACACTTGGGAAGAAGGGCTCACAACTGAGGAATTTCTTCAGTTGTATTGACCTGTGGACAGACTATGACCCCCTCACCCAAACCAGATCCAGCCAACTCCCCATATCTCCAAATAAAGCTTTGCTGGAACACAGCCACATACACCCAATTGACTGTGGCTGGCTGGGGACTCTAACTGGAGAAGACACAGACTGAATGGTCTATAAGTTTGAAAGTATTTAGCTCTCAGGCACTTGGCAGAAAGATGTCACTGCCCTCTAGCCTATGTGACAGAGTCACATCTTTCCCAGCTACTTTTGTTATTGCCCTAATTAGGAGGGAATAGATGTTCTCTGAGTACACTTTGCTTTCCCACGTGAGTCGAGCCAGCCTCCTGCTCTAGAGTTTTGAGCTCAGACGTGTGGGTTCTCACCCCTTGCTGCCCTTGTCCTCCAGTCTTGCTCTCTCTGCAGAGAGGAGTTAGAGGGAGGAGCTTCCTGGTTTGGCACCCCACACGTCCTCCAGGTGAGGCGCTGCTACAGCCTAGGCAGCAGGAATGTCCTCTACACACCTTCCCTGAGGCCAGCCTCACCCCCTTTCCTAGACTCAGTCTACGCTGGGTCTCACCAATGGGAAGACAGCTTTCTGGCTGGTTTGAAGAATGAAGTCAAATCTCCTACAGCAAGAGACCAGCGGCACCCTGACCAGCTCAGCTAGAACTAGTTACTCAGAACCAGCCTCATTCGAAGTGTGGTGGGCACACAAAAGAAACAGCTGGGAAGAACTGCACCTTTGATGCTGTGGTTTGTCATGGCTTGTGTCTCAGAAAGGATCAGTGGCACCAAGCTGGACATGAGCAAAAGGCCTGAGAGCACATAGTTGCCAGTTCTTGAAGAAGACCAAACTAAAAGTACAACTGGTAGGAAAAGAAGAAGAGGAGGGGAGCGGGGGCGGGGGGGGACAGGGAAGGGGGGAGGAAGGGGAAGGTGGAGGGAGAAAAGGAGAGGGGAAGGGAGAAGGCAGAGGGAAAGGAGAGAGGAAAGGGAGGAGATGGGAGGGATAGGAGAAAACAGAGGGGCCAGGCTAGACTGCTGCAACAGACTTGAACTTAGGCAGTATTGTATCCTGAGACCTTAAACTCTGAAATTAGTGTATCTACCAACATTTCACCCCTCCCCTCTGGCTCCAGCAGTGTTGGCATCACCCAGGACTTACTAGAAAGTAGGCTCTGAGGCCTGCTTTAACCTATGGGTTAGAGTTGGCACAGACACCCCAGACTGTTCACATGTGGTGTTAGAGGCCCAGCCTGGAATATTGTCCAAAGCCATGGCCATGAATTCTGAAATTATGTAGAATAGACAGAGCTTATCGCCTATCTCTCTCTAGTGACCTCTAGTGGTAAAGCCAAAAGGTAACACGCTCTATACACCCATCAGAATAGAACGGTTTGATCCCCAAATTGAACCAACGACCTCCAAGGACCCTTCAACCAGTTGAGGCCACCAAGGTCCCAAGCACCTGTGAGATGAGAATCCTAGTAGCTGTCCACCCCTAGAAAATCTGGTGTGCTCCAGATGCAGATCAGATGTTTCTACAGACTGCTGCTGCTGCTGCGATTCAAAGCCAACTTTCCTGAGTGGGATTATTCCACACACAGCTAACTTTGCATCTCCTGGACAGAGACACATGAAGATGGCCCATCCTGGACTGCCTTTTGGATGAGCCCTTGGTATGAAGGCTTTTTTTTTTTAAAAAAAAAAGTTGTTTCTTTATAGGCAAATCAATATTCAATAGTCTTCCAATTTGTATTAGGATTTGAATTTTCTGAGGTAATAGGAAAAGTTCAGGTTATTACAGAAGTGAAAGAATTACCGTAAGCATCGTCTTCACTGTCAAGGCGCTCTGTGACTCATTGTCTCACATAATGCATCTGTGTGCACATGCGCACACACACACACACACTTTTTAACTCCTTGTAGATCCTCGGAGGCTGGACATATTTCACCTCGGTCGTTGTCCTCAGAGAAGTGTCCACACCTTCCGATTCTCAGTTCTCAGGCTGTTGCTTTGGGGGTGGGGGTGTTATTTTGGTTTTCTGGGTTTTGTTGGTTGTTGTTGTGAGATAGGTTGCTGGCTCCAGCCCAGGATAGCCTTAATTGTTGATCCTCCCGTCTCAGCCTCTCCAGTGTTGTGATCACAGGTGTGCCCCCCCAGGATGCGCTTTCTCTTTGTACCCACCTACTTCACTCTGAAGTCGTCTCCTATTATTACTGGTGCTGATCATTCCCGTCAGTCCAGCTACCATTCTGCACTCTGTAGATGAATGCAGAAGTACGAAGCAGTGAAGACCAGGAGTAAAAGAAAAGGAAAATTAAGAGAAGTAGCTACATTATTTGGCAGTAGGAACTTGGAAGTAGACAACCAAACAGAGGGCTAGGAATGTAGCTCAGCTGGTAGGGTGCTTATTTAGAACACACAAGGTCCTAAATTCAGTCCCCAGCACCACATAAACTAGCATGGTAGGTTATACCTGTAATCATAGGACTTGAGAGGCAGAGACAGGAAGACCAGAAGTTCAAGGTCATCTCAACTACCTAGCAAGTTTGAGGCTAGCCTGAGATAGGGACACTGTCTAAAAAAAAGCAACAAGAGAAAGAAAACGAAATGGAGACCGAGTCTTCTTGTACACTTCCTTTCTCAAGCAATGAGCCACCGTGATCGCTCACAGTAATGATCTGTGTCAGACCACTAAGGCCTGCATCGCAGAGTCTACATTGCTGTGCTACACCGATGGACACAAAGCATTTATCTCTTCAATTCATGGCAGGTGACAGACACAGCTTCTGTATATGTTGCTTCCCTGTTCTTCAGGACTCTTGGTGCCAGTCCCATCACAGTGATGAGACCGCACCATGGTGATGAGACCGCACCGTGGTGATGGGATCTGTGTCCTTCAAAGGAAATCAGTGTCTATAAGCACTTTCCAAAGGATACTTGGAGACTAAAAGCACCAAGTTGTCTGGCATGCAAGTCCTTTTATTCTAGTTATTTCTCATTAGATGATTTTGGATTTGCCACTTGGTGCTGGAATAGTCTATTGCCAATGATATTTGCTCAAGTCTCCTTTTCTATGTGATTCCAAGTTAGAGTTGGCCCAAAGTAATGCTGATATAGACCCAGGAGGCAAAAGAGAAACCATAGCCATCACCTCCTGAAGGTCATTATTACCTGTGTGATGAGAGAAGACAGTAGTCTCTGTTTGCTGTCTCCCTTTCCACTCCACATCTATCTGCCCTTCCTCACTGCCAGCCCTACCCCAGAGGTACTGCTGTGGACTCACAGAGGTAACAGCTTCAGAGAGTCAAGACCCTCTGAACTAACGCCACCTCCCTCTCCATCCCAAGGCTGGAGAGCCAGAGCTTCCAGTCGGAATTTTCTACAAACGCTGACTCATTCACTGGCACCAAGAATGGCAAGCAGAGGGCTGGAGAGACGGCTCCGAGGTTAAGGGCCCTGGCTGCTCTTGCAGAAGACCTGGGTCAGTTCTGTAGCTTCAGTTCCAGAGGAATTTGAAGTCCTCTTCTGGCTTCCATGGGCACTGCACACACATGGCACATGTACACACATGTGGGCAAAACATCTGTACTCATAAAATAAAAATAAATAAAATTTAAAAATGTAAAAAGGAATGGCAGTGATTTTTCTCCAGATCTTCAGTCTTCATTTCCAGGCCCTTGCCTCCCTGTCTCTGCTTACACTTGTAGAAAGTACTAAACTCTGGTTTTTGTTTTGTTTCTTTTTTAAATTTCCTATCTTTTTATTTTTAGGCAGGAGCTCATATAACCAAGGATGACCTTGAACTTGTGATCATCCTGCCTTTACCTCCTAAAGTAAGCGCTATCATGTCCTGTGTATGTAATGCTGGGCTTGAACCTGGACTTTGTAGATACTAAGCAGGTGCTCTACCAACTGAGGTACATCTCTAGCCCCTGCATTAAATTCTTCATAGTAGTCTGCCTTTCTGTCTCTGAGGGATACACTCTGCTCAGACTCTGACATCCTATTGGGAAACCCCAGTGTCTGATTTAGGTGGTACCTCTCTCTTCTTTGGGAGACTATGGTAGTCAGCTTTCCATAACTGTACCAAATGCCTGTGATAAAATAACTTAAAAAGAAGAAAGGTTTTGTTTTACTTTGCCCATGATTTCAGCCCATGGTCCCTTGGGCCTGTGGCAGCACAGTTCATCATGGTAGGAGCATTTGATAGACCTCTTGGAGGTCAGGAAGTAAAAGAGAGAAAGGAAAGGGCCAAGGTCCCAACATGCCCTTCAAGGGCACATCCTCAGTGAAGTGAGTTCCTCCCTCTAAGCCCTGACTCCGAAAGGGTCTATGTTATCCCAACAGTGCCACAGGCTGGAGACCAAACCATGTGTTAACATGACCTAAACACACCAGGACTTCTTCCCCATCCTCCCCCTGGGCTTTGAACCTCTCTGATGTTGCAAATGACAGTATTCCATATTGGTTTTGGCTGGTCTCGGGTTCACTCTTTTTTTTTTTTTGGCTTTTTGAGACAGGGTTTCCCTGTAGCCCCAGCTGTCCTGGAACTCACTATGTAGACCAGGCTGGCCTTGAACTCACAGAGATCTGCTTGCCTCTGCCTCCCGAGTGCTGGGATTAAAGGCATGTGCCACCACGCTCAGCCTTTTACTCACTTTAAAGAAAAATAATTTATCATTTATTCTGTGTGTGTGTGTGTGTGTGTGTGTGCGCACGTGTGTGTGCGCGCACGCGCATGGGGATTCAAGCAAATGCTAGAAGAGATCCCTGGAGCTGGGGTAACAGGCAGTTAACCTCCCAACATGGGTGGTGGGCACTGAACTCCAGTCCTCTGAAAGAGCATCAAGTGCTCTTAACTGCCGAGCCATCTCCCCAGCCCTCTATCTTACTTTAACAAAAAACTACTAGTGAAAAAGAAAGCAGATAACTAATGCGACATTCATACTGCTACAGAATTTAAAAACGCATGAAGGTTTTACTTCCTGTGGCTGGAAACTTAAAGTCAGGGGCTTGTAGTGGAAATAAAGATAATAAAATGTGGTTCAAAGAGCAGTGATCTTTCTAATTGGGGCTGTGGGAACATCTAATTACAGGTTGCAGTTTAACTTGCTTCAGGTGCTAATTTCTAGCTCTTAATAACATGGGATGCCTGGAACAGTACTCTTCAATCTTGGTGCACTGGCAGAATGCTGGTTTCTAAACATCATCCTGGGGATGATCACAGAATTCATGGGAGTAAATGAGTGCTCTGGTCTCTAGAGAGAATGCAAGATACACAGTATTTTTTAAAAGGGGGAGGGGGACTGGAATGGCTCAGTGGGGAAAGATGTTTGCCTCCAAGCTTGATGATCTGAGTTTGTGCCCTGGAACCCACATGGTAGAAGGTGAGAACTGACTCCTATAAGTTGTCCTTTGACCTCCACATGTGCACTATGGCACACTCAAGCACACTCCTGAGTGCCCCCTTCCTGACACACACAAAAGAGGAGGGAGGAATTATTGGCACTTTTATATGGGCAGGGCTCTGGGCAAGCTCTGAGAGGTACTGGTTATCTCTTGCGGGGAAAGCTGATATGGAGGCAGGGGGATTCTTCTTTGAGTAATGGGATGATTGATTAGTGCTCAATTCAGTGCAGAGTAATTTTGTCTCTGAGAAACGCAATTTGTCTTCATTTAAATGAAGACATCTTAAATATCCCCAACTACTACAGAGTACTGGAGAAACTGGGACAGTTTCACATCTCATTAGCAAGATGCTTCAGTACTCCTTTGCCTGGGTGACTTTTCTTCAAATTCTCTTTTGAATCAATCTTATTGGCTTGCTTGTTAATGAGCCATTCTGACAGGTGTGTAATTGTGTGTATGTGTGGGAGTCGTAATTATAAGTTTTGAAAAGTGTATTATATCAATAACCAAAGTGACAGTCATTTCATTCCTCTGTGTTTGTCGATACTGGTGTCCTGCTAATGGAAACTGAGTCTGAGGTCTCACTGTTTTAAAATGTTTGTGGGCAGCTCTTTAACTTCTCATCCTATGTGTTCTAAGCCATTTGGACCTCCTGGCACCAAGTTTGTCTCAGTGCAGAGTTCTAGGGTCCTCTTTGACACTACAGGGTTAAGCGGAGACCAGCAGCAACAGTTGACATTTCAGCGTACAGACAAGGGTTAAGAAGGATGACAGGACTTGTTTTCTCAAAACAAACACAGGAAATAAACAAACCAAGCACACAGCATAGCTAGGCATGGGATTCACTGTGAAAATACCCTTGTGCTTATCTTTAGCTAAGTGAACTAAGTGCCAGTCAACTCTGCTCAGTCAACTCTTCACGCAGCCTTCTTATGAATGTTGACCTCCACTCCTTTCCACAAGTCCCTTGAGGGTGGGTGGCATCTCCCATAGTGCCTTGCATCCTGTTTATTTGCATTCTCTGCCCCTTTTTTCTTCCACATCCTAGCCTTCTTTCGTACCCTTGAAAATAACAAGCTCTTTCTCTATTTTCTGGAAGAATCTGTGTCACACACATACACACACACACACACACACACACACACACACACACACACTCCACGACTTCTGTCATCCACCAGACCAGCACTATTTTTCCAGGATGCTTCTGTGGCTGTGCAGGCCTGAGCAGCCTTCTGCTGGACACACACATCCTGTGCCTTTTCCTTCTGAGCCCTTGTATGTCATTATTTCTCTCTCCTCGCTCTCTTTCCCATTGTCAATAAAATCTGGGAGCATTGTATCCCCTCTGCATCCCCAGACCTGGCACCATGCCTGGCACATAGAAGGTGTTCCTGAATGAATTAATAAGAGCTCAATGCCTATTTGTTACATGGATGAATAGATGGTTGTTTGGTCTGTTCTAGTCCCTAAAAGCAAAAGAAGCTGTTAAAATCGTGTGACTCTGACTTACCACTAGTAACTGAATAAAAGAGACCATTCAATGTTGGACAATGTTCTGTGCTGGGGAGCCATTTCCACACATCCTACAGGGACTGGTAAACCACATGGGAGGACACTTTGACGAAACTTTAAACATTACAAATTAATAAACCTTTCCACCCAATAATTCTGTTTTGTATAAATTGGTGTACTTCTGAAGCAAGCTGTATTCATGGGTGTCTGCTGCTTCATCTTATTCAATAGTAAACTATGAAGCAACCTAAGTGTCCAATGATAGGGGACTATTGAAATAACATAATGAAAATCCCAAGAACTGCAGAATTAAAAAGAATGGGCATGGTGATGCACGCCTTTAATCCCAGCACTCGGGAGGCAGAGGCAGGTGGATCTCTGTGAGATTGAGGCCACTCTGGTCTATGTAGTGAATTCCAGGCCAGCTGGGGAACCTTGTCTCAAAAAATAAAAAAGCCTTAACAAAATCAAAACCAAAACAAAGAAGAGAATAGGCTGGGCTTATATATATTGAGATGCAAAAGATAGAAAGATTATTAAACTATTAAGAGAAAGAGAATTGCTATGTGTGCATTTATGTATGCAGAAGATGTTTCTGCAACAAGCTGGTAACTGTAGTTGCTTTGAAGAAAGGAAGATGTGTGCCAGAAGAGCAGGGCAGGAAGGGACTGAATTTTGTCCTATTTGTGTTCCTTAACTTTTACTTTTATGCCATAATCATGCATTACTTGTTCTAGAACTTAACAGATACAAGTCTATCAAATGTAAAAAAAATTAATTGGGGCCTAGAGAGATGGCTCAGTGGTTAAAAACACCAGCTACTCTTGCAGACACAGGTTCAAATCCCACAACCCACACGGCAGCTAACAACCATCAGTAACTCCAGTTCCAGGGAATCTGACACCCTCTTCTATCTCCCTTGAGCATTGCACGACACAGGTGCATTTACAGATGTGCAGTCTTCACACACACATAAAATAAAAATAAATTTTGAAACGTTTTTTAAAAATTAACTGACCTTTTAAAAAATTATTTAATTTTTATTGCGAGAGAAAGAAAGAATGTGCACATATGCCACAGTGAATGTGTGAAGGTTAGAGGACAGCTTGCTGGAATTGGTTCTCTCCCACCATGTGGGTTCCAGAATCGAACTCAGGCCATCTGGCTTAGTGGTAAGCACCTTTACCCACTGAGCCCTCTTGCTGCCTTCTCTGGCCTTTTCAAGTCCAGATGTTCACAGGGGTTCTCTCATGTTAACTGAAGTGGCCACTTTGGTCACCCCTTCTTTCCTGACCCACCCAAAGCCTTTCTGTCTTCCCAGTGTTCCCCAAGTCTTACCCAGTTTAGAGCCAGGGGACCCCCAAATATGGGAGGCCCAGAAATGGGACTGCATCTGGATGGAAGTGGAGGCTCATTATGGCCCTCACCACCCTTGTGAAAACTGCCTGGTTCCCCCTGACCTACCATGTTGACTTTGGCAATGCCCATTGGCCTTGTCATGCCAATAACATTACTGAGATCAAATTGACTGAACATGTGGCCATGTGCTCCCAATGTTTCTTGATATAGTTAAATGGAAACTGTAGATTGCATTTATTTATTTTGTGATAAACCCATTGTTTATGTTGCTGGTGATCCAGAAAAAGCAGTCTCCTACAACACACCATGACCCAAACAACGACAAGTTCAATTACTCTTTCATTTACTCTAGGAGACTTTCCACCATGTGTCGCATAACAATCATTTTTGACACAATTTAAGAAATGATAAATTACACCCAATAAAAACAGAAAAGAAAGTCTGGATTTCATAGCAGATAATTGCAAAGAAAACAGTTATTTGCATCTCTGTCTCCAAAATTTTCAAAAGAACAATGTTCTTGAAACAAAAGAGGCCCAAGAATTATCAAAACAATTTCATTTTCTTTTTATAATTGGAAACATTTGGAGGAAGCATTTTGTCTACTTGAGTGCGTAGTCACGGCTCAGTCTTGACAGGGAGTGTTTCTACTTTCTTCTCCCAGGTATCTGGTTGCTATTTCAGTTCTCACAAATGGTCAGTTACAAAGCTAAAACAAGCAAGAGAGTGAGGACCACAGCACCCCGAGCAGTCACACACCAGCACAGCTCTCCTTTGTACTTCAGGGCCGTCTATGAAGCATTAGCCTATGCGCCAGTTCATAGCAGTGGGAGGCAGCATAGAAATACTTTCTACACTCCATTCAGTAATAATAGCCATTGTGGGGCCAGTTTGCATGAAGGGACCATGAACTTCTGGGCATGTTGGTGCCCACACAAAACCATCATAAAACTCAAATTGGTTATGAAAACACTCTGATGATACTCTGCGCACAAAGCACCTACATCAGATAGTTTACAAGTAGAACTTCAATGATTGTGGAGGGGTTGGAATGCTGCAAATCCAGAGCCTAAGTAAATTATCTTGGACTTTTTTTAGCCCCCTTAATAGCCCTTCCTTGCCCACCTCTGTGCCTAACGTAACATCCTTATGACTACCAGGTGAAACCTTTGGATGTATTACAGACCACTAGCTTCCACCAACCAAGAAGCTTAGACTACTCTCAGATAGCGTCTGAGGCCTATAGTGTAGGTTGCCCCTCTTTAGTAACTGTAACCACCTAGCTGAAGTCTCCACCAATGTGTTTGAAATATGCCTTGATGGGGTCAGAGAGATGGCTCAGAGGTTAAGAGCACTGGCTGCTGTTGGGGACCTCTGTTATACAAAGTAGAAGTCCCTTCATGTCCGGACAGCTCATGCAGCTCGGGATTATGTGCTGGGGCTCCTTTCATAGCAGGGTGCCTTCCTGGCATCTTTCCTGACTCTCCTTTTGAAGTGCCCGCCACGAATGCTCTAAACACAAACATGGCCTCTGGCTCTGAAAGATACCATGCCTTCCTGTGATTTTTCAGGCTGACAGCAGTCTGGCAGAAACCCACTTCCATATGTAAATACAATGTCTCACAAAGTACCTAACAGCCAAAGCTTTTACCACTACCCCCATGGTATAAATATCCTAGTCTTCTCTCAATATTTGGAGCTAGAAGCAGACCTAGAGCTAGAGCGAGAACTGGGTCACTGAGACTTGGAATAAAGAGCTGTAGACTGAGTTCTGTGTCTCCTGCCTGCAATCTAGCCTGGGGGGGGGCAGCACTCCTCTGTCACCGACTTCTGGACCTTCCTAGCTTTCGCTGTCCTCGTACCTTTCCCACATGGTTCAGTGGCCAGTGGACCTCGCATCCTGAGGAAAGTACACGGGTGAAATAGGGACAGGATTCGGCTGGACAACGCTCCAGTAGCAGAGGAACTTTCACCACCAAAAGCCGCGGCCAGCCGCCGCATCCAGGAGACAGAAGCCACGGTGTCACAGAACACGGCCGCCGGAGAAGCTTGCTGGGCCAGACCTGCTTTCCTCCAGACGCACGGCGGGGAAGCCTGCGGACCCGCCGTGCCATTCGGGAAGTGCGCGCAGGGACCCCGAGAGCCCAGCGCGCACACGCCTATAGCTGCTCTTGCAGAGGACCGGGATTTGATTTCCAGCACCCATGTGGCAGCCAACAACTGTACATAGCTCCAGTTCCAGGGGGTCCGATGCCTTCTTCTGACCTCCATGGGCACTGTATAATATGGGTGCACTAACATACATGCAGGCAATATACTCATACTCATAAAAAATAAATAAATAAAATATTTTTTAGAAAGGAAAGTGCCTTGATGTATGACTTTCTTTGTTCAGTTAGTAGGACAACTTCATGAAACCATTGCCACATTGGAACATGGAATTTAGAGTAATCTGAATCTGTGTTCCCAGGCCATGGTCACTTGTATTTGTCTCCAGAATAAACTAACTCTTAATTCCTTTTGAGGAGAGAAGTGTGTTCCTTATGTTGACAATTTATGCAT
Source organism: Nannospalax galili (assembly GCF_000622305.1). Classification (NCBI taxonomy): domain Eukaryota; kingdom Metazoa; phylum Chordata; class Mammalia; order Rodentia; family Spalacidae; genus Nannospalax; species Nannospalax galili. The sequence continues at coordinate 1,347,715 of NW_008357490.1, forward strand.
CAAATAACTGCTTCATTTTAATTTTTGTTTTTGAGATAGAAGCACAGGCTGACCTCAAACTTCCTATGTAGCTGAAGATGACCTTGAACTTCTAATCTTCCTACCTCTAACTCTTGAGTGCTAGGATGCAGCCCTTCCCTACCATGCCTGGTCTATATGCTGCTGAGAATGAAACCTAGGACTTTGTACATGCTAGGCAAATATACTACCAACTGAGCTGCTTCCACAGCCTCTAATTCATTTTAAACAGGCTTAGAGTGTTCTGTTCCTGTGTTAACCATTTTCCTTTGGATTTATCTCTTAATTGTTTGAGACTTCTTTGATAGCAATTAAATGTGAGTCACCTGATCCATGAGACATACTTTTGCTGTTAAGAACCAGTACTGGGGCCAGCAATATGGCTTAGTAGGAAAGGAACTTGCCACCAAGTCTGAAACTCTGAGTTTGATCCTTGGGACTCACGTGTTACAAGGGGAGAACCGGCTCTCACAGGTTGTCCTCTATGGTCTGAGGGGGCAGGGAAGGCTCAGTGTTTGCCCAGCATGCACAAAGCCTGAGTTTCATTCTCAGCAGCATATGGACCAGGCACAGTGGGGCAAGACTGTATCCTAGAACTCAGGAGGTAGAGGCAGAAAGATTAGAAGTTCAAGGTCATTTTCAGCTACACATACACACACACACACACACACACACACACACACACACACATACACACAATAAATAAATAAACAAGTGTCTTGAATTTACTGTATCTATATTAACAAACTCACTCATGCTGTGGTTGAATTAATTCAGCAATCCGTGGATATCTTCCCCAGTTCGGCTATGCTCATTGTGTTACTTCAAAGCCAGGCCTTTTCAAGTCAGTCGATCCAAGACATCTAGACCGGGTTCTATCTGCTCCAAGGGTGGTTACTCATGTTTTTGTGCTCTTAGTGATCAGGAACACCTTCACTGGGTTTTAGGACATCGCATAAGGAGAACCCGGCTGAGTGATTCTCCTTCCTCCTTCACCTCCTCCTCCTCCTCCACCTCCTCCTCCTCCCCCTCCCCTCCCCTCCTCCTCC
>NW_008357490.1:1348894-1368970 GCF_000622305.1 Nannospalax galili
TCCTCCCCCCTTCCTCTTTCTTCTCCTTTTTGTTGCCTTCTTATTCCTATGCTGCTGCTGACTCAAGATTACTCTCAGTGCTGATTCTAACTTTCTTCAGAGTTCACCCAGTTCCCATGGAAACAGCTGCTATTCCCAACTGCATTCCCCTCCAGAGAATGAACTATGTGCAGTGCTGGAATAGAACCCCACACCTTCCAAGCCCTGGGCAAGTGCTTTACCCACTGCGCCCCACAGCAAGCCCTCACACAGTGTGTAAACCTCACAGAGCGCTTCTCTGTGTTTTTGTAATGTGTAGTCTCTTCTCTTAAAGGTCAAATATTAAACTCTTTTAAACTGCAAGAAACAGAAAATCTCATACCAGTAGCACAGACCATAAGGCTGTTTTATTGTTTTCTTGACAAGAATCTAGAGGTGGGCTGGCTGAAGACTTGACTCGTGCTCCCTCGATGTCAGTGCGAGGCCAGGCTCTCTGTAGGCTTTCTCTTGACTCTGCAGTTACTATTGTTTTGTCGTCTCATCCTTACTGCTCATAATAGCTGTCACTGCACCAGGCAACACATCCGCATTCAACACAGGAAGGGTGAAGAAGCCATACTATTTTGCCTCTTAAACCATTTACTTTATCAACAAAGCAAAAGTCTTCCCTAAGAGTCCACATCGCCCCTTCGTCTCTTTTATCACACCTGAATCATTAGATCATCTCGCACTATAAGGAATACTGCAAAACTGACCATCAGGCTTTCATAGCAAAAGACAGATAAGGGCAATGGACTGAAAGTGGCTCTTGGGTTAGCCAACCAGTGAGTGATGGCCTCGTGGAGCATGTTGCTGGGATTTCCTGACTGTCGGACTCTGCCTTGGCCCACTGTAACTCATGCCTTCCAGCTTTCTCAGCCATCAAGCATTCTCTACACCCTTCTAGAAAACCCAAGATCTAGCCTCGATTGCTGCTGGAATCACATGAGGGCACATACTTCCTCCCCTTGCAGAAACTCAACGATACATAAATACGGCATCTTCAACTTTCAAGAGAAAGCTCAGACTGCATGACTGAACCCAAGATCTGCTGGCATTTTGCTGAACAGGTGTTGTTGAGCAGCTTCTGTGGTAGTTTATCTTGATGGCCAAGCATAGGATCTGCAGTGCCTCTGTGAGAGTATTTCCAGAAGAATTAAACTAAAGAAGACCCACCCTGAATGTTGGTGGCACCCTCCGTTGAGTCGGGGTCCCAGATCGAATAGGAAGGACAAAGCGAGCTGAGGGAGCACCAGCGTCCATGGCTCTCTGCTTCCGGACCTTGTACATGATGGGACCAGCCGTCCCACATTCCTGCAGCAGTACTTTCTTGCCATGACGGGCTCTTCTCTCACACTATGAGCCAAAATGAGCCCTTCCTTCCTTAGGTTGCCTTTGCCAGGTACGTCACAGCAATGAGCCAAGTGGCTATTACAATTTCCTCAAAGCATTTCCTACCCTGCGATGTAAACCCTGAGAGCTTTCTTTTCAGAATTCAGAGATGAGAAAGATATTCTTGCTGATTGGAAACTGGCATACTATCCTCTTTCTTGTGTGTGGAGTGTGTGTGTGTGTGTGTGTGTGTGTGTGTGTGCGCACAAGAGAGAGCAAGAGAGAGAGACTGAGCAGGCATGTGGCTATGTATGCAAGCATGTGCCTGTGTGTAGAGACCAGTAGACAACCTTGGGTGTCATTCTTCAGGAACTGCCCACCATTTTTTGAGACAGGATCTCTCACTGGCCTGGAGCCAGCCAATTAGTCTAGGTTGGCTGGCCATTGAGACCCAGAGACCCACCTGTCTCTGTCTCCCCGGTGCTGGGTTTATAACATGGTGGCACACCTACTCCAGGCTTCTTGGCATGGACTCTGAGGGCTGAACACAGACCTTCAAGTTTGCACGCAAGCACTTTACTGAGCATCTCCACAGCCCTAGTCATCTTCTTTCTGATAACATGGGAAGCAAGGCCTCAAGCTCTGGGCCTTGAGTGATGTAGCTCTGAACCTGGATCATAGCTGTAACCAGTGTGGCCCCAGATCCATCTGTGCTTTTGTTCTCCCTGGTCTGGTTTCATTTACTGTTGTGTTATTGACTGGGTTCTGTTGTAAGCCACCTCAGATTTTCTGTAGAAAAGGATTAGTCTGGCAAGACACACAGAGAACATTTATTTGAGCATGTTTTGTCACAGAAAACCCCAAGGACTGGATATAGTAGGAAGGGAGTCAAAGCGACTGCTGTGGAACACATATTTCTCACTACCCAAAACACTCCTGGTTAAGTGAATCCTTAGTGACCAGGGGCTGTGTTCAATATTAGTCAGCTTTCTATTACTGTAATAAAAACCTGAGGTAGTAAACATTTTAACAAAGTTTATAAAAGAGGAAATGTTTAGTTGGGCTCATGGTTTGGAGGCTTCAGTTCACAATTGTTTGCTTTTGGGCCTGTGGAGAGACAGCATATCATGGGGGGGGGGGGGAGCTTGTGTTGAGACCATTCATCTTGCTAAGTGTGATTTGGGGAAGGAAAGGAGGAACTGGCTCACAATATGTATAAGCACACACACACATGACCTACCACCTACTAGACATTTTTTAAAGTTTCTAGACCCTTCCAGTAACACAGAGCTGGGAACTAAATTTCACATAGGTCTTTGGGGGATAGTCTAAACTATAGCAGGTTCGAAAATGTCTACTACTAATTTTATACTGTTTATACTCACTAATAATTTATGTATTTCTTCAATTTTTATTTTCACCAGTTTAATGCTACCATGTCATGATAAGATGAATATTCACACATGTCAATCTCCAGGACAGGCTAGTCAGAGTTCTTTTTTCCTTCCACATGGGCAGATCCTCAGAGTAGTTAGAGATGCTGATGTGCCCATTAAAAAGCTTTTGTTTATCAGTTTCCTTCACAGTTAGCAGGGACCATGTGACTATGTCCCAGTCAATGAGCTTAGCTAGAATTTGTTAGAAGGGCTCCTATGCAAGCTTTCAAAGTGCACAGGCTCAGCTGGTATCTTAACCTAGATCCTGCCCCCCACATACACCCACAATTCTGATATGAGTACTTGGGTACAAGTGGTTAGTTAGGGACGGTGATCCCAGGAAACAGAAACCAGGGGAGAGAGGGGAGGGAAGGGAGAAAAGCAAATAAAGAAAGCACTCAAGTGCCAGGGGCTGCTTAAGAGCTGCATGGTCCAGCAGATGGGATCCCCCTGGATCTGTGGGCTCCCCTACTCTAACTGGCTGTTCTTACACACGTACGGCATGGCTGGTGGTGCTTATCCTATGCATGAAACTAAGCACACAGAAGGCTAGGACTCAAAAATGAAATTCAAGGGGATGTGGCCAGGGCAACCCAAGCACCTGTTAGAGCCAGCATGTACACCTCTTCACCCCATTTCCTTCCTTCCTTCTGCTCATAAAGGTAAACATGGTAGCCGACACTAGAGCAGCCATGAACACAAATGAGGCCCCAACCTCAAAAAGGGCTGGGCAGAAAACTAGCAAAAGTGAGGGCTCTGAACGTCACTGTGGTTGGATGTCACCATATCCCTGGATTCCGTAACTCTGAGAGGGAGAAAACAAGCCTTTATGGTGTTTAGGCCCAGGCTTGTTTTCAAACCAGCAGAGGTTAAACCTAACAAATACATATCCCAGTCCCGGGCTTATCCACCAGAATCAGGTATCATGGATCTGTGAATGAGACAGTGGGTTTCCACAGTGACTACCATCTGCCTTGACTTGGGGAGGGGATCTCCTCTACAGTGAGGCTCTCTAGAGGAAATCTTTCTTGCTCTCAGGTTTCCCAAGCTGCCTGGAAATCACACTGCATCTTTCCTTTCCATGCACAGATCTAACAGACCACTAAAGGTCGGAGTTCACTTGAGTTTTTCTCATCATTGGATTGTGTATTGGTCAGAGCTGGTCAAATGCTGTAGCAAACAATCCCAAGCTCTCAGATCCACATCTTAGCAGTATCACAAGACTGGTTAGAGGGACATTGTTCCATGCAGTCATTCTAGGATCTGATCACCTTCCTCCGGTGACTCTGACATCCTCTGAGGCCTTAGAGGCTCCACTGCAGCCTCTGCATCCTGCTTGTGGCAAGGGCCTGACCGGGGTGGCGGGGGGTGGGGTGGATTAAGGCTAAAAGTGGTACCCATAGCCCCATAGCTCACTCTGTGTCTCTGGTTCTCACAGCTAAGTGACAATGGGCTGTAAATCTACAGGGGAAGCTGGGAAATCACATCAAGCTAAGGGCTGAGCATATGACTCAATGGTACAGTGCTTGCCTAGCATGCATGAGGCTATGGGTTCAAATCCCAACTGAGAAACACACAAAGTCTAGCTGAGAGCCCAGGAAAAAATGTAGGGAAGAGGGGGTCTTGCTTGACTGACAGTACACAGCAAGTACAGCGGTAATAAATCTCACAATTATTCAGAGGAAAATGTGTAAAGGTGGAAAGAGGAGGGTAACATAAGTTCTTCAGAAACGGTAATTGTAGACAAGGAAGGACTGCTGACCAGGGCAGTGCAGGTTCAAGGCTGAACAGATTGCCAGAGAGACATCCTTGTAGAATTCTTTGTGCACAGATGCAGTAGATTTCGTGCCAGATTGGGATTCTGGAGGTCTTTTGTGCTGGTTCTTATTATCAGGCACATGAACGTGGTGCATTCCTCCTTCATGGTCACCTGATGATGTGTTCCTTGGTTTAGGTTAAGACTCGACATGACTCCACTTCGATTCTAACAGCTTTCAGACACCTCTACCACACAGGTTCACTTTTCACAATGTTGCCCAACGCACCTTCCCAACAGTGAGCAGAGCCAGGGCAGCCTTGCCGCTGTGCTCCAGAGAGCTGCATGCTCACCTCTCTCTAAAGTTGTTTTCACAAAGCACAAACCCCTTGTACTTTAAAGTGTACACTGGAAAAGTTTGACCGGACATTTCACTTGAGGTGCTACTTTCAGTTCAGTATTGATCTGGACATTTGCAGAAGTAAGGATAGTGCCCTGCCAATTCATCCTCCTGAAATGGCCCATCCCCCAGACTCACTGCTGGGAGCCACCAACCTTGAGCCAGGTTGTAGTCAGGCCAGGTGCAAGGCTTCCTGGCCCAGGCTCTCCCCAGGTGTACAAAAGCAGGCTGTGGCAGGGGTCTAACAGTGCCAGGCAGGGTGGGGTGATTCTGACCCATCCTTTCATTGCAGAGCTCTGGTGGGGATGGCCCAATCTCCTGGGGACTTGTACTACACAGACTTCCCCCTCTTGTCTCCTTCCCCCATTCCTCGGGGGTTCCTCGGGTGGGTACCCCCTTGTAAGAATGTGAAGATAGAATGCAGCCTCCGCTCAAGGCCACAGTACCTGCAGCAGCTTCTCACCGTACCACAGGCAACTACGAACACACCCTCTGTGAATCTCTAGCTAACAAACCTCCCGAGGCCAGGATCACCCACCTGGGGAGTGCATCAAGGGAGTACTGGTGCCACACAATCTGCTCCCCAACCCCCTTTCCCACCTCTTGCCTGGGAATCAGAGAACCTGACTGCAGGCTTATACTGTGAGACCTCCCCATCCTCAGAAGGTACAGGAACAGACTGGGGCTCTGATTCTCTTCATAGCCCTGGCCATGCTACTATCTCTGGTGCTGGGGCCTGAACGCTCCTTGGAGGGCCTCCTCATGCTGTTGCCCCTCTGTCTGTCTATCCATGGAATTAACAACTCTTCTAATAAACACCTTACTCCACAGGAATCTGTTTCAGTACCCCTCTTGACCTGCCCCCATCTGAATATTTTCACCCCTATAAACATTCTAGTCATGAAACTTCAGCCCACATTTCCTCTCCTCGGGACACAGTCTCTAAAGGCATTTCAGAATAAAGCAATCACAAATTCCTGTGTAAGATAAATTAAGTTGAATTTTTCAAAACCATCTTTAGGGCTGGATAGATGGTTCAGTCAGTAAAGCACTTGTCTTGAAAGCTCAAATTCAGTCCCCAGAACTCACATAAAAAAGGCTAGGTACACACTGGGCATAGACACACTCAAAAGGGAGAGGCAGGTGGATGTCTGTGAGTGAGGCCAGCCTGGTCTACACAGAGAGTTCAAGGCTGGCTAGGGCTATGTGGTGAGACCCTGTCTCAAAAAAATAAATAAATAAAATAAAATTGCAGGGCATGTTGATGAACACTTGGAATCCCAGCACTGGGGAGGTAGACAGGTGGATCCCTGGAGCTCAGTAGCCAGTCAGCCTAACCTACTCAGCAAGTTCCAAGCCAAGAGATTCTGCCTCAAAGGAGTCAGACATCATTTCTGAGCATAACACCTGAGGTTGTCATTGGCCTCTGTACCTGTTCACACACATACATTAGCACATACACATACATACATGCATTAAAAAACACAAACAATCCTCAGTACTATCAGCTTTTAAGTCATTCAAAACATTCTAGAGCCAAACACAGTGGTTCATTTCTGTAATTCCAGCACTCTGGAGACTGAGGCAGGCAGGATAATCATCACCAACTCAAGGCCAGCTTGGGCTCCATAATGAATTCAAGGACAGCCTGGGCTACATCATGAGTTTCAGGAAAGCCCGGGCTACATAGTGAGGGACTGTATCTGGTGAGAGTCTTGTTGTGTCATTATATGATGGAAGTCATCACACGGGGAAACAGAAATGGAGTATAAACCCAGGTCTCTCTTCCCCTTCTAAAACTGCTAACGCCACCCAGGGGTCCCATCTCCATGTTTTCTCCTACTCCCATTTACCTAGCAAAGACTCTCCTCTAAGTACCAAGCACATGTGGATTTGATGGATTCCATGGTTAAGTTTCTAATACATGAAATGTGGGGGACACATTTAACCCATAGCAGAGATGCCAAGAAAGTCATGCAGCTTGAGAAAGAGTAGGAAGTGAATGGCTTGGGACCAAGGGCCAGAGTCACAGCCACAGATGGCCACATAGTATGGGAGGGAATTCTCATGAGAGAAGCCTCGAGGTCCAAGGGAAGAGGAGACCAACTCCCCAGTCAGGACTGTAAGTAGTGAGACCCCAAGTCATGTGACTCCAGCACTCCCTCCTGTACTCACACTATTTTTACAGCATTCCTTGTAATCATTTTATTACCTATTAAATGCAGATGCCCATGTCCTTACACACACACACACACACACACACACACACACACACACACACATCACTACATGAGGTTGTTGACAGGACAAGGCAGGCCATTTCATCATCCATGCTCAGTACTAGAGGGAAGTCCTTGGTCCCGGAGCAAAGCCTGCCTCACTCCAGCATGACTCTGGGCTGAAATAGGAGGGCCTCCTCATCTTGATTGCCACAGTGTGCTACCCCATCTTTGGGATGCTCCAGCCTGGGTAGAAGGAACACCATAGTATTTCTCTGGCTCTACCTGCACCAGAAGAACTGCAGGCCTACAGTGTAGGCACAGCTATCTAACAGGTGCTCAAGAAGTACCCTTTGGGGCTGGGGAGATGGCTCACTATAGTGTTTGCCTCAAAAGCATCAAGTCATGAGTTTGGGTTACATGAGTTAACCCATGTTAAAAAAAAAAAAAAAAAAAAAAAAAAACCTCGGTGTGGTGGCCTGAACCTATAATCCTAGTACTGGGGAAGCACAGAAAGGAAGATCCCTGGGACTCATTGGCCAGACAGCCTAATCTCCTTGGAACCTTCAGGCCAGTGAGACAGACTGTCTCAAAAACAATGTGGACCATACACAAGGTTGTCCTTGTATCTTCACATGTATTCACACACAAACACAAGAAATAGCAGTTGATATGTTTGGTGGTTCGACGGTTTGAATATGATCTGAATGTGTTCCCCAGAGTGGCATGTACTGGACGTCCATCCCAGCAGTGTGGCAGTGTTGAGAACCACTGGGATCTTTGAGACAAGGACAGGGCAGGGCCACGGTGGCACACTCCTCTAATTCCAGCACTCAGGAGGCAGAAGCAGGCATATCTCTGTGAATTCAAGGCCAGCCTTGTCTACACAGTGTTCCAGGCCAGCCAGGGTTACATAGTAAGACCCTGTCTCATAGAGTGAGAGTGAAAATGAGGGAGTGAATAAGAGAGACTGAGAGACAGAAGTAGAAGCTCCAAGGCTGGTCCCTCCCTCACTGACCTGTTGTTTCCCCACATGCTGTCTTACACACTCCTGATGCCCTCTGCTATGATGTAATGAAGTAAAGGAGCCTTACCAGAAGCAGCACTAAGTGATTTGCTTCCAAAACCATGAGCTAAATAAATACCTGCCCTTTGTAAGTACTCAGCCTCGGGTATTTCACTGTAGTAATGGAAAATGCACTAATAGAGGTGGGGGGCCACCCTTCAGGTGTTAAATGCCATTTCTTAGAAGACTGTCACTTCTGTCATTTCTTAGATGACTGGTCTTACTTAGACAGTAGAACTAAGCTTCTTACATTTCATTTTGAAATATTCAGACTCAACCAGGAGACAACGGTTGACCTGGAAACCTTCTTTGCTATCATGCTTTTATCTAAAAGTTACTAGAATATATTATTTTCTTGCTTGATTTATAGATAAAATCTGGGCTTGTGGTTTTATCTCACCATCCTGAGTCATTTCTAAATTTTAGTGGTCTCACTTCTGATCAGTACTTATTAAGGTCTACAGTGTGAATATGGAAAGTTACCATGGTCTTCATGGTGGGAAAGAGCAGAACGCTGGAATCAGGTAGATTCGGATGGGATCCCAGGTCTTTCCTGTCCTTCTGAGCAACAGTTTTGCCTATTTGAGCCATTTACCTCTTTTGTAAAGTGAGACTGATCAGATCCAACCTGAAGACTTGTTGAACTATTTAAAAATGATGTGAAGTTTCAACCCCAGAGACATCACATAAAGAATATTCAATATGAAATAAAGCCCCTGGGCCAGCAAGATAGCTCAGCGAGTAAAGGTGCTTGCTGGCAAGTCTGACAACCTGAGTTCGATCCCCAGAACCCACATGGTAGAAGGAGAAAACCAACTCCCAAGTAGGTTGTCCTCTGACCTCCACATACATGTGTAGCATACACACACACACACACACACACACACACACACACAAATTTAAATAAATGAAAGCACGTCATTTCTCCCCTGAGACATCCTAGGTTCTATTAGCCAGCAGCAGTCTGAAGTGATTCCATGGTCTCGTCTGGTTAAGGACCCAGCACTTACAGAACTAGGCAGAAGAAAGCTTGCTGGGTGGGGCAGAGGAAGCCATGCACATTGTCTTTACTTGGGACACACACCTCACCTGGGGCAAAGACCCCCTTTGGGCACAGTCTTTATACTTCATGACAATATGGGAGACCTAATAATAGTATTTTTCCACCCAAGAACAGTGGGGGGTTGCTTTGCATATTTTTCATCCTTTGTGGGCCTTAAATCACTTGGTAATGCAAACCATGTCTGTAGAGTCTTTGTGTTCTTATGGTTTCAAGCAAACACTGAACAAGAGGAATTTGTTATAAACAGCTTGCAATTATTTAGTGAAAAAAATATATAAAAATAAAGTTGGGTGGGCATCAGTCAGATTTCTGGACAAATTCAAGCTCCCTTTGGAAGCACAGTCAAGCAGGACATCGCCCGATGGGATCTTACTGCAGACCCATGTGTCCTGACTTAATTCGCAGGGATGTCTGCTTCCAGAACTTTTAGCTTCAGAGTGAGTGACTTGGAACTGGGAACGAGTGACACCTCCCAGAGCCCACCTACAGGCTATGCTCACCCAGATGGAAGGTCAATCTTAGGAAATGTTGGAAGAGAAATTCTCAGCTTTTGGATACCAAGGTGGGAAAATTAAGAAATTCTAGAAAAAGAATCATGAGGGGGTTTTTCCATCTAATTTTTTTTTCTCTGTAATTTCTGGTTCAAATTTTCATGTTTAGAAGTGGCAAATTCAATGTGGCTTAGCAAACCAAGTTTTCTGTCTGCCTCTTACTTCATTGCAAAGGGTCTGCTATGGGGGAAGGAAAGGCACTGTGTGGCATGGATGTGTACGATTATGTACACGTGTTAGGGCACACATGTGGGCATATGTGGGCTTTTATGGGCACATGTCGGGGCATGTGGGAATGTGAGTAGGCACAGAAGTGAGCATTTGGGCAGCATATGTGTGGATGTGTTTGAGGATGCATGTGTGGTTATATGGACATGTGAGGGCACGTGTGTGTTCATGTGTACATGTGGGGGCACGTGTCAACATGTGTGTGAGGGAACAGTGTAGCAATGTATGTGTATATGAGGGCACATGTGTGGGCATCTGTATAAATGTGAGGGCACATTGTATGCTCCTGTGTAGGTGTGAGTGCACATGTCAGCATGTATGTGTGTGAAGGCACAGTGTGGCCATGTATAGGTATGTGAGGCAGAACATTCTCTTAGGATCCTGTTACTTGGCATTTCTGAACAGTAAATAAGGAAAGTCTTGGCTTGTGGCTCTGTGGCACTGCCATGGAACAGTTGCCCAGGCTGTTGACTGTTACAGAGGACAGTTGGACTGTCACGTGCAGACATACTCTATCACACATGCTATTTTATTAACACATTTTTATTTGATCTACAGTGACATCATGAGTACAATTTGCATATGACATTTTCATGGCTCTGCTGAATTCATTCGCTGTACTGTCATCTTTATAAACCTTAAAAACCACTTAATAATTACACATACTCTGAGCAAGTTTTATTTTCATTCTTCTCTTCATTTAAAGAGTTTTTAAAACTGATGTGTATGCATGTATCTGTATGAATGTGTTGGTGTGTGCAGGTGCCACAGGAGGCCAGAAGAGAGCATCGGATCCCCTGGAGGTGGCATTACAGGAGGTTGTGTGCTGCCCAATGTGGGTGCTGGGAACCAGACTGGGTCCTCTGGCAGAGCAACAAGGCTCTTAACTGATGAGCCATCTCTTCAGCTCCTTTCTGTTCTTGTTGTCTGATTTTCCTGGTCACAGAGGGACTGTCTGATGAGTTTAATACCCCACAGTACACATTTAAACATGCCTTGCTGTAAATGAACTTGCACATTTTTCTTTTCACTAATGGAAACTGAGAAGCTATTCCCTCTATGTTTTTTTTTTTTTTTTCTCATTTTCCCTAATGGAAACTGAGAAGCTATTCCCTCTATGTTTTTTTTTTTTTTTCTCAAATGGAGCCAGTAATGTAGATGTTCTAAATGGCATAATTATGTGTCTGCTCTCCCTCTGTGTATATTTTGATTAACCCTGGGAATATTGTTCTGGTATTCCTTAAATTCCTAGATTCATGACTTCTACCCAAGACTGTGCTGTCAGCGCCCAGTCTTTTGTCAGAGGTCTTTCTAATTGAGTGAGGAAAGCCAGGCAGCAAGGAGCTGTGTGGAAGGAACACATACTGTTTGTTCATGGATGGGGAAAGTACTGCCACCAAAAATGACAGTGCAAATACAAAGCCAAATATCTACTTGCCTGATATAACTGGTGGTGCTGGGAATGCAGCTTTGAAATCCCACCTTCTTCATCCATATGATTCACATGAGGGCTCTTTCCAAGACAAATAGCAGGTCCAGCTCTGCTTCCCTGACCATGCAATGGAAGTCTCCATTTTAATAGGGGTGTCTCAGGGATTCCAGGGGCGGAAGAAGTGCTGTGCAAATGTCAACCTTATTAACAGTTGATGACAGAGATCTGACACCCACAGAGAAACAAGTAAAGGTGGAGGGGACCAGAGCCAACTCCTATGTTGTTTCCATAACCTCTGTGATACCATTGTCACAGTCACTGCCTCTGCTCCCCAAGTCCTGTCCTTACCCTGCAGTTTGGGACTCATGTTTTCACAAAGCTGTCTAGGTCTCTTAGCCAGAAGCCCCTGAATCTTACAGATACGGCTTTCTGGGTTTTGCTTCTTAGTACCTGGGACAACCTTTAGAACACAAAATAGATGCCAATGGATTGAGTGACTGAACAGAATTTCAACTGCTTCATCTTTTCAGGGACTTCCACATACATTAGCATATCTGAAGACTTCAGGAGGCCTGCTGGTCTTCTTAGGCTGTGGGTACAGTAGCCACATATTGACCATAGGAGCAGTTCTTCTTGATGGACACAAGCAAGTAATGAGCTAACTGAACTTACCACTGTTTAACCCACTGACACAATATGATATCTAAATTATGAGCTCAATCATTTATAAGAACAAGTAGCTCAATGAGTACTTTGGTTAATAAAAAATAAAATTATGCTAGAAGAAACTATTTTATATATTCTGTATCATTCGAATTTTTCTGATATAAAGTGCTTTTTTCAAGACAGCTATTTTGACAAATAACAAAATAGATGACTACAGGGGCTGTGGGTTTACGCTCCTTGTATAATTCTGAAACTACTGAGCACATCAGAAGTACATGAAGCCATTCGACCACGTAAAGGCCAAGAACCCCCAGTTCTAGTACATGCCCAGATGGTGGTGGTTGCCATGGATATGATGGCAGTGATAGTGATGGTAATGATGGAGTGCTGGTAATGGTGGTAGTGGTAATGGAGTGGTCATTGTGGGGATTTTGGTAACGATGGTGGTGGAATGGTGACTGTGGGGGTCATAGTGCTGATGGTAATAGAAGCTTTCCAGATAATGGCAGTGATAGTGGTGGTGATGATGGCGATGGTATGGAGGTGGTGGTAGAGATGATGGTGATAATGATGTGGTAATAGTGACAGTAGAGGAAGTGTAGATGCTGGTGATAGTTGTGATGGTGATAATAATGATGGTGGTATGGAGGTGGGGTAGAGACAGAAGGATCCTGGGGGCTCACTGGTCAGTCAGCCTAGCAGAAAAGTGGTAAATTCCTGGTTCAATGAGAGACCTTATCTCAAACAATATAAAGTGGAGAATGATAGATGACATCCTCCTTTGGTTTCCAAATGCACACACATGGTGTGCACACTCACCACAAATATAGCACACATGTACACACAAAAAGTCTATTTCCTTGTTTGTGGTTTGTGTTTTGTATGTGGCATATGCATGTGTGTACATATGAATGTGTGGGTGTGTACATGTGGAGGCCAGAAGAAGACATCAGATATCTCTCCCCAACACAATTCACCTTATTCCTTTGAAACAAGGTCTCTCTCTGAGGCTGGAGCTTACTTACCATTTAGGCTAGGCTGGCCAGCCAGTGAGTTTCCAGGATGTGCCTGACTCTGCTCCCCAATTCTGAGATTACAGGCATGCAGGAGTATGTCCTACTTTTATGTGGATGTTAGTGATTGAGCTCAGGTCCTCATGTTTGCATGGCAAGGACTCTTGGTCCCTGAATCATCTCCCTGTCCCCCAAACTCTGTTTTGAGGTTATTTTATCTCAGGTTCTCTGCTACCATGACAGAAAGCAGCCATGCTTGGAGAACCTTAAGTTCAATCAGAAAGTGGTCGTCATAGATTGGAATTGAGTGTGCCAGCTGACGGTTGGTTTGTCAGGTTGATGCCTGTCACTGGGTAGACGGTCCTAATCTCTGTCTTGGTTTACCCCACAAATCAGCATGCAGCTAATGGAAATAGCAAATCAACAGGACAGCAAAATAGTGTGGTGATGAGCAGATGCTCTCAGCGGAAGCTCTGAGTTGTGCCTTTTTCTTCCAGAAAGTGAACTGCTCTCACTGCACCCTTCCAGCTGCCAGCAGGAATTCTTGGGCTTGGAGACAGGTGCAACTGGGGTACCACACCCCTTATGTTGGCCTTAAGCCAGTCTTAATGCAGACTAGCAGTGTGTTACCTTCTGGGCAAGCTACTTATCTCCCTCACCTTATCTTATCTGTGAAATAGACAGCACTGGGCAAGGCATAGTGGTGAGCACCTGGGGCTGGCTCTCCCTCCCCAGGAAGCTTGCCACTGCTCAGGCTGGTTCCAGCAGAGGAAAGCTGCTGGAAGCACAGTCCTTGTCGAAGCACTGCTGGGAGTGGTACCATCTGCCTCCTCTTCACTACAAGAAACATCCCATGGGGTGCTCATAAGGCTGAGCTGCCACATCATTGCTTACTTGCTTTAAGAGTGTGTTCAGGGGGATTGGTGAGATGACTCAGTGGGTGCTTGCTCCCAAGCCTGACCACTTGAGTTCAATTCCAGGGACCCACATGATGGAAGGAGAAACCTGACTTCCATATGTTGTCCTCTGACCTTGTGTGTGTGTGTGTGTGTGTGTGTGTGTGTGTGTGTGTGTGTGTATGTATGTGTGTGTAGTTCGGCCAGGCTGGTGGCCCTCACCTTTAATCTCACTACTTGGGAGGCAGAGTGTGCTGGATAGCTTTAATTGTCAACTTGACACACCTGGGTAAAGGAAGTCTCGGTTGGGGAACTGCCTTCATTGGGCTGGCCTGTGGCCTTGACTGTGGGGAATTTTCTTGACTACTGAGTGATGTGGGCGGGCCCAGCCCACTATGGGTGGTGCCACCTCTGGGCAGGTGGTTCTGAACTGTATAAGAAAGCAGGCTAATCCTCTCAGTTTCTAGTTGCTTTGCTTTCTAGTGACTTGTCTTATTTAACACAAGTGGGCACAACAGCTTCCTTCCAGGATTTACCAGTGCTGTTTTTCTTGTATCCCTTTTAAAATTTTGTTTTTCCAAAGCTATTGGGATAATTTATTTTATATAAATTTTTGTACATAAAATTTTAAATTTTAATGTACATATGTATTACTCTTAACTCATGAAAATTTATATACATGTAATCCTCATTCTTCTATTTTTAAAAAATGAGGTTTCCCTACGCAGCCTATATTGGTGTGTGCTCACAAACTCCCTCTTTCAGCCTTCACTGTCCTGCAATTACAGATATGCCCCACCCCTTCAGGTCTACACTTACCTTTTAAACAAATATTGGCATACCCTGAAAGAAGATCTTCAGCTTGAAAATTTTCCCATGAAATTAAATATGCATAATGCTATTTAATATCTACAGTGTATTCCATGTATAAATTTTATCACAATTTATTCAGCTATTTACTATAAGCCTAAAGTTTATGCTATAATAACCAGTGAAGTAATAGGTTTAGCACACATATGTGGTATCTAATTGTTAGTAAGACATAGATGAATGCCCAGAGCAAAATATTTTACATGACTCTCAAATCTTCATGTTGTTAAGTTGTTCTTCATAAAGCTATGGAAACAGAGATGCCTTTCACATCTAGTGTTGTATTATAAGGTGCTATTATACTTTTTAAAATTGATAAATAAAAAAGCGGAATTATGTGTTTAAAAAAAAAAAAGAAAGCAGGCTGAGCATAGGTCAAGGGAGCAAGCCAGTAAGCGGCATTCCTCCATGGCCTATGCTCCAGCTCCTGCCTCCAGGTTCCTACCCTGAGTTCCTACCTCGGGCTCCCTCAGTGATGAACTGTAACCTAGGATATATAAGCCAAATAAAGCCCTTCCTTCCCAAGTCGATATTGGTCACAGTGTTTTGTCACAGCAATTGAAGGCAAACTAGAACATAGAGGTACTCAGGCCAGCCAGGGATACATAAAGAAACCAGGTCTCAAAAAACATTAAGAGTATGTTCAGGTGGGGCTGGTACAGTGGCACACACCTGGAATCCCAGTACTTGGAGGCTGAGGCAATGCTCCAGGTCACCCGGGGCTGTGTGGAAGGCTGTCTTAAAAACAAGTGTGTCACCTCCTCTCCATCTCTCTCTGTTGGCTCAAGTATTAATATCTTTAAAAATCTTTTATGTGGATGTATGTAGTGTATGTATGTATGTGCTTGTGTGTATGGGTGCACTCCCCTGTGCATGAGTGTGTAGGGACCAGAGGTCAATGAGGAGATGTCTTCAGCAATTGCTCTCTATCATCTATATGTGTGTGTGTCTGTGTGTCTGTGTGTGGGGGGGGGGTGTGAGACAGGGTCTCGAGCTCACTGATTCTCTGAGCCCCTGGAACCACCCTCCTAGCACAAGGGCTGCAGGGCATGTTGCCACACCAAGTTTTTACAAAGATGTGGGGAATGCAAACTCAGGTCCCCATTCTTGTTCACAGACACTCTGCCCACTGAGCCATCTCCCCAGGCTCAAGCACTCATTTCATTAATAAGTTTACCCTCATTGTCCATTCATGCATCTCTCTTCCCTTTACAACACTGGCTTGGTTTCTTATTGTGTTGCCGAGATTTTCTCTTATGAGTCAACCGTACGGATAATAAGGATTTTCCTCAGCCATGTATTTCTTGACTTTTGGTTAAATTCAGAATCGGAACATTGGTATGGCACTTGGACAGTAAACTGGCCTGCATTCTTTTCACATGACAGCATGCTAAGGGCTCAGCAACCTGTGAAAAGTACTTAAAGGTAGGCATGGGGTGTATAACTGTAGAGGGAAAAAGCTGGAAACAATTCAAAAGGTGAACAATAGAGGACTGGTTGGATAGAGTCTGGATGGCCACAGGCTGCCTGTTAGACAGCAATTTAAAATGGCATTTCTGAAGTATTTCTAAGAATAGAAGAAAATGTGAGAAAATTCTGTGGCTTGTTCTGTGACAGAAACAGTGTGTACGTACACAGACACAGATACATGCCAGAAACAGTATGTGTATACAGATGTGCACAGACTCACTGCAGAACCAGTGTGTGCATACACGCACAGGCACCCTGCATTGATACTTTTCTTGCTGTTATGACCAAATGACTGACAAAAGGTGACTTAAGAGAGGAAGGGTCTACTGTGGCTCACAGTTTAAGAAGTCCATCTTGGTGGGGAAGGCCTGGTTGCAGGAGCACGAGGCCGCTGGTCATGTTGCATCTGCACTTAGGAAACAGAAAATGAATACTAGTGCTCAGCTCACTTTCTCCTTTTTTTTTTTTTTTTTGGTGTTTTTTGAAACAGGGTCTTGTGATTGCAGGTGCCTGTAGAGGACAGAAAAGGACATTAATCCCCCTGGAACTGGAGTGACAGGTGGTCATGAGCCACCCAATACGCACGCTCGCGACTGGATTCAGGTCCTCCGGAAGAGCAGAACATGATCTTAACTGCCGAACCATCTCCCCTGTCCCACTTTCTACTTTTTTTTGTTGTTTGTTTGTTGGGTTTTTTTTTTTTTTTTTTTTTGAAGCAGGGTCTCCCTGTAGCCCCAGTTGTCCTGGAACTCACTATGTAGACCAGGCTGGCCTTGAACTCACAGAGTTCCACCTGCCTCTGCCTCCCACGTGCTGGGACTACAGGTGTGTGCCACCATGCCCAGCTCCCACTTTCTACTTTTGATTCAGTTGAACCTGCCTGGAAACACCCACACAGACACACCCAGAGTTGTCTCCTAGGTGATTCTAAATCCAGTCAAGTTGACAGTGAAGATTAACATACACAGATCCACACTGTGATCTTAACTATATACCAACAAGATGCAGAATACAGGACCACAGCTAGCCCTTCCTCTCGCTGGCTCCCATCTTGTCTCCATCCTCTTCTTCTTGATTTTAAACAGTGCATCTACTTATTAAGCGCACATCTCTGGGCACAGTGACAGGCCCTGTGCACATCCAGAACTGAAGCCAGGGCATATTTTATTCCTGCTTTACAGATTAGAAAACTAAGTACAGAGAGGTTAACCAAGTCCCCAAGAAGACAGACTAGCAAATGCGAGAAGCAAGATGCGAAGCCAGTCAACTTGACTCTAGACCCAAGCTCTCTCCACCTTCTGGTCTTGGAAGATCATGTATTGCTTTTACAATGTTAAAACCAAATGACAAACATAGTCTTTTTAATTAAAAAAAAAAAAACAAAAAACATGGAGGGATGACTCAGTGAGTAAAGGGCTTCCTGTGTAAACATGAAGACCTGAATTCAGACCCCCAGCACCTATGTAAAAAGTCAGGCATGGTGATATGCACCTATGATCTCAGCACTGAGTAACAGTAACAGGCTGATCCCTAGACTTGCTGGCCAGCCGAACAGCGAGCTCCAGGATCAGTGAGAAACCCTTCTCAAAAAATAAGGTAGAGATTGGGGGAGAAATCCTGGCTTCACAGGGGCCCATACAGATGAGCCCCCCTCCCCACATCTATATACCACACACACATGGGCTGGATATGTGAATATGTCTAAATTGGCAGAAATGTTTGCATAGCATGCACAAAGCCCTGAGTTAGATCCACACCACCATATAATCTAGATATAGAGGGGCATGCCTGTAATCCCAGCACTTAGAGGAAGCAAGAGGATCAGACGTTCAAGGTCACTCTGCTACATAGCAAGTTTGAGATAAGCCTGTAGTACATGAGACCCCATTTCAAAAATGAATAAATAAATAAGGAAGGGAGGTATGAAAATTAAACAAAAATAATGATGAAAGTCAAGGTTAGGGGTTATTTAAAAACAGAAACAGGTTGTAGTCAAGTCCACAGCTCATGAACACTGCTTTATAATTTAGAAAATTACCACGTGGAGAGCTCCAGACTCCATAAAGAAAGAGACATACCAGCTCACTAACTCCTTTGGTATGAATGTTCTGGTTGAACACCTCCCTGCCACACTGTTCTCCATTTCTGTTTCTGTGATGCAATATCCTGACAAAGAGCTACTTGGAGGGGGTGGGGTTATTTTATCTCACAACTCCAGCTTATAGTCCAACATTGTGGGGAAGTCCCAGCAGTGGGAGCTTGAAGCATCTGGTCGCATCACATCCACAGAGCAGAAAGAAACAAGCAGGCTTACAGGCTTGCCTCTTTTCTCCACTGTTACACAATTCAGGACCCAAACCCTGGGAATGGCGATGCCCACTTTCAGATTGGGTCTTCCCACATCAATTCATGTAGTTAAGAGAACTGCCCACAGCCTTGCCCACAGACCGGCCTGATCTAGACAACCCTTCATAGAAACTCTCTTCCCAGATGATTCTAGATCGTATCCAGTTGACCATTAAAACTCACCACCACACATTCATATCCCTGGGAGCAGTCACATGTCTAATGTCTCTGAACTCTGAGTTCTGAGTGTCATTTACTGAATTGGAAGTACTCAAGAGTAGTGAGAGGAATAGAGCTCTAAGAGAGAAAAGATCTCGAGGCTTGGGTTATTGTACAGGAAGGGGCATGCTTCTATGCTAAAGGATCCACAGGGTGCCCAGAAATACCACACAATAACCCTGCCCCAGGAGCGGCCCCCAGAGGAACTCCTGCCTTTGCTCTACCCGCTCTTTGCCAAGACTATCCTAAGTTAGCAGGAGGATGGCTCTAAAAAAAGATGAGATTCTTCATGACTTCAGAAGTCCCTTTCCCTACCCATACTGTAGAAAGAGGGGGGGAAAATCTCCTCAAATGTGTGTGAACTGTGAACTTGACCATCACATTGATTGATAAGGCTGGAGAAGGAGCTATAGGCCTTGCATCCTTGAGGGCTTTCCTGTGAACTCCAGGTGGCATCACTAGTCACAGATCATGACCAATGGTCATGGGATGCTAGCACGCTCAACACTTAGGGAGCTATAGGGAGGTTGAGTGTTTCCTGTGGGCATCTCGCCTTCCTGTCGAAATTAGAGAGATGCCAACATGAGCAGGTTCAGCGTTTGCCATCCCATCCTTGGGGCAGAGTAAGCTGAGAGACAGAGAAGCGACGGCTGGTGTTGGAAAAAAAATGAAATACCTTGATGAATGCTGTAAGAACTCTGCATTTTGATAGAAAACTCTGTTTAAAATGTTGATTTAGATTTACTTGCTAAGCTTGCCTGTTCTGCCTGATTGTATCTACCACACATGGATGATTAACCTAGTTGAAATGCTAAGAATTGAAGTGCTGTAAACCTCCTTCCTGGACCCTGGACCCCAGACTCAGTTGATTTACAATGTGTCCTGTAGGCCTGTTTGCACATACCAGATAACCGATAAGGAACAAAGAGAAGGAAGTTGCACCAGGCTTACACCAGATCTAGCCTTCCTGGAAAAGATGTTTAACCGAAACTACAGCTTTTAGAAGATGTTTGATCAAAGTGTATGCTGAGGAATGCTTTTTGTGTAATGACTATGTGGGCCTATATAATCTGTATCTGAAACTGAATGGGGGTC
>NW_008357490.1:1372651-1375105 GCF_000622305.1 Nannospalax galili
GAGGCGGATCTCTGTGTTTGAGTTTGAGGCCAGCCTCATTTCCATAGTGAATGTGGCTACAGGGCGACCCTGACTCAAAAAGACCAAACAGACAAACAAACAAACAAACAAACTGTTAGGTTCCGTGACTCGATGGGTCCCCTCCAGATAACAAATACACGGGATTGGAGATGTAAAAATCAAGCAGAGTCTTTACTTTCCAGCTAGCTGGGGTCGACCGGCTTCCTGAGACATGCAAGTCTGGTCAGAACGATCGACCCCCATTCAGTTTCAGATACAGATTATATAGGCCCACATAGTCATTACACAAAAAGCATTCCTCAGCATACACTTTGATCAAACATCTTCTAAAAGCTATAGTTTTGGTTAAACATCTTTTCCAGGAAGGGTAGATCTGGTGTAAGCCTGGCGCAACCTCCCTCTTTTGTTCCTTATCAGTTATCTGGTGTGTGCAAACAGGCCTACAGGACACATTGTAAATCAACTGAGTCTGGGGTCCGGGGTCCAGGGTCCAGGAAGGAGGTTTACAGCACTTCAATTCTTAGCATTTCAACTAGGTTAATCATCCATGTGTGGTAGATACAGTCAGGCAGAACAGGCAAGCTTAGCAAGTAAATCTAAATCAACATTTTAAACAGAGTTTTCTATCAAAATGCAGAGTTCTTACAGCATTCATCAAGGTATTTCATTTTTTTTCCAACAGCTGGCACCAGCAGAGCTTCCTGAAGTGGACTGCAACAGTAAGGGTGGGCACCGAAGTGTCTCCTCTGAGAAGGGGTGGATAGGGCTGTGCATGGCTGTGCCTCTGCCCTAGCAACACAGGCTGCATCAGTGTGGAGGCCCGAGACAAGTCCCAAGATCTTGTGTTTTCTTGGCCTTCTGTATCAGCCAGCATTCAGTAGAGGTCTGCAAAGACATCACTCTTGGATGAGATCCTAACTCATGTGCATGTGTGTGTTCATGTGTGTGTGTGTTTATGTGCAAATGTGCGTGTGTGCCTATGTTTACATGTGTATTCAGATGTGACAGTGCATGAGTACGTGTGTGTATGTGTGTGTGCATTTATGTATGTGTTGGGGTGCGCATGTGAGTGCTGATGTTGTGCATGTGTGTGCACATGCATGTGGAGACCAGAGGACAATCCCTGGTGATGTTCTTTGGGTGCAATCGACCCTTTAAAAGAGATTTATTTCTTCTTATTTTATGTGTATGAGTGTTTTGCCTGTATGTGTGTATGTGCACCACATGTGTGCCTGGTTTCCAAAGAGGCCAAAAGAGGATGCTGGATCCATTGGAACTGGAGGTACAGGTGGTCGCTAGCCATTATGCGGGTACTGGGAACTGAATGTGGGTCCTCTGTAAGAACAGCAAGTGTTTTTAACCACTGAGCCACCCCTCCAGCGCCCCCCCCCCCCCCCCCACGTCCCCTTTTTTTTTTTTTTTGGATAGGGTCTCTCACTGGCCTGACCAGAAACTCCCCAAGCAGGTTAGGCTACTGAGCCACAGGGATCTGCTTGTCTCTGTCTCACACTAGTGCTGGGATTACAAATGCGTACTACGATGCCAAGGCTTTATTTAGGGACTTAGCAGGAGTCTAGAACAATGACAGACATTCCACAGTGAAGGAAAGGGCTAACCAGTGATTGACAGGAAAGTATAGAACAATGGTACCACTCTAGGGCTGTGTTCACAGCATCACAGAAACAGAGAAGCCATCAGCTCTGCCTAGGAGATCGAGTGGATGCAGAGAGGAGAGGGAATTTGTCAAGACTGAGACTTAGGCTGTGGAACATCATGAAAGAAAATCACAAGGCCAGGCTTCACAGGGTCCCTTGTTCAACCGGGTCTACTAAGCACTCTTGCTCTGAGGTTTAGAGATTCAGCATTGACTGAGACAAACACAGTGCCTGTGGTTTAGAACCATATTATCTTACTCTACATAGAAAAGGAATAGAAGAAAATAAGCCAGAAAGATGAATTGAGGCCATATCATGGAAGGTTGCATGCATCTGACCATGGAGGATGGTTTCTTAAAAATCTGTCCTCAAACTGTCATTACTCAATCTCAGCAGTGACTCATGATGGGAGCATGCCACAGCCCTGCTCAGAGTCCAAAGCGGCCAAGCTTATAGTGAAGGAAATCAGGATGCCCAGCAAAACAGGGGTCTCTCAAGTTCTCAAAAGCCTAAATGTACAAGGAATCTTTGCCTTTACCTCCAAGCCAAGCCACAGTGAAAAGAATGGGGAGACTAGTAAAAGAAATAAAAATTAAAATTCTATTTGGACCATTCTTGCAACAGAATGCAGCATGGGAACCTTAACACAGACCTTTTGAAAGTACCACAGGAGTGAGTGCCTCCTGGTTAACAGAGAAAGAGAGAAAGAGAAGGAGAGAGAAAGAGAGAAAGAGAAGGAGAGAGAAAGAGAGGGAGAGGGAGAGGGGGAAGAGGGTGG
>NW_008357490.1:1375168-1402855 GCF_000622305.1 Nannospalax galili
AAGTTTATAATTAGTTCCAAAGATCTGACCACTAAATTTCTTCTGATTTTTTTATTTGTTTGTTTGTATTTGAGACAGGGTCTCACATATCCCAGGCTGACCTCAAGCTCCTATATGTCATGGAGGTTGACCTTGAATTTCTGTTCCTTCTTCATCCATCCCACCCCCAGGGCTGGAGTCACAGGTGTGTGCCACCACACCCTGTTTATATTTTTGTTTTTGTTTGTTTTTGTTTTTGTTTGAAAACGTTTAGATTGCTCTAGAAGATCGTTCTTAAAGACTTACTTTTTATTATTTTTAATTGTATGTATGTGTGCCTGTGTATGCCATGTGAATGTGAGTACGGTGCCCACAGAGGCCAGAGAGTCTGATTCCCCTGGAACTGGAGCCACAGGGGATTATAAGCTGCTGGATATGGTTGCTGAGACCCAGGCTTAGGTCTTCTTACAAGAGTAGTACACAATCCTAGCTAGTCCAGGCCAAGCATTTCTTAAGAAAGAAGGCAACACCAATTCAATAGTAAAGTTTCTGGGCATTGGTATGTTCAGTGAATAATACTTAATGCTTAAAATTTAATGAATAAAACTATTATGTTCAATCTAAATATGCTCCTAAGTGGAAGGCTCCAGTTCATTTTGGTTTTCATAAGAAAAAAAGACATGACTTCCTTGTAAATAAGTTAATGTGAGACAAATATAGACGAACACATTGCCCCAGTGTTTTCTGAATAAATGTAAGCCCTGGTCCATCCACATCTCAAGGTTTTTGTTTTTGTTTTCTTTGATTGAAAGAATACTATCTTTCTTTAGAGAGAGTGAAGTATTCCCTTCTGACTGGGTAACAAAGATTATGATGAAAAAATCATACTACTGACTAAGAGCATATTGCTTAGCAATAGCTGTCTCCCTGTGCTGGGAGGAGAGAAGTGTGGTTACTGAGCCTCTCTTTCCAGTCGTTCAACGGAGGGGATAGTCTACTGCATTCATATACAAGTGTTCCCTGGATTCTGCAGTAACTGTTAGAGTCCTCCTGCTCTCTTTCTGGGTGAGGTGTGCTTGTGTTATCTGTTTTCACCAACCACGTGACAGCTCTGAGGGCTGGCATGTGATTCTGGTTCCCACTGCCCTGCATCCCCCCCGCCCCCCAGGAGCATTGGCAAGATGGTACTGCTGTGCCTCAGTTAATCCCTGGGGAGTGCCTCTGCATGGGAAATAAACTTGCTGCCTTGGTGTTTGATATAGTAGAAAGGTCCTCAGACTAACAGAAGTTTCTAAAATGTCATCTGCCCTGTCACAGGCTCTGAGGGCACAGAGGTGGTGGGACATTATCCAGTATCCTGACTTTATAGAGGGAAACACCTACCCTGAGGAAAAAATCCAGAAAAAGAGATGGCACCTAGCCACAGTGAATGGTAAACCCAAACTCCTGGGGATTCAAAACTGAAGAAAAACAGTAAGATGCATTTTCTTGTGTGTGCACAGGTGTGTGTGTGTGGACATCTGTGCCCATATGTGGAGGTACACGAGTGTATGCATCGTGCAGAGCCCAGAGGCCAACCTCAGGTGTCACTCCGTGGTACCATCCACCTTATTTTTTGAGACAGGCTCTCTCACAGGTTGGGAACTTGCCAACTAGGCCAGCCTGGCTGGCCAGCGAGCCCCAGAGGTCCTCCTGTCTCCACCTCCCTAGCTTTGAGGCTAGAAATGCGTGCCACCATGCCTGACTTCTTAACGTGGGTTCTGGGAGCCAAATTCAGGTCTTCATGCTTGACAGTAATCACTTTACCAACTGAGCTACCTCCTAGTCCCTACATTTCCTTTTCAACCTAAAGGGGGAAAAGTAGAAAAGCTTTCTTATACATTCAGGTATAATTTGATCTCTACTTAATCAGAGTAGATGTGGCTTATAGAGATGTGATATAATTGTTTACATCCAGTGAGAGGCTTGACCTTCTCCTCCAAAGCCCTTAAATATCTCTGAAAATTCTAGTTCCAAGAAGGCACATAGGAGTCCTATTTTGAACCAGCTCAAAAAGATAAGTTGTGGCTGTCTGGTATCCTAGAGAGAAAGACGGCACTGCATCCAAGCTTGGGAGAGGCGTGATGTGATGGATTGTCGATGTCCGTCTTGTGTTGAGGAAGACAAGCAGCAGTACCAAGCTGCTGTCTGTCCACTTACATCTATCCGAAACAGAAGAATCACTTGGCAGCTTAACATAACTTCCCACCACAAAGAAGCATGAAACCACCTTGAAAACTCACATCAACTATGGTGTGTAATTTCTGCCCCTCTCGATAGTCACATGGCTATATAAATAAGGCTGGAAACATGTATCGCTCTGGACAGTGATGCCTTCAGTCTAAGTGCCTGGGATGCTACAGCGGGGGCCTAGCTGCTCTGTTGTGCAGGCTCAGATGCAATGGCGTTGCTTCTCTTTCCTAAAACAGTCCACAAACAGCTCCATTGTCCTTGTCTGTGGCTTAGCTGGGGACCAAGGGCTCTTCTGTAGTCAGCCTTGTGTTCATGATTGGAGACAGCTTCAGGAAGAAGGCCAGGGAAAGGGACTTCACCTCTAATGAACAGAAACTCCTTTGACCCCACAACAATCCCATTTAGAATTAAGGAAATGGGCCTCTAGCTAGGAAGCCCTGATCAGCTGAGCCTTGGGTATCCTATGATGAAAAGAAACAAAGGAGAATGTATGTGGGGAACCACTAAGTATCTGACTATGACTTGCAGCAGAAGGGAGAGCACAACTTACTTTGAAAGTGGTCAGGGAGCTTCTTCATGAACAAAGGAAGAGTTAAACTACAGAAGAGCCTGGAGTGGCAGAGAAGACGGGAGAGAGTCCAACGAAGATTTCCTAAGTATTCGCTCATAACCACTCCTGCTCCAGGGGATCCAACACCTCCTTCTGGCCTCCACTGGCACCTGTACATACTAACAGACATATTTGTAAATTAAAATAATAAAAATCTTTTTTATATATAAAGAAAATTTACTTAAGGGTGACAAAAAATTGTCTCTGGGGCTGGGGAGATAGATGTCTCAGAGGGTAAAGTGCTTACCATGCAAGCTTGAGGACCTGAGTTCAAATCCTCAGAACCCACACAAAAGCCAGGCACCTACAGTCCTAGCACTTCTACAGGCAAATGGGAGGCAGAGGCAGGAGACTCCCTGGAAGCTCTGGGCTAGCTGGCCTGACACCAAAGAGGCCCCACCCAACACAGTAGAAGGCTGACACCCCAGATTGCCCTCTCACCTGCACATGACTACCATGGCACTTGCGCAGCCCACTCACATACAGGAACACACACATGCACAAAGACTAGAAAAGTCCCTGATAATTAAAATACAGTGTTGTTTATGTTAGTGTTGTTTATACTCGTGGTTCTCAAACTGCCAAACCACGAAGGTTGCTGCAGTGAGCAGCCAAGGGTACAGCAGAATGTTTTAAATGTTTAAGGGAAATACAGAGGGTTTAACATCTGTCAGATACCAAGTGATTTAATATCAGATGGAGTTGTGTTTCAACATCAAACTGTATTGCATTCCCCAGGATGATAACAACTCTGGGTTTTCAGTAGAGTTTGTCATAAAAGGCCAGTACCTCATGAAAATCAATGTGGAAAAGGAACAGTGGTGACAAGCACTCCCCAGGCTGGGCAGGGAGACGCATGTCATTAGGAAGGAAGAAAAATACTTCTGTCTTTCCGTTTATGTGTTTTATTGTTTCAGTTACTAGATTGCTAGAGCATAAATATTGTTCAGGTGTTTGTGCTTCATAAATGGTTGGGTATTTCTTTTGGCCTAAAGTGCTGGGGATTAAAAGGAGCTATAAGCCCAGAGTCTGAGGACCTGTCCCCTGACTGTTACCGAGTTGACAGTGATGTGGCTCTCAGAATTGCTTCATCTGGAGATCACTGATTATTTTCAGATCTCAAGGACTTTGAGGACCTTCAAGTGTAGAAGAAATTCCTTATGTCATGAGTACAAAGGTAAAGGGTCTCTTGCATGAGTTTGGGCTTTGCTGGTATGTTGTTGCAACGTAAAACATACTCATTTTACAGATTCAGGTGCCATTCAAAGGACATGACAGTGGGTTTGGATGGTCTTTCCCTGTCTACTTTTGACAAAACAAATAGACTTGTCATTCAGAAGTCTAGATTTGGGGTATTTCCTGTGACTGTACTAGTTTGTTTTTTGTTGTTATAACAAAATACCTGAGACAGGCTATTTTATAAATAAAAGAGGTCTACTTTGCTCACAGCTCTTGAGGTTCAAGGTTGAGGGTCTCACCTGGTAATGGTCTCGTTGCTGTAGAAGTCTGAGGCTGTACAGGACACCATGTGGTCAAGGAATGGCGCCTACAGGTTCCCAAGTGTCTCATGGTCTCTTTTCCTCTTCTCATAAAACCACTGGTACTTCATGGGAACTCTACCTAATGACCTTATCTAACCCTAACACCTCCCAAAGGCCCCACCTCTAAATGCTGCAATAGGATTAAGTTCTCACCCTTGTAATGCCCCTTAATGGGGATTAAATTTCAACACATGAACCCTTGTGGGGCATTTACACTACATCCAAACCAGAGCAATGACTAATTTTAATACTAGAAAAAAAATTCTTATTTTTCGTTTTATGAAGATACTTGCCTCAGTCAAGTTCAAACTTGTCCTGGACACTGAGGCTGCTGTGATTTTAATCAGATGTACTCACTAGCTGTTCATAATCCAGTCCTGCTGTCCAGTCAAACACAAGCCTCAGTAATCCCAGGGAAGAATCCCCTTTGGGGTGGGGTTACAAAAGTTGTCAGTAAAGAGGCTGAAGAGGGGCTGGAGAGATAGCTGCAAGGTTAAGAGTGTGTATTGCATACACAGGTGCATTTATGTGCATGCAGGCAAAGCACTCAGATGCATAAAGAGGAAAGAGTGACTGAAGAGCATGCTCCCATCCTGTAAAACTGAAGAGATGGGAAATAACAGTCACAACTCAACAGAGGATTAACCTGGGGGCTGGGAATGTAGCTCAGGTGGTGGAGTGCTTGCCTAGCATGCACAAGCCCTGAGTTTGATCCCTAGCACCTAATAAACCAGATGTGGTGGCTCATGCCTGTAATCTCAGAACTGAGGAAGAAGAAGTAGAGGTTCAAAGTTACCCTTGGCTACATAGTGAGTTTGAGGCCAGCCTGGGCTACAAGATACCCTGTCTTAAACAAACTGAAAAGTTTTTTGGTGCAGTCCTAATGATTGAAACTAGGGCCTTGTACATTGCTAGGCAAATGCTTTAGACATGAAAAACCTTTTTTTTAACAAGAGACAAAATAGCTTTCAATAGATGAAAGAGGCTTTGTCCCACAGAGCCTTAATTGTTTTTTTGGTTTTTTGGTTTTTTTTTTTTTTTTGGTCTTTTTGAGACAGGGTCTCCCTGTAGCCCCAGCTCTCCTGGAACTTGCTATGTAGACCAGGCTGGCCTCGAACTCACAAAGATCCGCCTGCCTCTGCCTCCCAAGTGCTGGGATTAAAGGCGTGCACCATGGTGCCCAGCTAATTCTTTTAAAGCTAAACCAAATATTTAATTATTATCTTTCATAAGGCACTGAAATACACTGGCTGTTTTAAAGACATTGTTTTGCACCCTTGCTACATCACATAATGTACTTGTTCATTAAGAGCACCACTCCTGTCATTCATGCAGTGCAGTCACTGACCTTGACTGGGGACCTGCCATGTTCTGAGCACTGTACTGAGCCATGCTGGCAAAGCTGGGGACCGGAAAAGGGTGGGAATCCAAGTGGGTTAGCTTCATCTTCCTTGCCTAATAACAAGTACACAGGAAATTACACTGCGGCTCCCAACGCAGGGTCCTCTATAGATCAAAGGAGGACGTTTGGGCAATGGCAGAAAGAAGATTCTGTTCTGTGGCTTAGGGAGAGTTATTCAAGTATCACAGAGCTTATGGGAGCAATCACCACTGGGGAAGCCTAAGACTGGCCTCGTGTTCCTTCTGTCTTGGACCCACATCCTATTTCTAAAGATTGCAGCCACAAATTAAATGAAGAGCTCAAAATTTCATTTTCTCTGAGGTCATTTGTGTTCAAATCAAGAGTCACAGACACTTATGAATTCTGTTATTCTAAGGGGCTGGAGAGATGGCTCAGATGTTAAGTCCACTGACTGCTCTTGCAGAGGAACCTGGTTCGATTCCCAGCATCCACATGGCAGCTATGAACTGTCCTTAACTCCAGTTCCAGGGGAATCCGAAACCCTCTTCTGACCTCTGCAGCATTGCACAACATGGGTGAACTCACATATATGCAGGCAATACACTCATACACATAAAATAACCTTTAGCCCCTTTTAACATGGGTAAAGTAGACTATGTCATATCAGGTCATGAGAACCCAAAGCTGATTTCCTTAAACTAGCAGAAAGGTTAATAAAATACACTTTATGCTATCAGGAAGAACTTATTTGACAAATTCACAGGTATATCAGAGAAAACCCTTTGAACTGTAATAATAACCCTGGACGACTTGAGTTAAAGGAATGTATTGAAATGGATAATCAGCAGTCCAGAGGGAAGTTAGGCAATGCCCCCAGGACCCAGCTGAGCTTCATCTTTCCCATCACCTCCCTCTGGCCTGACCCCACTTCTCAACACTGTGCTCCCATGCTAACAATGGCCTCAGCACCTCCAGTCTTGCATCTTCGTAACTCAATTCCTGGAGAAGGCACAAATTTCTGTCAACCCAAAGTTGTAACAAGTCTCAAGTGCTTCACCAGCACCAAATGGCCTACACATCTGCATCACTTCCCCTAGCAGAAGAAGGCTATGCTTTGATGGGTTTCGGTCCGGAAGACAGGCTTGACCGCTCAGCCAGGAGTCAACCCTGCCTGCACTCCTACATGGTGAGTGTGTATGTGTGAATGAGGGACGAGTCAAGGGTGGAATGGGGGGGAAACCATTCAAGAAAGGATAATGCAGGTGGGAAGAAAATACTCACTTCTGAAATAAAACCCTTCTATTCCAAGCAAGGGCATGTCAAAAAAGTCATCTTCAGAGACTATGGAGTCCAAGAAATATGAACTAAAATAACAGCCCAGTCTCAATGGATCAAATATTGAAAAATAGGGAGGGGAGGGAGAAGACCCCGAGAACTCGACAGTGAGATCTCTAGGGGGTTAACTGGTCCCTGTGGTGTAAATACTCTTTCTGTGGATGATTTCAAGGTACCAACATGGTGACCAATGGCTATGCGTTTGGGCAGAGAAGCATAGCCTCATGAGCTGGTATGAACGAGTCCAAGCTGTCTCCAACACATCAACCAACAGACAATGAGTAATGATTGGAAGAGCTTTCAAACACTAATTTCTTTTATATATAGTTAATTTTGTCAGCTTTGATTAAGAAATTGCCTTGTGGGACTGGAGAGATGGTTCAGCAGTTAAGAGCATGTTCTGCTCTTACAAAGGACCTGGATTCAGTTCCCAGCACCCACATGGTAGCTCACAACAGCATGTAACTCCAGTTTCAGGAGATCTGATACCCTCTTCTGGCCTCTGCAGGCACCCATATACTTATGCATACACAGTCACAGTCACACACACATATACGTAAATTAAAACTAAATTAAATATTAAACTCTCAAAAAATGAATTGTCTAGTGAAGTATATCTCTGGGTATGTCTCTAACAGCATTTCAAAAAACATTATGGGGAAAGGGAGCGACTGACCTAATAATAGTTTTAAATTTGGTGTGTGTGTGTTTTCTTTAGAGACAGGGTCTCCCTGTAGCCCCAGCTGGCCCGGGACTTGCTGTGTAAACCAGGCTGGCCTTGAACTCACAGAGATCTGCCTGCCTCTGCCTTCTGAGTGCTGGGATCAAAAGTGTGCACCACCACACCCAGTGTTAAATTGAAATTTTTTCAAAAACCACAAAAGAGTCATCAAATTCTTCCCCAAATGGTGACAGGGGCCTGCATATTTTTTGGCAGATAAACTATAAATCTAAAAACTTCGTATTTAGGCAAGCATGGTAATTAATGCATGCCATACAACACTCAGGAAGTGAAGGCCAGAAAGCTGCAAGTTCAATGTCAACTCGAGCTCAAAGTAACTTCCAAATCAACCTAGGTCACACAGAGAGGGCCTGTCTCAAAACGTCAAAATATCTTTTAAAATATTTATATTGTAATTCCAACTAGGAGAAAACTTTGAAGATCGTCTTTGCTTATGAAAGATGTGGCATTTGGGTCTGGAGAGATGGTAAGAGCACTGGCTGTTCTTGCAGAAGACCCAGGTTAGAATCCCAGCACCCACATGGCAATTAACAACTGCCTATAACTCCAGTTCCAGGGGATCCAATGCCATTTTCTCACCTCCACAGGCATTGCATGGCATGGGTGCACTTACACACATGCAGGCAATACACTCATACATATAAAATTAAAATAATTTAAAAAAAATTTAAAGAACAATGCAGCATTTATGAATGCATAACTAAGTCTGACTTCTTTAACACCTGTCCCAGCTCTCCAAAGAATTCAGGGTCAACTGCTAAAGAATCGTTAATGATACTAATAACTGATATTTATTTCGTGTTTCCTCTGGTCAGGCATCAAGCTCTGCCTTTTATAAATAGGCAGTTTTTATAGTGCTGAGGATGGAGCCCAGGGATAGGCAAGACCTCTACAACTGAGCTGCATCCCTCACCAAGTCTACTTTTTAAAAAATGATGTCCAAAAACATCTTCACTGTCACAGGAACCCCAAACTCACAGGAACCCCGAAAGGTCAGTTCTTAGTTCCCGTTTCAGAAATAGAGAAAATTGATTTGAGGCTTTGCTCTGGGGCTGGGCCCATACCCAAGAGTAATCAAGGAACCCAAATTGACTCCATGGGCCTTAAAATAAGAGGACATGAAGTTGAGGGGTAGAGAGGTGGATCTGAGAGGAGATGAAGGAGGGAGGCTTAAATGACCAAAATACATTGTATGAAATTCTCAAATAATAAAAATATTTTTTAAAGAAATTGGAGATTAAGAGTTGTTAGTGGTTAAGACAGGGGGCATAGCCCAGTGGTA
Source organism: Nannospalax galili (assembly GCF_000622305.1). Taxonomy (NCBI): domain Eukaryota; kingdom Metazoa; phylum Chordata; class Mammalia; order Rodentia; family Spalacidae; genus Nannospalax; species Nannospalax galili. Next base: position 1,384,253 of record NW_008357490.1, read on the forward strand.
AAACACCTGTTTAGCAAGTTGTAGGCTCTAAGTTGGCTCTCTAGCATTACCAAAAGCAAGAACAAAGAATCATTGATTAAACCACAGCCCACAAACCCAGCACATGTCAGAACTGAGGGCTGAAACCTGAGCTCTGAATTACTAAATTTCCAAGTCCATTTCTCAAACCTTCAAAGTACACAGAGAAAAAAATAAGGAAAGATGTGGAGACAATATGGCTATACACATTCTACAAAATGACTGGGGATACAGCTCTGTTATAATAAAATGCTTGAAGCTGGGCACAGAGAGATTGATTGATTGATTGATTGATTGATACATGCATGCATTTATACATACATACATACATACATACATACATACATACATACATGGACAGACAAATAGATGATAGAGATTTAACTTACGTTTTGGAGGCTGAAAAACTTAGTCTCGTTGGGGACTAAAGCTTTTAAGACAGGGGGTCTCTAAGGTACATTCAAGATTTAAACTATAGGGCTGAAGAGAAGGCTTAGTGGTTAACAGTACTGGCTGCTCTAGCAGAGGACCTGGGTTCAATTCCCAGTACCTACATGATAGCTAACAACCATCCATAACTCCAGTTCCAGAGGTTCCAACACCATCTTCAGGCTTCTGTGGGCATTGCATGCATGGGTGTACTTACATACATGCAGGCTAAACACTCATACACATAAAATAAAAATAAATAAATCAAAAAATTAAAGATCAAAACTACAGCAATTGATTTGTCACACGTCATCAAAAAAGGGTTATGATTCCATATACACAGTCTTTCATATGTTCTGTGAGTTGTACACAGATAGATCAGCAGATCATTGGACACCTAGTGTCATACATCCACGGAACACAGAGTCTCCTGGGCTCTCACCATTCTTTCAGGTCTTTGGCATCAATAAAATACTTGGAGGCTAGGAGTACAGTGCAGTGGTACAGTGTTAAAGCCTTGGATTTGATCCCCAGTGCCATAAAAAATCAATAAATAAAAGACTATGGTGAATAGTCCACACGTAGCTCTTTGTGCAGATTATATCAGCTAATGAAGAAGAAATGGAAATAGACCCATCACGCAATGCCAAGAATGACAAATCTCCCAAGGCTGTAGAATTTTAGGCATGAGGTTCTAGGGTCAGTCCCCAGTACCAAAGAAGAAAAGGACACTGTGAATTTTTTCACAAATTATTTGATTTTGAGATTTTGCCTTCATATTGCAAGTTTCTGTGAAATTGTAAAACACTGTAATTTGACCCAATAATTCCACTCCTTCCAGGGTACTTAGTGTTCATGGTTGCACTGCTTATGATAACAAGACGTTTGAAACAGGTCATACGTTGAACAAATGAGAAAAGTTCAAATAAACTGTGGCTTACTATCTAATGGGGCAGTTTGCCGCTGCCTTAAAATGCTCATCATACCTTTCAAGATAATATGAGAATAAAATTAGCATGCTAAATTCTGTAATGTCAAAGCAAAAGAAGACGAAGGCAGTAGCACACCAGTGGGTAGAGATTTTCTCTGATCGATGACATTTTGGGTGAACTGCACATTATTCTCTGAACTTAGCATCATTTTCTAATTTTTCTGCAATTAACCTTTGCTCACTTCAAAATCAAACGAATGCCTTAATTTAAAAAAAAATAACTGGATGATAAGGAAAAAATTACATGCTCAGAACTCCATTTGCAAAATAATTCTTGGAATTCTGAAGTCAAATTTCCTCTTTCCAGGACTGGGGAGATGACATAGTTAGTGAAGGGCTTGCCATGAAAGCATGAAGACTTGAGTTTGCTCTCTAGCAGCCATGTAAATAAAAGCTGGGCCAGGCAGCATGCACCTGTATTCCCAGTGGAGGGGAGGCAGGACGCTCCGTGGGGCCCTTGCACAGCCAGGCAGGACCCTATGCCCTTCCTCCTGGACTTTCTGCCTGAGACCTCCTGACTAGCCTGCCAGAACCCAGCCACTGGATCCTCATACATCTTGAATTCCATTCACCCTGTCAGAGAGTTCTTGACCAATCAGCTTGGAACCATCCTGTCCTGCCAATAAAAAAATCAAAAGCAAGAACCTGAACTATCCACACCTGACCAGAAAGCAGCCGAGATACAACAACAATATAAACAGAACCAAATTTCGACTGAACAAAGGCAGACTAGAATTTCATATCAGACACACAACCAACAAAGGAAATCCACATGCCAAGACCACAACAACAACAACAAAAAATACCACATTAAGCATGTGTACCTGCAACCCTAGTGCCGTGGGGGTGGGGACTGGAGACAGAGGATCTCTGGGGCTTGCTGCCCTTCTAGCCTAGCTTCAGGCTCAGTGAGAGACACTGTGTCAAGGGAATAAGGCAGAGAGAGACAGAGCAGAGAGAGACCAGAGAGATAGAACACCTGATGTCCTCCACCATGAATGCAACACACGCCTGGCCCCACAATACACTACACATACACATACACACTCACACACAAAAGAGCATTCATAATGGAAGATCTTTGTTCCCATTTTAACTCTATAAAGAAAAAATGAATTAAATCCAGGTGACGTGCACAGAGCGTGTGCGATGTGTAAGATCATGAGTTAGGCAAGCAGAGCACACAACCAAGCACCAGTTAACAATAGAACTGGAACCTCCAGCATATTATTTTGGCTAAATGATACTGATCAGTTTGAAAATCAAATTTACCGAATCAATACATTCTGGAATCTGGTGAACAAAATCATAACAATGTAATTGGCACATCATTCAGCTTAATTTCCATGCAAGATTAAACTTAGTTTCAAGGATGAAACTTTGCTGCAGGGTTCTCTTTTATTCAACCCCTGGATATCTGACATCCTCAGAAAGAAAGCCATGTGCTTCAATCTCCCATCAAATCTGCCTTTTGGTATATTTCATACTTTTCAACTTGTTCTTAATATGTAAATGAAGCTTCCTGCAACATTTATGCTAAGAATCTGACCTGATCTTAGGGTCCAATGGTAGGATTTTAAAAGAAGAGTTATTATGTATAAACACTCTTGGTAACTTCCAGTACTGCACTTTCATTAACACTAGCCATGTGAAGTCCAATAGGAAATGTCCATTTTTATAAGCTTGGTGGCTCATCACCACCAGTCCTGATCTCACTGCCAGAGGATGCTCAGGATTGGTTCATCATTCAGTTAAGGAGAGTCTCCTGAAGGTTTGCTGAATCTGAGATCATGGAACACTGGGACTATCAAAGAACTGGAAATTGAGGGAGACATGATGCAGGCACTTAAATCAAGAGGCAGACTTACCTCGGGAGCTTTTGCCTCTTGCTAAGAAACAGGCAGAGGCAACCAGATGTTTCTTGAATTCATCACCTAATTTCAAGAGAGAAAATTTCAAAACTGTGCCCTGGAGAAGACATTTTCAAAGAAGCCTGCCATAACCTGGTGTGTGTCATTGTGCCCACCCATACATGTGTGGTGTGTGCACATGTGTATATGCATATTGAAGCATATGCATGCAGATGCAGATGCATGTGGGGGGTGCATTTGCTTGTATGTGCATGTGTATAGAGGCTGGAAGTTAACATCAGTTATCTTCCCCAAGCACTCATCACCTCATATATTGAGGCAGGATCTCTCACTTGAACTCAGAGCTCACCAGTTCAGCTAGTCTGATGAGCCAGCATGCTCCAGGGAATCCTGTTTCTGCCTCCAGCACACTGGATTACAGATGGGCCTCTGCTCCCGCCTGGATCCAAACTCCTGTCCTCAGACTTTTGTGGCAAGTTCTGTACCCACTGAGTCATCTCCCCAGCCCCCAATATGTATTCATCACAAAGTAAACAGATCTTTCCAACAGAACTGGAACTGCAAGTGTTTCTGTTCTGAGCGTGAACATTCAAACTACGGCTAAGTTTAAATAAAGGACAGAGAGAAATGAAAAGGAAGATTTAAAGATGGAAAGATGATGCTGTTCACCAAAAATTCATATTTTATGCAAGGCCAGGAAAGAGATTTCAATAAATTTTAGTGGATTGAAATCTGGCCACAATGGAATTGAATTAGAAATCAATAATTATACATTTTTAGAGCAGTCTTCTAGAAAATACCTATTTGTAAATTAAGCATGTACTCCTAAATAACACATAGTGGGTATTTTGTTTAGTTTGTTTTTGTTTTTACATTTAGTTGTGTATATGTGTGCATGTGTGTGTGTGCATGCGTGCGTGTGTGTGTGTGTGTGTGTGTGTGTGTGTGTGTGTGTGTGTGTGTGGAGGTCAAAGGACAACCTGAGAGAGTCAATTTCTCCTTCTACCATGTGGATACAAGGAATGGAACTCGGGGTTTTCATGCTTGGTGAAAGAGCCTTTACCTGTTGAACCATCTTGCTGGCCCACACATAATGGTTTTTCCAAAGAAATAACTAGGAAAATAAAAAAGATTTCAAATTAACTGGCAGTACAAACTCAGCATGTACAAAGTTGTGGAATGTAGCTTACACAGTCTTTACAAATGCATTCTTTTATATGACTGTATCCAAAAGAAAAAAGACCAAGACCAAATAGTAAGTATTTAAATATTCATCTAAGAAGTTAGATTAAGAGTAGAAAACTAACCCTCAATTAAAAGAAAGAAATAATAATAAATCTATATTTAAAAATAAATCAAAGAAATATAAAGTGACAAAGCTAGAAGTTGGTTCTTTGGAAATTTTACTTTAAAAAAGAATAAAAGGCATCAACAGGAGATGCCCACGTGTAGTACACTGGGCCTTGATATTACACTGTTAGGAAAAAAAGAAATTAGTTGCTTCAGGAAGATTAGGAATTGTGAACATTAATTCCATTAAAAAGAATGAAAAGAGTATATTTGTGCATGTTGTACACAGTTGACTTTTGTGTGCCTGTCAAATAGCGACTGCTGAAGAGGCCCTAAGTCATAGTTTAAATTGAAATACACTGTGTGTATTTTTGCTATAAAACATGCATCCCAAATTTCTCTTTAAAAATAGAGGATGATCCAGGTACAGTGGCATGTGCCTTTAATCCCAGCACTCAGGAGGCAGAGGCAGGGGGATCTCTGTGAAATCTAGGCCAGCCTCTCTACATAGTGAGTTCCAGGCCAGCTGGGGCTACAGGGAGACCCTGTCTCAAAAGAACAAAATTTAATTAATTAATTAATTAATTAATTAATTAATTAAATAGAGGAGTGTTGGTTCGTCTCTATTTCTATGTCAGATTTTACAAATGAGCTAGCTATTTGAAACTGAGACCAATCCCGGTTCACACTCTCCTCTCCAGCCCACTATATAAACTTCATGGTGTGCTGTTTTTTAAGGCAAAAGCGTGGCCTAACTGAAACAACTTCTTAGCCTCTGCATATGGCATATTTATATTAAATAGTGCTTAACATGTAAGACATGAGTTTTAAAATCTAGAATGTGAAAGGCCCTCAGACATCAACCTGATGGAACACTGTCCAAATTCATTCCTGGAAATACAGGATCTTGCTCCCTGCTACACAGGGCCTTTCCAACCTCTTGTGTAATTGTGAGCTAGTGGCAATCGCTCAGCTCCATAGGAGGCTGTTGCTCTGGGTTGGCAGAATCTCCTGGATCATGGTCAAAAAGATAGAGGGGGAATTCCCAAAATTTGGCCCAGGTCCCAGCTCTTCGGACAAGCGGGGCTCCTTTCACTTCTTCCCCTCCTCCCAAAGCCTGCTAATGGGACAGACCACAAAGGCAGGAGAGACAAAAACACCTAGCGCCCCAGAGCAACCTGGGGACAGTATAGGATTTACCCAGGTGTGATGGCAGAGAGGAAGAGATGGGAAGAGCATCCTTGTGGCAGGCAAGACCAGCAGGAGAAGGGGCCTGCCACTCATTCCATTTTATTGTCTTGCCTCCAGCCCTTTCAAATCTGCTCAACAAGCTTCCTAATATGGTCCCTTCTGGCTCATCGAAGACAGCATGCCAAAGTCTCCACTCTGTACATGAGCATGCTCTCTGTGGTCTGGGAGCATTTCACAGGCAAAGGGCCTTTAAGATGCATATCACTGAGCGTGGAAATGAAGGAGGAAACAATGCCACATAGGAGATGGTCTCTAAGATGTTCCTCGGAATTCTCACCCGGAAGTACCCACACCCTGTGCCCTCCCCTTCTCTTGAATGAGGGCTGGAATTACTGACTTCAACAAAATACTGAAGACTACTGAACAGCCACATGGGTGGGCCTGGAGTCATATGGAGCCCTCTCCCAACAACCAAGTCAGGCCTCTAATGAGACTGCAGCTCCTGCAGTCTTTGGTGACATCCTCTCAAAGACCTGAAACCAGAGGCAACCCGTGAGTCAAATCTAGACTCCTCATCCACAGAAACTGTGTGACATGAAATGTCTGCTGTGTTAAATCACATCATCTAGGGATCATGTGTTACCCCAAACTTGATAGCTTATGCATTGTTGTGGGCAGTTTCTCAACTCTGCACATGCACTTAGGTATGGTACTTGAGCACTTCCTGTATGCTAGGCACACTGGCACATGGCACAGTATCTGTTAGAATGCATGCCCAGTGCCTAATAAATAACAAAAACAAACAAAAGTAACTTCTTGCTGTGAAGTTTTTATAGCATCTTTTTTATAGCAACATTTGGAAGTCCATAATCATTACCAATATCCCTTCCTTAAAAAGAAACTCATGTAAGAAAGGAGAATTTTGGAGTTTTGACTCCTTTTTAAAGAACATGCCAAAGCATGTGTCTACAATATGTAATGCCAAGTTGACTTGGCCAGCTCTTTCTCAACTTGTATTCACACTGTGGATAATCCAATACATGCATAACCTTTAACTCTTCTGTTCCCTCCTTCCCAAACTCCCATCATCCCTTTTTTCTTCCTTCCTTCCTTCCTTCTTTCCTTCCTTCCTTCCTTCCTTCTTTCCTTCCTTCCTTCCTTCCTTCTTTCCTTCCTTCCTTCCTCCTTTCCTTCCTTCATTCCTTCTTTCCTTCCTTCCTTCCATGTAGCCCCAGGATGGCCTCAAACTTACTATGTAACCAAGGATGACCTTGAACTTCTGACTCTCCTGCCTCTATCTCCCCAGCACTGGGATTAGACGCATGCACCACCACACTTGGTTTTAAGGTTGAAACAGTAGAACGTTGCTTGTTGAAAAAATGTCTCTGAAGTATGACAGCTCTTAACTTCTCTTTCCAGTTTGGGCATAGCTCCAAACCCATATGTAGACAAATGTTCTTGCAAACAGGAAATTTTGTCCCAAATCGACTCTGCAACTTACTAGTTGAGTTCCATGGAATCATACTTCTTCAGCTTTATTTCTATAAATCTTGGGGATCTTATCAGTTTCATCTCATAGTGTTGGGAGGGCCCAAAACAGAATGTCTAATATGATTCTGTACTTCAAAGAGTGAGACCTCAGAAGAAGTTATTATTTATTTATGGCCCTGAGAATCTGCCCAAGTGAGAGGGTTGAATTCATAGACCCTTAAATGCTATAACTATATGTCGCTCCCTCTTCCCTGCCTTCCTTCTCTGCATTCCTCATTTAGCATATAGCGCTGCTACCTGCTCCCATTCTCCTATAAACATTGGCAAGTTGCCTGCCTCTAGCCTCCCACCCAGCAGCACCTCCACATTGGATCCACTCACATGGTCTAACAGGGCTTCTCTCTATCCATCACTCTTCACCTTGACTTCCAACCTCCACTTTAGGCTGAGATAACCTACTTGTACTTCTGTCAGACCAACCTCCAGAGTCTGTCTTTCTTTCCACCCTCCCTCCCTCCTTCCCTCTCTCCCTCCCTCCCTCCCTCCCTCCCTCCTTCTTCCCTCCCTCCCTCCTTTCCTTTTCTCCTCCTCTTCATTCTCCTTGCTGCTGTAGTTTTGAGGTAGAGTTTCCCTAAGTAGCTCAGGCTGACTTTGAACTGGAGATCACCCTGCCTCAGCCAGTGCTGGAATTGCAGGTATAGCATCACATTGCTCTCTAGGTCCCAGTGACCAGACTACTAGCCATCTCCTTTCTCTAATTAAATCATTCAGTAATTCCGTAAGACATCCTACATTCTCTTGTTTCCAGTTCTTAAAAAACATGGGACCGGGGGTGGGGGCTGGGAGATGCCACACAAGCAGGAAGACCCAAGTTTGTTTCCCAGTGTTGGCACCCCGTTCCTCAGTGCTGAGAAGATAAAGACAAGAGGATCCCTGGGGCTTGCCAACAGACCAGTCTAGCCAATCAGTGGACTCCATGTTCAGTGAGACCCTGTCTCAAAATATGAGACAGAGAGTAATTGAGATGGACACCTGACTTCAGTCTCTGGTCTCCATACACACTTGCACATAGAAGAACACGTACATACACATACACAACACAAAGCAAAATTCAGGGTGTTTTCTAGTCTCAAAAGCCATCTCATGGGCAATTTGATTGGCCAGAATTGAATAGATGCCTTCTGACCCACATCCCGAATTCCTAATGGATTTCTCTACATTAGAACTCTAAAGTTCTCAGGGACACTGGTCTTGAAGTTTGAAATAGTCTAACAAGTGACCAGTGGCCTCATGTTGTCTTATGCCTACTGCAAATATCCTTATTAGGTAGATTGTGTGTCTTGTGGCCAAGTGTGATAATAATTAGCTCATGAATGCACAAGGCATATGGCTCATGCACTGAAGTTCCAAATAACTGACATTGGAATTCTAAATATTGACACAAGAAAACACAGAGAAAACACGTGGTTTCCAGGTTTCCTTCTCAGAACTTTAATCTGCTTTGGCATTTTTTAGGACAATGAGTTGAAAAAGTAAATTCTTGCCTATCAAAATCTGGACCAGGGGCCAACAAGGTGACTTAGCAGGTAAAGGTTCCTTCCACCAAGTCTAATGACCTGAGTTCAATCCCTGGGACCCACATGGTGGAAGGAGAAAACCAGCTCCCACAAGTTGTCCTCTAATCTGCACATATGCACATACACACACACACACACACACACACACAAATAAATAAATAAATAAATAAATAAATAAATAAATAATAAATAAATAAATGCAATAATTTTTTAAAACTTGGACCAGTTTTAGAAACAGAATTTATGGTCAATTTAAAGAGTGAGGGTCTACCCAGGAGGAAGGAGTGTGCACAGTTCCTTCCTCAATGTTCACATGCTGTCAGAAGAAACATTTTTCTTTAAGACTGGGAAAGCAACATTATAATACAAACGTCCTTTGGAAGACTGATTCTTCCAAGATTAAAAAAGCACCCTGTCCATAAGGAAAGACAAGCACAGTCAAAGACAAAAAGGCACTTTCCCAGGGCATCCATTCTTTCTGTATCTTTCACATTGTTTTGAACACAGAAAAGGAGGCCATTGTGCAAGCTGCTAAGGGAGAAAAGCAATCAATGGTCCAACCCCAGACAAACTAAATTCTTACTGTATGCTGAATATGGATCCTTATATTTACAGACAAGTATGCCAGTCACCACTCATCACAGAAGCTTCTTTTGCAATAGAGACTATTACAGAGTTCCACAACTGGTCACACACAGAGAACCAGTGTCTGTGAGTTGCCCGACTCTAAGTGACACATCTACAGTGGAACCTCTATACCTAGGGTATACAGTACATAAGGAACAGGAGGAAGAGAGAATACTAATGCATTTCTCAACTCTCATCAGCAAAGCTTCCTCATGCAACAGAGAGTGATGAACACAAAAAGCCACAAATGGCCAAGGTGTAGAGAATAAGAGTCTGCAGAGTGTGGGTCCCTGGACAGGACTGTTATATTAAACTTCAACTACCCAGGGCTCAGGGACCATTGGGAAAGAGAGGTCAGGAAGATTGTAAGAGCCAGGGGAGGAGATACATGACCATAAGGAAACAGTATTGGACTCCTGGAACCTTGCTCATATGAACCTTCGGCAATGGTGTCAACATGCGCAAGACCAATACAAGCTCAATCAGACAAAAACCCAGCACAGAACTGTGGAAATGGCAACAGGCCCAAACCTTAGCCAAAGAACTATTGGCAGCTGATTACTCCCAGATGAGAGAGAGAGTTGATATTCTTTAAGGGAGAGACTCTAGACAGGCTGACTAGATCCCAGTGGGGTCTAGATAAACTTGCACTGAGGGACGCCTGGGTACACTAACTTGGCTAACATGACAATGCATGGAATCAGTGAGGGAAGCCCATGGGAGGGCATGGATGGGGAAGGGGGATATAAAGATGATTAAGATGTTTTGTATGAAATGCACAAAAACTTTATTAAAAATACATTAAAAATGGGTACAGATCTGAACAAAGAGTTCTCAAAAAGAGAAATAAACTTGTTACGAATACCTAAAAAAATAAAATAAAATATTCCCAAATTTTGCATGAAGAAACACAGGAAATGTCATGACTGTGAAAGGCATTTTCCAGGAAGAGCAGTTGCATTAAACCTTGTGCCCCCACCTTGGAATATTTAAAGGGCACAGGCAGAATGAAATCTCTAACCAAGTCAGTTAGCCTGCAGGGTTATGCAGGTTGTATGTGAACATGTATGTGAGTTTAAAACCAAAGGAGGCATCAAGTGTCCTGCTCTATCACGCTCTGCTTTATACCCTTGAGACAGAGTCTCTCACTGAACCTGGAGCTAAGCTGGAGGTCAGAAAGCTCCAACAGTCTCCTGTCTCCACTCCCCACAGTGCTGGGGTTATAGGCAAATGTGTAGCCTTCATGTGGATGCTGGGGACTTGAATTCAAGTCATCATGTTTGTGTAGCGAGCACTCTTATTTGCTGAGCCCTCTCCCAGTTTGAATCCTTCATTTTAACTCTCTCTCTCTGTCATTAGCTATGACAAGTCTTTATTTTCCAGCTAAGTTAGCCATGTGCCTAAATTCTAGTCAAGGCAATATAAACTGAAATGTGTTGATATCTGTCACTAGTTATGACAAGCCTTTATTTTCCAGCTAAGTTAGCCCTGTGACTAAATTCTGGTCAAGGCAATATAAACTGAAATGTGCTAATCTAATTCATGGACAGGTCCTTAATGTACAACTGGAACTCAGATGGTCATATCAATAGACAGAAAAAGCTTTTAACAAAATCCAGCCCCCATTCATAATTTTTTTTGATTCTCAGTAAACTAAAAATAGAGGCCAATATCCTCAACTTGATGAAAAACAACTATGAACATTAACAGTGAGTATCACACTTAACTATGAGAAAATCAAAGCTTTCCCAGAAAGGTTAGAAACAAGGATGTGGATCCAATTAGGAGACCCCAAAGGGTGGAAAGTCATCCAGGAAGACTCCCAATATCTACCTTGGGCCTCCACATATGTATGCCTACACATATGCACATATGCATACACACATGCATGTACACTACCCACACATGCAAAAAGTTAGAAACAATTTTTAACACTCCTAAAGTAACAAGCTAATACCAGACTTGTAACTAATGCAAGGTTAATGTATAAAAAATATCACTTTATATACCAGCACTGAACCAGTAGAACTTAAAATTAAAACCACATTAACATTCAAAAAGTGAAATACTCAACTATAAGACAAATGTATATGAACAAGGTCTCAAAGAAGCTACATGAGAAAAAATCCAAAACTAGATGAAAGAAATAAAGAACAACTAAATAAACAGAATGATATTCCATGTTCATAGATAGGACTCGATATGTCAATGGTTTCCTTTGAGGTGGGTAGTACTAGGAATTGAACCCAGGGCTTTATATGTCCAATGCAAGAACTCTGCCCCTAAGCTACAGGCCCAGCAAGGACTCATTATTGTCAAAGTGTCAGTTCTTCCAAAGGTGATACGTAGATTCATACAATCTCTATTGAAATCCCAGCAAGTTGGGTTGGAGATGGAGGGAGCACAGTGGGAGAACATTTGCCTAGAATATACAAAACCTCAGGTTCAATTCCCAGAAATTTATTTCATAGATATTGATAATGTAATTCTAAAGATTATAAGCCAAAAGCAAAAGACTCCGAATAGCCAACAGAACGTTGAAGAAAAGCAAAGTTGCAACGTCGACAAAGCCAAACTTCAGGACATACTATAAGGCTACAATAATCAAAACTGTGGTATAAGCAAAAGAATAGACAAATACATCAATGTAACAGAATACATCTCACACAAAGCTTAGCTAACTTAGCTGCAAGGGAGGCTGGGATATAGATACAAATATAAATTCCGCTGTATAAATACATAGTCAACTGATCTTTGAGAAAGGAGCAAAGGCAAGACAAGAAAGAAGATAGTTGTTTCAACAAATGCTGCTGGAACTAGAGATCCCCACATTCTCATAGGAATGAAAGGTGAACTGGGAAATGGCACAGTGGCAGAGCACTTGCAAAGAATTCAGGAGGCCATGGGTTCATTTTTCAGCACCACTATCATTAAAAAGAGCAATTATTGGAGGCTGAGGAGATGGCTTGGTGGGTAAAGCACTTCCTGTAGAGGCATGAGGACCTGAAATCAAATTCCAGAACCTACAAAAAGCCAGGTGTGATAGCACACATCTGTGATACTGGTGTTCCTATGACAAGATTCTAGGTAGAGCTAGGAGAATTCCAGAAACTCAGGCCAGCTAGCCTGGCACACACAGTATCAAACAGCAAAGAGACCCTGGGTCAAAGCAGAGTGGAAGGTGAGGCTAACATCCTAGGAACCCAGAGATGATGAGAAGCCTATAGGAGGTCATGGGTAGGTTACATGCACAGATCAAGTCATTTTATATAAGGGACTTGAGCATCTGGGACTGTGGGTACCTGTGAAATCAGTCCCCTGTGGATACCAAAAGCAGGTATACACAGCTGTAGATTTATACCACATGACACATAGCAATAAGTCTGGCAACATCATTCAGATTCAGTAGGACAGGGATACCTCTACATCTCACTTATATTTTACATAGAGCTGGCAATTTCCCAGGAACCCTGAGGACTGGAAGTCCAGTAGCTCCATGTATCTTTCAGCTGCAGCATGGACCATGGGTCTTTGGATGGTCCACTGGGGTAGCAGCATCAGCTCTTCTCTCTTCACCTGAAATCAAGAGGTAACTATCCCTACACCTTGGTTTCTGAGCACACTGTGCATGGTCAATGGGAGCCCAGCATGCTTTCCCTGAAAGGAAGGTATCAGCCAATCTCACATCTAGAAGGGGTCAGGGAAAGAGACTGGTTCTCACCTTTCAGAAATAAAACTATGTTAAAGTAAGATACATACTGGCCATGTGTTTCTGTCCGTAGAAAGGTTTGCCAAATCGCCCACAGCTTAGTTAAGCACAACCATTAATAATAGCTTCTCATTAAAAAATAAAAGATCTGGGACCAATGTTAAACCATGTAAGACCCCAGAATAATAGGTTATAGTGGGATTATTGGGTCCAGTGAGAATTTTGTATAAAATTCTCCATTAAAGAGGATAGTCAGTCAGTAAAGTGCTTGCCTTGCAAGCATGAGGACTTAAGTTTGATCTCTGGTGCCCACATTAATTCTGGGTATGGTAGTATACACCTGCAATCCCAGTGTTGGCAAGGTGGAGGCAAAATGGTCTCTGGGGTTCACTGGCCAGACAGTACAGCCTAACTGTGAGCATCAAGCCAATGAGAGACCCTGTCTCAAAGGAGGTAGATGATCTTCCTGAGGGTGACACAAGGTTGTCCTCTGACCCTACACATACACATACATGCATGGACACACATTTAAAAATTCTCCACTAAAGAGAAGGTGAAAAAAAGAAAAATCTACCCTTCTATTTTATCTAAAGTGAACTCTGAAAGGAATAATCAAAATTATCTTTGATAGATGTCTTAGCATAATCTTACTCAAATTTTTATATTCAATTTTTATGTTTACTACCAGGAAGTAGAGTACTTTTTCAAGAATTTTGGGGTTCTGTAAAATGGACTTCCACAATGACCAGAAATGCTTTGAATTTCACTGTGTTTCTTCTCTGCATTTGAGTCAGTAACACCACAGTGAGCAATTTGAGCTATAGTGACCATCGCCCCAAGAATCAATGCTTTATAGACAGCCAGAATAGGTCTAATTTAGAATCCAAGATAGACTGGAAGGTGAAACTATTCCTAGGAATTAGTCAATGAATGTTGGGCAGGATCCAGGTTTATTGATTTGCACTTGGAGGTTAGATGGTGGCCACTGGAGAGCCAGTAGAGTGAGCTTCACTGCTGTACAAGAGAACAGAAAAAATGATTTCTTTTTCCTGGAAAGTATCTTAATTTATAATTCTTCTGTTGAAAGAATTGAACAATTAAAGTTTTCAAATTGCTTTAACTAATTTTTCAGGAGTAGGTCCAAGGTGATTGACCTCACTAATTTTTGCATCACGTAGACTACAATGCAGTGAAAACGCACATTCATGTGTGTGTTCGAACTTCCTCCACTGTCCACAGAAAGCAATTTTTAAAGATTTATTTTTATTTATTTATTTTGTGTGTGTGTGTGTGTGTGTGTGTGTGTGTGTGTGTGTGTGTGTGTGTGTGTGTGTGTGTGTGTCCTTAGAGGCCAGAAGAGGGTATCATATCTTCTGGAGCTGGAGTTACAGGCGGTTGTGAGTTGCCCAATGTGAGTGCTGGGAAGCCATCTTGGGTCCTCTGCAAGTGCAGCAAATGCTCTTAACCCCTAAGCCACCTTTCCAACTCCAAGAAAACAAATGTTAAAACTGCTCTGGCTGGCTATTCAGCATTGCTCTGACTTAGATCTGGTTTTCTCCCAAATGCCCATCTAGTAGAGGCTTAGCCCCCAGCTTGGCACTATGGGGAGGAAGTAAAAACCTTAAGATGTGGGGCCTAATGAGAAGGCTTGGGTCATTGAACGTTGATCTCTTCCTTTTTCTTGTTTTTCTCCCTGGCCCTGAGATGAGTAGTTTTTCTCTATCACAAGCAGCTGCCATGGTGTACTACATCCTCACCTAAGGGCCAAAAGCAATGGGGCCCACTGACCATGGATTAACACCTCCCAAACTATGAGTCACAATACACCTTTTTCCTTTCAAAGCTGGTTAGTTCAGGCATTTGTTATAGTAACTCAAAGCTGAGGAAGACGCCTTCCCTGGCTTTCAGTGCCTTCTAGCTTCAGCAGCCCTTACCATACCTCAGACCTGCTCCTCTCCCACGTACCTGTGAGCTTTATGCATGCTTTCCCTATCTCCACGCACCCAACTTTATCTGTGGCCAAATGACTCACTACTCCTCGATCTTCAACATTCAGGATAAGCCTTATTTCATCTCCCAAACAGCTTCCCATGCGTCTTGTCTATCACCACCTCCAGCTGGGCAGAGCCCCTCCTGCCTGTGCTCATGATACTCATGACACTCATCACACAGAATAAGGTGATGGTCTTGCTTGTCAGCCCTGGACCAGAAGGAAGCTTCCTGAAGGTTGGTTACCAGGACCCAGATCTGGGCCCAAGGTGAAGACATTCAGAGTATCTGGTGGGTGAAAGAGCACATACACACACACACACACACACACACACACACACACACACAGGCACTTGACTTATATGTATGGTATGTGTTGTATCCCTAGAAAAACAATCCCAGAATTTCCCTCCTGTGTGTTTTCATCTTGCGTCTCATAGGCCATGATGCCAGCTGAAGTTGTCAGTATAATAAAGCCAAACTGGGGGGCTGGAGAGATGGCTCAGTGGTTAAGAGCACTGACTGCTCTTGCAGAGGACCCGGGTTAGAGTCCCAGCACCCACATGGTGGCTACGAACCATCCTTAACTCCAGTTCCAGGGCAATTCGACACCCTCTTCTGACCTCCCGGCATTGCATGACACGGGTGCACTCACATACATGCAGGCAATACACTCATGCACATAAATTAAAAATAATAAATAAAGTATTAAAAAAAGTAAAGCCAAACTGATGGGATCATTCTGGCATTTTTCTGGGCAGATCTGGGGCTGGCCGTATCACTCTTGTCTGACCTGCCTGCGAGGTATCACAGCAATCTTCCCAGCTCTGTGATCATCAGTGACTTCAAACTCACCAGTAAGACCATGCTTCATCACAGTTAAAAAATGGGCAGCAACTTCAGAGCAAGCTAGTAAGGACCTCACACTTGCCTCTCTGGTCAGCACTTTGATGCACTGGGCCAGGACATTCATGTGCATCATTAAGGCAGCAAGTAAAGACGACGGCTCAGAAAGATGGCAGCACAGTGGATGAAATGTTTTAATTATGATCTGACCTTGCTTTGGATATACTCAAGTTCAAAGCACTGAACGGATCTCAGTACAAGAATCACCACTTGGGGGTCATACTTCATTCAGCCTGAAGTAGTATCCGTTAACTTGCTCTACAGTTTAAACTGTGGCTTTAGAAGAAGGGTCCAGGTCAATGACCAATGCATTAGTGTTCCCAGCAAGTGGGGATCACCTCCCCCCGCCCCCACCACCATTTCCAGTCTCTTCCCTTCCAATGTGTCTAAAATAGAACGGCTAGGGGAATTTTTCCTTCCCTCTTTACCAGGCCTCTCTGAGCCTCTGTGTTATTGTAACAAGAAACTCTGAGAGATGAGACCACAAACCAAAAGTTACACCCTTCTGATGGCAAGTTTTGGACAGACACTGCTGCTTCTGGAAGACGGGGGCTCTACCGGCAAGAGATGGTGGGAATAGATGTTTACACACAAAGGAAGGCACATTTTGAAACCACATCTGCAGACCACAGCACAAAACAAAACTGTGAAACTCATCAACAAGAAGACAGAACAGACACAGGACTTTGGCTGTGATAAGAGGACCCAGGAATACTCAGAACAGAGCTAGAAGGCTCCTGCCTCTGTGCACGAACAGCACAAAGCACAAAAACAAAGCTCCAAGATTCATTCTCCCTGGACAGCATATCCTGGTGGCATTCCCACCCCATAAGGAGACATCTCCATGGCTACATAAGAAAAAAAATTTAATTTCATTCCAGTTTTCAAGTGAGTCCAAACTAAAACAAAGATTTTATGACTCTCTTGGTCTGCCATGTGGATTTCCGCCTCTGACAAATGCCAAGAATCCCTGTGGCTACTTTAGATGTTCAACCCTTTTATTAAGAAGAATGGGAGAGTGCCATGTCAGTAACCAGGCTCCGGAAAAGGTAGCTGTGGTCACTGCTTTGGGCGGCAGCCAAAGAAGCCTTCTTGGCCTTGAAGTGGGCAGCCTCAGGAACTTCCCAGTCTCTTCAACTCTCCTATAGTTCAAAAAATCTCCTTCAATGGCAAGGAGCTGACACCCAGCTGGAAATGCAGATAACTGTACTATGCTGGGGCTGGGCATGTACCTCAGTTGTAGAGTGCTTCCCTAGCATGCATGGAGCCTTGGGTGTGACCCCATAAAGTGATCGTGGTGACCATGACTGTAATCTCAGCACTCAAGAGATAGAGGCAGGAGGATCAGGGTTAAAGGTCATCCTCTGCTACAGAGTGAGTTTGAGGTGAGCATTGGCTACATGAAACCTGGTCTCAAAAAATAACAAAAGCTTGTAGTGGTGGTACATGTTTTTAATCCCAGCACTTGAGAAGCAGAGGCAGGTGGGTCTCCGTGAGTTCAAGGCCAACCTGATCTATATGAGTTTCAGACCCACCAGAGCTAAACAGTGAGAACCTGTCTCAAAAAAGGAAAATTGTGTTGTGCTGAAAATGAAAACCAAAACTAAATAGAATGCCACTGTTATCAACCAGAGGCTTTGAGAGTAACTAGTCCCAGATTATGAGGATTATAGGAATTATGGATCATATATTATATTATAGAGTATATAAGCAGTTTATAAGGATCATGAAGCCATAAGAGGAAGGGGAAGACTAAACGGGACATAAATGTTGACGCACACACAGATATTGATTTCCCATTTAATCAGCATCGAACTTTGGCGGGAGGAAAATATGTTCTGCATCAGATACAATGATCTTCAAATTCTGTCAGTTTTCAAAGTCTGACAATGTACTATGATCACGTAAGATATTGCTGGGAGAAATATGCAAATTGCAGTATTACTTTTTAAAAATATTTTATTTATTATTTTCATTTTATGTGTATAAGTGTTATGCCTGCATGTAGGTAAGTGCACCCGTGTCGTGCAATGCCTGTGGAGGACAAGAGAGGCTTGGATCCCCTGGAACTGGAATTACAGACAGTTGTTAGCTGCCATGTGCATGCTGGATTTTTATTACTTTTTTAAAAATAAACATTTTTATTAATTCTTTGAGAATTTCATACAGTGTATTTTGAGCATATTTGCTGTTAACTCTACCCATGTCCATTCCACTTCCATACTCTCCCCAAATTTGCGTCCTTGTATTATTTTTTGGAAATGTTTTATTGGCCTTAAACTATTTCAAAATTTAAAAATTATAATAGAACTGGAAAGATGGCTCACCAATTAAGAGCACTGGCTGCTCTTACAGAGGACCCAGGTTTGATTCCTAGCACCCACATGGCAGCTAACAACTGTTAGCTAACTGCAGTTCCAGGGGATCCAACACCCTCTTCTCACCTTCTCAGACATTGCACAACATGGATGCAGATGCAGGCAAAACATTCATATAAAGAAATTACAATATTTT
>NW_008357490.1:1406380-1417103 GCF_000622305.1 Nannospalax galili
GCTCCTGCTTCCAGGTTCCTGCCCCGAGTTCCTACCTTGGGCTCCCTAATGAACTGTGACCCAGGAGATGTAAGCTGAATAAACCCTTTCCTCCCCAAGTTGGTAGTGGTCAGAGTGTTTTGTTACAGCAATGGAGAAACAAAGTAAGACAGTACTATAGTGTGGCCTGTGCTCCAGGCTCCTGCTTCCAGGTTCCTGCCCCGAGTTCCTACCTTGGGCTCCCTAATGAACTGTGACCCAGGAGATGTAAGCTGAATAAACCCTTTCCTCCCCAAGTTGGTAGTGGTCAGAGTGTTTTGTTACAGCAATGGAGAAACAAAGTAAGACAGTACTATAGTTCCCTGTCAAGGGTCCTCTGCGCCCTACACACAGCTTTCCCCTGCGTGCATCTGTCTCACTGACTGATAGGGTTCAGGTCCAGGCGACCCCAGACCCAGAAACCATAAGGTCCCTAGAAGGAACTAAGTCAGTCAACTACCAGCCACCTACAAGGTGACAAACGCAGCTCCATGAATTGGTGACCCAATGCATTGTGATCACCAGAGCATGCTCTACAGGCTGACAAAGAGATTTCCCAAGCCCTGTAGCTGCAATGGGTTCCTGGAACCCTTTAATTGTAGAAAACATGTTTTACAGTAGATGTTTTCCTCGATAAGTTTCCTTATTAAGCTCCCATGCCCTCCCTGAGAAGCCCCAAAACAGCCCCAAACAGCAGAAAAATATTCTCCATTTTGCAGCCAGAATGGTCTTATTTTATTTATTTATTTATTTTTTATTTATTTATTCATTTATTGCTTATTTATTTATTTGATGGGGTCTCCCTAGCCCCAGCCCACCTGGAACTTACTATGTAACCAGGGTGGCCTCAGTCTCACAGAGATCCACCTGCCTCCACTTTCCAAGTGCTGGGATTAAAGTTTTGACCACCACGCCTAGCATCAGGATGGTCTTTTTAACATTCAAAATTAATCCTATTTCTAGCCTGCTTACAAATCTCAAAAGACTTCCTGCGGAGTCACAGACAGCCAAATCTGCACCTGTCCAAACCTTTCCCAAAGTAGAGCTGTTACTGGGAGTGTTCACCTGGTCAGGGCTGCTGTTTCCAACCCCTGCTTCTTGGTGCTTGTGAGAACTGCTTCCAGCAGGTTATGTAAAATGACATTGGTGAACATGACATTGGTGAAAATGGTATTATGTGAAAATGGAAAGGTCGTCCTAGAGGCAGAGAAGTTAAGACACCCTCATTCTCCCCACTTGCTCTTTCCTCTTTCCTGTCACAGAAAGACCCCAGAAGAAGGAGACACAACATAATCACCACCTGAGGGAAAGTAGCCCAGCCACTGGAAACATCCCATTGGACTGATGATAGTCCAGAAAGCATAGTAGGAGGCCTCTTTGTTACAGCCGCTAGTAGTTATCTGACCAATAGACTGCAGAATAAAGATCAGCATTGTCAATGTAGCTTCTCAAAGTCTGACAGTGGCCCTGCTCTCTTCTCATCACCCCAACTATAATGGGCAATGATAACAGAGTCACATGATCCTCCATTGGTCTTCAAACAGGCCGTTTTCTACCTGGCCCAGAAACTTCCTTCTCTGGTCTGTGCCTGGTGAGTTACTATCATATTATAGGGGACAACCTTGGGTATCAGTTCTTTTTAATATTTTATTATTTTTATTTTATGTGTATTCATGTATTGCCTGCATGTGTGTAAGTGCACCTGTGTCATGCAATGCCCATGGAGGTCAGAAGAGGGTGTCGAATCCCCTGGAACTGGAGTTACTGACATATGTTAGCTGCTGTGTGGGTGCTGGGATTTGAACCCAGGTCTACTGCAAGAACAGCCAGTACTCTGAACAGCTGAGCCATCTCTCCAGCCCCAGGGTGTCAGTTCTCGAGAGGCCTTCCCCAGCTGGCCCATGAGGCCCCCATATTTATTTATAGCCTCTCTTCCTCCTCCATTCAGCACTGTTGACACTTATTAGCATTTCTTCTCCCAAGCAGGTTTAAGTCCCAAAGAGAGAAGCTGTTACTGGGGGATTCATGACTCTCAGTGAGGGACAAGACAGGTCTAAAGAAGTCCTTGAGGACACTGACCTCAGGTATGAGGCCTGATGTTGAACAATCTTTAATGTCCTTGAATATCACTCATGTTTTATGAATTTCCAGCAATTTGTTTTAAAATTCTACTGGTAATACTGTTGGTTGCTACATGCAACCTGTTCTGAAGAAAGAAAAACACCAAGAGGGAAATTTTCTTACAGAGGAGAAAGCAATGAGATGAAGGGAGCAGCAATCAGAGTGATGAGACCACAAGCCAAGGAGTGTCTGCAGGCTTAGACTCAGGAAGGATGAGAAATAGATCCTTGCCCAGCACAGCCCCCAGGTGACTTGATTTTCACCTAAAGAGAATCACAATGGATCCCTATCCTCCTGGCCTCTGTGCAAACAAATGAGTTTTCTGTCACAAATGAGAAGTTTATGCTGCGATAAACTTCTCATTTGTGACAGAAAACTCATTAACAAACGTTGGCAAAGTATGCCCATGACTAAAACTGGCCCACTGCCTGTTTTTCGTAAATAAAGATTTATTAGCACCATGCCCACTACCGTGTGCAGTACCTAGGGCGGCCTTCACACCATGCTGTCCGGGTGAGTCATTGCACGGAGACCATATGGCATGTAAAGCTGAAACTATTTACAATCTGGCCCTTTATAGGAAGAAATGTGCTGACCCTGCTTTAAGATATGAATTAGTCCCATTCTTTCTCACATTGTTTCATGCCTTTTCAAACTAAAAATAATACATGTTCACCATATAAAATTAAAACACTGCAAAACTCCATCACCTACAAAGTAAATATACCCTACAACCATCATTAAAAACTTTGGCTATGTTGCTCAATTTGTTCTTTTTCTCTACATATGTGATAACATTTACTATCATTGTTGCAGTGAAACCATGCTTATTAAGGATGTTGGTATTCTCAAATTATATGGGGCTGGGAGATGGCTCAGTGGGTCAAGTACTTGATGCACAAGCATGGGGACCTGAGTTCAGATCCCCTGCACCCATGTAAAAAGTCAGGGGTGGTGATGCATGTCTGTGACCCCAGTACGGGGGACAGAGTGAGGCAGGAAGATCCTGCAGACTCACTAGCCAGCAAGTCTAGCAAAATGGTAGGCTCCAAGCTCATAGAGACCCTTTCTCAACAATAAGGTAGAAAGCCATAGTGGAAGATGCCCGAAGTTCACCTCTTACCTCCACACATGCACACACAGGAGAGTACACTGATCACACACACACACACACACACACACACACACACACACACACATACACACACACACACACACTCACGCACACCACACACCAAGAATGTAGGTGTTCATGAATTATGAAGGGCTAAATACTTCAGAAAGGAAATGTAGTTGGGACAGGTTTTAAGATTAAACACAGTGCTAAAGAATCTAGAGTCCAGTGGGAACAAGAATCACGTAGGGCGGGTGGCTTCACCCTAAGCCTCTGCATCCCTGGGCCAGTTCCAGAAATCATTTTCTGAGCAGCTGCCCTTAGCTTCTGTGGGCAAGTTTCCAAGATGCTCACATGAAGTGCTCAAGCCTCTATGTGCACCCAGAGTGCAAACAGAGTGAATAAAAAGTATTGCCAGCCTTTGAAATCAATGTAACCATGTCTTTGTTTAAAATATGCAAGGCATAGTGGTACATGCCTTTAATCCCAGCAATCGGGAGGCAGAGGCAGGCAGATCAGGCAGCTTGGTCTCCATAGCAAGTTCCAGGCCAGATGGGGCTACAGGGAGACCCTGTCTCAAAAAATAAAATGTACAAGGATAATGATTTTTAAGAACTAATGGTATAAAAATCTTTAAGTTTTCCATATATGAAAGTAAGGGATGGTTATTGCAGATAATTTGAATATGATTTTTATCATAAATTTCAAAATTAAAATTACCTTTTAAAATGATCTTACCACCCTGAATTGTTTACTACTTTTGTATATTTGCTTCCCGGTTTTTTTTTCTACGTATAGTACATACCCATTTAGAACAGAAGTGGAATCCTATCCTGTGTAAAATTTGTGTCTTGCTTTTTTCATCAAAGCTGTATTTTCCCAGGTTGAGGACACAGTTCAGCAGTTACAAGCACTTGCTGCTCTTGCAGTGGAATTTGGTTCCCCACACCTACTTCAGCCAGTGCACAACCACCTGTAACATTAGCCAACGGATCCAACTCCCTCTTCTGGTCTCATCAGATACCCACATGCACGTGCACACACTCTCAAATAAAAATAGAATAAATCTTTTTTGAAACCCTGTATTTTTCTATGATTTAAATATTTTGGAAAACGTAATATCCATTCTTATCTTTTCCATAAGTACACCAAAAGAACTTTTATAGTTGTTGCTGCTGTTGCTGTTTTTGAAACAGGGTCTTCTATGTAGCCCAGGCTGAGCTTGAACTCACAATCTCCCTCAGCTTCCCACTCTGAGATAACAGGTATACGCCATGACACCTAGCTTTTATGGAAAGCGTTTTCATTTCACAAACACCACATCAGACACTCTGGTTGGTGCTTGTCTTGGTTTCATTTCCTGTTCCTTTGATAAAATACCCTGACAAAAGGAGGTTATGAGAGAAAGCCTTTATTTTAGCTCACAGTTCCCAGCTACAGTCTATACATTGTGGGGAGGTCAAAGTGGCAGGAACTTGCCACAGCTAGTCACACTGCAGTGAGGAGCAGAGAGAAAGAATCCTGCTTGCTTGCTCTAGGCTCCCTCCCTCCTTTTAAGTCAGTCCAGGGCCCAGCCCTGAAAATATTGCCACCCACTTTTAGGCTGGGTCTTCCTATAAGAATTAACATAATCCAGATGATCCCCTCAGCATGCCCACAGGTCTACCTAATCTACAAAAGCCCTCATTGAGACTCTCTGCCCCAGTGATTCTAGATTGTGTTAACAAAACTAACCTCATAGTATTCAGCTGGGCAGGCAAGATGGTCCCAGTGGGCAAAGCCTGGTGACTTGAGTTTGAGTTTCAAAAGCCACACAAAGGTAGAAGAAGAGAGTGGCTGGATAGATGGCTCAGCAGTTAAGAGTACTTGCTGCTCTTCCAGGGGACCCTGGTTCAGTTCTCAGTACCCACACTGGTCATCTCACAACCACCTGTAACTCCAGCTCCTGGGGATCTGATGCCCTCTCTGGCCTCCATGGGCACCCTACATATGTGTCATACACACACATAAATAAAAATGAATCTTTTTTTTTTTTTTTGGTCTTTTTGAGACAGGGACTCCCTGTAGCCCCAGCTGGCCTGGAACTCCCTATGTAGACCAGGCTGGCCTTGAACTCACAAGAGATCTGCCCCCCTCTGCTTCCCAAGTGCTGGGACTAAAGGTGTGGGCCACCATGCCCAGCCAATAAAAATAAATCTTAAAAAAATGTTTTAAAGATGGAAGGAGAGAACTGACTCCACAAAGTTGCCTTTTGACCTCCACAAGGGTGTAATGGCAACCACATACAATAATAATATAAGTGTTTTAAAGATATTTTAATCCTGCCCTCAAGGAGCTTATAATTCTATAAGAAAAAAAATGAAGAGTGCCATACTTGTTTATGATGCAGGCTAGGCTAAGATGACCACGTTTTTAAAGGAAAAAATAATTGCCACGTGCTGGGGATGTGTGCAACCCCTCTCTTTTCTCTGAATTTGCTTCACAGGAGTTGCAAGTGTTCCTGTCCTTTCCCGGATAAGACAGCTGGCAAAGGTATGAGGAATTTCCCTCCTGGGGCAGCCCTCCAGGCATCCGAAAAGGCCAGAACAGTCTTATCTACCACACCTGGAATAATCAAAGCTGGGCTGGCATCAGAAATTGGAAACAAATTCTAGAAAAATCTCTCCCAAGTTTCCACGAGGTGATCCAATTAAGATACGACTGGCAGCCACGAAAAGCTTCGGTGCTGCCAAACCGCAGGGAAATTCTAGACGTAGAAACACAAGAAATATCTCGCTGGATAACCAAATATTTTTTAAAAGGGCCGTATAGCATAGGCTAAAACGTTCAAGACATGGTTGACTATTTTTCTTGCCCTGAAGCCAAAGATAACGTAAAACAAGGGGGAACACTCGCTACCCCACGAAAGCCAGACAAGTAAACAGAAATTCGCAATGAATCTTTCTTAGCCTCCGCAAAAGCCAAGGCGAAAAATCCATCTTCAGCACACTGAAATGGAATCTCTTAGGTCAACTAACAAGGCCGACCCTGCAGGGGTGCCGACTGCAGACTAACCCACAGCTCCTGCAACTGGGGCCCCCATCTGCACTTTGTGAACTGGACCTCGAAAGCTGCCAGCTCCCTTGCCTCTAGGGAAGAGCCAGCTCCCGTGGGAACAGCAGCTGGCCCATCCATAGGCGATCACAAGGGATCTTTGGAGTGGCCCACTTTATGGTATAGGTTACCGCATCAAGGAGGCCAGAGAAGTAGGAAGCACAAAGTTCTAGGTTATTTTTTAAATTTTATTTTGAAGATGTGTGCATCATATTTGTTTATGCAGTGCTGGGGATTGAGGCAAGGGCTTTGTGCATGCTAGCAAGCACTCTACCGGCTGAGCTACATCCTCAGCCTCCCGACTAAGTTCTTTTTAAAAAAAAAAAAAAACAAGAACATTAACCTTAAATGACACCCTTTTAAAGTCTTCAGGACTAGTAAGATGGCTCAGCAAGTAAAGGTGCTGGCTGCCAATCCTGACAACCTGAGTTTGATCACCAGGGCCCATATTGTCCTCTGACCTCCACATGTCCTGTATTGTACACACACACACACACACACACACACACACACACACATACACATACACACACACACACACACACACACACACACACACACTACATTTTTTAAATGTTAACGTTTTCACATTAATCTTCCGGCCATCAAGATGGCTCCGCGAGTGAGGGTACTTCCTGCCAATCTTGACAACCTGAGTTCAGTCCCTGGAACGCGAACGGTAGACTCCCACGGTTTTCTCTGACCTCCACCAACTCTGTAGTACACCATGCTCACACACATACACAAAATAAGTTTTTAAAAAATTCATACAGAGAGTGGTAACAATCCGAGAGAGAGACGCCTGTTGCACACAGGAAAGACGAAGGGACTGAGCCATCTAAGCCCTTTGGAAGTAAATTTCCAGAAGTTAGACATGGAGCTACTGGATGTGGTGTTTGCGCTACTGCTTTTTGGTCTTCTTCTGGTCCAGTACTTCCTCCGTATACCCCTACTCCTCCTGGAATGGGAATGTGTATTCAGTTCCATTGTATGTTGGAAGAATGTGATTTGTCTTTTAATTTCACGGGGGCTTACAGTGAAAAGATTGCCTTGAGCCTCAGAGACTTTGAATTCTGAACTTTTGAATAATACTGAGATTGGTAAAGACTGTGGGGACTTTTGAAGGTAGACTAACATCATTTTGCATTTTATATGGTATGAGCCTATGGGGGCCAGGGAGTGGAATGCAGTGGTTTGAATGAGAATGTCTCCAAATATTTGAACACTTGGTCCCCAGTTTGTGGCACTGTTTGGGAGGGTCATGAAATCTTTAGGAGGTATGGCCATGCTGGAGGAAGCATGTCACTCGGGACAGTTTTCAAAGATATATAGCCATGCCCACTTCCAGTCTGGCTCTCTCTGCTTCTTGTACCTACTTGAAGATGTGATCGACTGACTTTCTGCTCCAGCTACCTTCTGCTGCCATGCCTCCTACTGTGGACTTTTATCCCTTTGGAACTTAAGCCAAATAAACTTTTCCATCTAAAAGTTTTTCTAAAAGTCATTCTTCTGGATCCTCCCTGTCCCTGAATGAGCATCCCGAGGACCAAGACCAAAATAAGAGGGGTATTCTGGGCGTTCTGGGCACCACAAAAGTCCCCCTCCACCAAAGGCTACTCAAGTTGACTGCACAATCAAATTGCTTCATTCTTCTGAAAAGACATCATTACAGGGCTGGAGAGATGGCTCAGCAGTTAAGAGCACTGGCTCCTCCTGCAGAGGCTCCACGTTAGGTTCCCACTACCCACATGGCAGCTAACAACCATCCATAACTGTAGTTCCAGGGGATCTGACGCCCTCTTCTGGCCTCTGCAGGTTTGCACATACATAGTTCACTTACATACATGCAGGCAAAACACGCATACACAAAATAAATTTTAAAAAAGAAGATATCACTACATATGTCTTCTTAGATGTGTGCCATCATTTCCAACCTTTTGAGATAATAGAATGTTTGTTGAGTGGAATTAAATCTTTCTGGAATGAACGTGCACTATCACTCCTTCAAGTGCTATGTACTAAGCACCACACAATATGTATTATCATGTGCTTTGTACTTAGTACTATGTACTAAATTGGTGGTGTTGATTCTTTCAAGTGGGTATGTAATCATTTCTTTTAAATTTTATTCATTATTTTTATTTTAGGTGTATGCGTGTATTACCTGCATGTAGATAATTGCACCTGTGTCATGCAATGCCTGCGGAGGTCAGAAGAGGCTGTTGGATCCCCTGGGACTGGAGTTGGAGACAGTTGTTAGTTGCCATGTGGGTGCTGGAATTCGAACTTGGGTCTTCTGCAAGAGCAGCCAGTGTTCTTAACTGCTGAGCCATCTCTCCAGTCCCACAATCATTTCTCATTATGATTTTATTTTGCTTTTCCCTGGCAACTAATGATACTGAGCAGATTCTCATGTGATTATTGACTTGTATGTTCTTTTGCCCGTTTAAACATTTTGCTTTTCATAACTGGGTTATAAAAGTTCTTTACATATTATTGATACAAGTCCTGTGTCAGAAATATGTGTTGTGGATATCTTCTTTCACTCTGTCCCTTGCCTATTTATTGTTTTTAATGACTTTTTAAGACAGAAAATTGAAACTTTAGTGGAGTCTCACTTATGTACATTCTTTCATGACTGTGTTTCCTCTCAATAAATTCCTGCCTTCCCAAAGCTCATGAGCATGGTCCCATTGGTATTCTTCCAGTGGTTTTATTATTCTACATATAACATCAATTTGAACTGATTTTCATGTACAGCATTAAATAGAGGCTGAAATTTTAGACACACACATGGGTTACACATATATGACTAGCCCATCATCCAGTGTCACCTTCTGAAGAGATTTTTCTTTGCCCATTATGTTGCTCTGGTACTCTTTTCTTAATTTTAAGATTTTATTTTTATTTTTAATTATGTGTACATCTGTATATGGGTTTGTCCATATGTGTACTGGCTCCTGTGAAGTCCAGAAAAGGGCATCAAATATCCTGGAGCTGAGGTTATAGGCAGTTGTGAGCTGCCTAACATTGGTGCTGGGAACCAAACTCTGATCTTCTGCAAAAGCAGTGTGTGCTCTTAACCGCTGAGCCATCTCTCCAGCCCACTTCAGCACTCTTATAAATGCTTACCTAGCCATACACAAGTGGGTTTAGATCTGAACAGTTCTTTCTGTTCCCTGGACCTACGTGAACTCACACCAATGCCACACTGACTTTACTGTGAGTTTGACAACTTTGTTCTTTTTCAAGATTATGTAGGCAATTCTTAGTCCTCTGTTTCCCTCAATAAGTTTAGAGTTGTCTTAACTGTTTCTGGGTAAAAGCCTTTACATATCCTCCCAAATTCAAAAGTTGAAGTTCTAAGGCATTTGGAGATGGAAACCTGGGAGGTAAATGCAAGAAGTCCTGTGGGTGGGGCTCTAAAACAGGAACACTCCTGAAATTCTAGCACTTGGGAATAGAAGACGGGAAGACTAAAAGTCCAAGGTCATCCTTGGCTATGTATGAAGCCAGCCTGTGCCATGTGAGACCCTGTTTCAAAAAAAAAAAAAAAAAGAAAAAAGAAAAACCAAAAAGAGAAAGTGACACCAGAATCCCTTCCCCTCATTTCTCTCCTCTCCACCCTATGAGGACAGCAAGAAGACAGCTAAGAAGGGATAAAATCAGCAGCACCTTGGTCTTGAATGTGCCAGCCTCCTTAGAACTGTGAGAATTAATTTCCCTTGTTCAAGTTCCATGCTCAACCCCATCTGTGGTATGTGCTTATGGCAGACTAAGGCAGGGTCTAGGCATGAAAGGGAAATTATCATGGGCCTTAAAGCTGACAATTTAATTTGATTCAAGGGGCCATTAGAATCCACCAATGGCAGATTAATCACAAGCATCTATCTCCAGTCCTTCTTAAAATCCTGCTAAAATGACAGGGAAGGAAAAATATTAAAGTCATAAATCCTCAGAGGATGGAAGAATAGATCCATCCATCACCTCCTAGAAGGTAGGGGGCAGATGAAGAGATGGAGACCACCCTGCACCCAACAGGGGGAACTGAAAGCAGGAGCAGCTGAGCCCAGAGAGATAAGCATCTAAAGGCTGGACTAGGAGCCATAAGCCACTGGATCCCCTTCCCCATGGCCACAGAGAACAGCCTCATCAAACAGAAACAGAGTGTGAGCCACTAGTGGGAAATTAACTTTAAC
Source organism: Nannospalax galili (assembly GCF_000622305.1). NCBI lineage: Eukaryota > Metazoa > Chordata > Mammalia > Rodentia > Spalacidae > Nannospalax > Nannospalax galili. Next base: position 1,416,926 of record NW_008357490.1, read on the forward strand.
AGTACATTTTCCTTGACCCAATACGGTGCCCTTGAGAGATTGGTCCAAGATTGCTCCATAATCTGTAATACTCCCAGATTCTGTAAATCCTTTATATAAAATAACATAGTATAAAATAACATCCTCCTGTATACCTTAAGCCATCATTAGGTTGCTTACAATACTTTATATATATATA
>NW_008357490.1:1417153-1436422 GCF_000622305.1 Nannospalax galili
TACCACAGATGGAACCTGTGGCCATGGAGAGCTGACTGTAGATGTAACATATTATCATTTTAACATGTAGCCAATGTTTTTACATTACTAATGAGATATCTGACTTTTCAAACCGCCAGCTTGTGTTTGACATTACAACACATCTCAGCCCTGACTAGCCACCTTTCAAGTGCTCTACAACTAACAAAGCTGAAGGGTTACAGCACTGGACAGCATGAGGCCCACATCACAAAACCAAAGAAAGATGCAGCCCCATCAGCAGTCTGGAGCTGAACAGAAAACAGGAGCTTTAAATAAAGAGTCAGCTTCCTGTTCCTCAAAACACAGGACACAGCCACAGCTTGTTTCCCTGTCTTCAGTTCTGGAGAAGAGTCTTTGCAAGGTCCTTGGGAGAAACAAAAGTCACTGAAGGGTGCCAAATGGAAGCTTCAGAAATCAATAGTTCCAAAGAGGTCCCAGAATACATTGCATTCATAAAGCAATTCCAGGATAAAGACAAAGAAGACTCTTTGGAAATGCAGCATCACAGCTAGGTAAGGGAGTCATGGGAGGCTCAGGTGGTAAAGACAGAGAATCCTTTGAATAAGAGAAAATATTTCAAAAGAAACCATAAATGATAAACAATGGGAGGATTGATCCAGGAGGGTCACCATGCAGGGGTCAAAACTAAAGTAGAGAAAACGGTGACGTGGGATTCACAAGGGAATATAGTAAGAGAAAAAGCTCCCAGGAGCAGGTGTTCCGTCTGTCATCAGCTGGAGTGGGCTTTCCGATTGTTGTAAGTACAGGCAATGGTGTATTTTGATAAAACTACGAGTCATTCAAAAATAAAAATTGTGGGCTGGGGCTGTAGCTCTGCGGTTGGGTACTTACCTAGCCAGCAGTGTGAAAACAACTTCCAAAGAGAAACAAAGAAAAGAAACTGTTGGATTTTTGCCTAGGTGTCTAAAGATGAGGGTGTTGTGATTATCCAGCATTCTTCCAGAACCTAATGCCTCACACTCTACCACTGAGCCCAGTTATCCACCATCCCCGATGAACAAACCTGGTAAATAAAAATAATCAGAAGCAGCAAAGCCCCACACCTCCACTTCCCGCCCCCCACACACACTTGGTTGGACCGCACAGCACAGAAATCTCATTTGTACTTCAAGATGTCTGGGTTTAAATTTAGAATCTGTGGTCTAGACATTTCTTTGGTGCTTGTCATCATGGGCCCAGAAAAATGGAACTCAAATGTAAGGAAAGCTGGGAAACACTATAGACTGAGCCCCTACAGAGCATGTTCTTAACTAAGCAGGGCAGTCTGACCACCCCCCTCCCCCCAACACTAACTAGAAGCAAGGGACACTGGGCTAGCAAGTTTCAGTTGCAACTGGAGGGAGTCATGCAGAGTCCATAGGGACCCTGGCTGATTCCTGTTTTAACATGGTCCCTCTAGCTGTAACAGAATACCTGAAACTGGGATTCTATAAAGAAAAGAGATTTATTTAACTCATAGTTTGAGAAACTGGGAAGATATTTGGTAGGGGCCACTTCTAGCTTCAACTTGTGATGGGAAAGATCGAGAGCTGTGTAGGAAAAAGAGAAAGGGGGCTGAACTTCCACACAGTGGGTCTACTCCCACAAGAAAAACATATCCACAGTCCTGTGGGCTCTACCTTGTGACTTCAACTGTCCCTAAAGTTCCCACCTCTGCTCAACACCATCACATTGGGAGTTAGACCTCAGTACAAGGTTTTGCTTTTTGCGGTTTTACTGTGGTTTCTTCATTTGGTTTTGCAGTAGTAGGCATTAAATTGAGGCCCTGAGTATGCTTGGCATGCATGTCTGTGCGGAGGAACCACATTCAAGCCCTACGTGAAGGCTCATGTTCAAGAATTTGCCACATTAGAACATGGAGGCCAGGTTCTTGTGACCCACCCTGGACCAACTAGAGGGACAGGTCTGGAGGTAAAGGCCTAATGCCCCCCTTGAGGGAAAACACCTCACCTTCATTCAGCTCATCCTACACATACAGAAAAAGAGAGAGAGACAGAGACAGAGACAGAGAGACAGACACTGTAGTGCTGCTTAACCAAAGCCTCTGTCGGGTGTTTTCCAAATACAAAATGTCTGGAGTCCACCCTTACCTCTACTGAACCAAGCTGAACTGAAGAGAGTTGTTGATAAAAATTTATTTTACTTTTAATTGTGTGTTTGTGTTGTGTGCACATGTGTGCAGGAGCCTGTGGAAACTAGAAGTATCAGATCCTCTAGAATTACAAGTGGTGTGAGCTGCCCAGTGTGGGTGCTGGAACAGATGCACTATTCACCACTAAGTCACCTCTCCTGCCCTGAAGAGTTTTGAGGGTGGTTCTGATGTGCTTTTCCACTTCTGAGCTTTAGAATTGGTGGTTCTCAGACTTATGTTTATTTTTTTAATCTCCCATGAGGGGCTGGAGAGATTTCTCAGTAGTTAAGAGCACTGGCTGCTCTTGCAGAGGACTAAGGTTCAGTTCCCAGCACCCACATGGCAGCTAACAACCATCCACAACCCAAGTTTCAAGGGATCCAACTTCCTCTTCTGGCTTCTGCAGGCATTACATGATATCGGGGCTCTTACTGTACAGGCAGGCAAACCACTCATACACATAAAAAATAGCTAAAAAGAAAATTAAATCTCCAATGAAACACCGGAAAAGCACCAACCCCCAGGTTCTCTTCCTCCTGGGGTCAGGAGTGAGGCCAGGTATCGGCAGTTTGGCTTGCCTAGTGGACTGGAGGCAGGTAGCCTTGAGAATTCATTGCTGAAAAACACAGCTTCAGGCTCCGCCGCTTACATTAACCTCAAACCACATCTCCACGTGGTCCTTTTAGTGTTCAACAGTCTTAATGGGTTGTGAGAACATTATATGGGCGTCTGCGTCCAAATATCCAGATATTTCCTAAGCCGACATTCAGCTGATTGCATCTACACCCACAGGAGAGAAAGGGGGGGTTGGTTTGCCTTGGTCTTAACTTTCAGTTCAGGATCTTGTACCCCACTTCCTTCTTGCTGAGTGACCTTGAGCACATACTGCTGGGAGATGTGTTTATTTTATCTGTTCATTTAAACCATCTCTGCTGAAAAAAAAAAGGATCATGGACTGCTTGAGATCTTTCTGCTGTGATGGTGGGTGGCCCGTCCATATGCGTGTGTTATACAAACACCTCTGGTACACACAGCACTGGGGACTGGAGGTTGGGCCAAGTCAGAAACTAATGAGACGTTTGATTAAGATCAAGCCCTGCCCAGTCATTTGAAGGACTTGTTAACAGAGAGTCAAGGGATCTGAGTGCCAGTCCTCTGAGAGCATGTGGGGCAGTGTGTGTGTGTGTGTGTGTGTGTGTGTGTGTGTGTGTGTGTTTGCTGGCCTGGAGGCTAACAAGAAAGGGATCTGAGTGCCAGTTCTCTGAGAGCATGTGGGGCAGCGTGTGAGTGTGTGTGTGTGTGTGTGTGTGTGTGTGTGTGTGTGTGTGTTTGCTGGCCTGGAGGCTAACAACACTCATGTTTCCAGCGGCTGGAAACCAGATGAGCCAGCCCAGGGAGCACTGCCACTGCCTCCTCTGTTGCTTCTGCGGGTGCAGAAATGGGCTCTGGAGAGGAACTTTCAAATGAGATCTAGGGGCTGGGGAAACGCTGCTGGGAAGTTCAAAGGCCAGCAGAGATAGTACAGCTCTCAAGACAAGTGTCCCTTTGCTTCCCTGGGGACAGCCTCTCAGCTCTTCATGGAAAACCAAGAGAGAAAGGAATTATAAAAATGACCGGAATGAGCTGGTCCACAAGGTCTTCCAAACAAGACAGAGCTATCTGTGTGTGGTATCTGACCAGGCTCTGGCCTCCAGCAGGGAGGATGTGCTACAGCCTCCTGAAGCTGGGCCAGCCTGTCTTGATCCTCCCATGTCTACAGTGCTCTGCATGTGAATAGCTGGCAAGGACATACACAGACGCACCCTCACCCAGAGGGTGCTTAGACTCTGATGAGCACAGGGAGGCCTTAGGTACTCCATGCACATCATTGCATTGTTAATGTGCCCTCGTGTTCTGCTGAGGAGGGCTCCCTGGGAAAGGTGGAGAAAGGGAGCATTGTACCAAAGGGGTCCAGCATCTGGGGGTGGGGTGATGTCTTAACACGAGGAGGGAATACAGCAAAATCAAAAACAGATTAGAATCCCCCACAATTTGGGGACTGAGGAGGTGGCTCAGTCACTAAAGTGCTTGGCATGCATGCTTGAGGACCTGAGTTTGGATTCCTGTAGCCCCAGCTGGCCTGGAACTCAGACCAGGCTGGCCTCAATCTCACAAAGAGCTTCCTGCCTCTGCTTCCTGAGTGCTGGGATTAAAGGCGTGTATACCACAAACATTCATGGTTTTTATTGCCATTCAGCCTATATGATGGACACTTCTGTTCTTTCTTAGAGAAAAAAGAAATGGAAATTAAAAAGGATTAGGATGGTTTTTGAGGGAAAAACAGAAGTTTAAAGCCTAAAGAAAATTCATGAAAGAGCTCACAAGGAAAAACTTGGATGCAAGAATGATGGTGAGAATTTAGAAGACCTGTCCCCCATTGAGGGCACAGACAGACTCAGCCTCACTCTTGGAGGTAAGGTGAATCCCTCTGGGATGCTCAGACCAGTCAGCAGAACACTTCTTTCCCACAGCCTGTTCAAAACATCACAACAGACCCCAGAGACAGGGTTTCTACTCGGGAGACTCACCAGGACCAGCATGATGGGCTGACTGGAGCCTCCACCCCACACAGGACTGGCATCTCAACCCCGTCAGATGTCATTAAAGAGCAAGCAGGTGCTGTTCTCAAGGCCATTTTGTTAGATTGAACGGTGACTGCAGATTCCCTTGCCTATCCTTTTTCTGAGTCTTTTTCTGAGACAGGGTCTCCCTGTAGCTGACCTGGAACTTGATATTTAGACCAGACTTATCTTGATCTCACAGAGATTTGCCTGCCTCTCTCCTGGGTGCTGGCATTAAAGGCATGGGCCACCACACCAGGGTTTTTTGTTTTGTTTTGTTTTGATTTTTTTGAGAAAGGGTCTCACCATGTAGTCCTGGCTGACCTTGGAACTGGCTATGCAGACCAAGCTGGACTCAAATTCAAAAACATTCATCTGCCTCTGCCTCCAGAGTGCTGTGTACCACCACGCCCAGCCTTCTCCACTATTTATCTTTTTTTCAATAGATTTTTTTTAAGCGTCTGTTTAAATATGATAGGATGTTCTGTGAGGCCACAGAACAAGAGCCACACATTGGTCTCAGTGCTAAAAAGAAAAGAAAAATATAAGAAAGCTTTAGGGAAGTCTCTCACCTCTCTTTCAGAGAGAGGATTAACTCATATCAAACTAGATAGCCACACTAGAATCCCTCCAGACTATTAAAATGCTTTATGCCAGCTGGACATGGTGGTACATGCCTTTAATCCCAGCACTCGGGAAGAAGAGACAAGAAGATCTCTGTGAGATTGAGGCCAGTCTGGTCTACACAGCAAGTTCCAGGCCAGCTGGGGCTATGGGGATACTCTATATCTTTAAAAAAAAATGTCCCAACTCAAAAAAGAGGGAAGGATGTTGCACAGGATTTTTTTTAAGATTTATTATTTTTATTTTATGTGTATGAATGTTTTGCTTGCCTGTACGTATGTGCTCCACATGCAGGCAGTATCAATGAAGGCCAGAAGAGGGTGTCAGGATCCCCTGAAACTAGAGTTACAGGTAGTTGTGAACTGCAGCCAGCATGTCCAGGCAGCCAGTGTGAATGAGTGACTTGCTAGGTGTGAATGAGTGACTCGCTAGGAGTAAGGTCAGAGATGCAGGATAGCAGAGGCCTAGTGTTGGGAGTGTAAGGAATGACATTGACTCCTGGAAGGAACACCCTTTGTCCCATCTGAAGGAGTCACCACTCTGGGCCAATTACTCACACAATGGAATGTCAGCTTAATGTTGCCCTAAATTCTAATTTTTTTCAAGTAAAGTTGGAAATCTGGCTTCTTATATGAAATCTCAAAGTATTTAATTATTCACTACCAACTCACATTTTCTTGAAAATACTGTGTAGACTAGTAAACCAGTCACTCATCACAATGCATATTGGGGCTATGGAGATGGCACTCTAGGAAGAAAGCCTGCTGTGCAAGCATGAGGACCTGAGTTCAAATCCTTAGCATCCTTGTCAAAGCTGGGCATGGCTATGCATACCTTGGCACTCTAGGAAGAAAGCCTGCTGTGCAAGCATGAGGACCTGAGTTCAAATCCTTAGCATCCTTGTCAAAGCTGGGCATGACTATGCATACCTGTCATCCCAGTGCTGGGACTGGGGGCAGAGACAGGAGCATCACTAGGGCTTCTGGATACCAGCCTAGCTCCAGATTCAGTGAGAGACCCTGTCTCAGGGGAATAAAGCAGATAGTAATAGAACAGGATGTCCTCCTCTGACTGATGCACATGTATGGGCATCAACACCCATGCACACATGTGTATTCACCACACACACACACACACACACACACACACACACACACACCCCACATACAGTGCATATGGGTCGTGGAACTGGCCTGCAGGCTTCCCGTTTGCAAGCTTGGCCCTATGTTTGTATCCTGAGTCCAACTGCCCTTTAACAAGCTCTCCCAAGTCCCCCATGACTTTATTATTGCTTCCTCATTCTCTCAAGCTCTTTTCATGGTTCTTGGAAATTGGAACCAGGAGTTGGATGGACAGAGCACAATGTTTTTCCCACGCACTGAACTCTGAGCTTCATTACCAATTCATATTATAATTATGAGTCTAGAAGATTTTTTTCTCTTTCTCTCCATCTTCTTTCTTTAGCTTGCTTCTGTTCTAAATCAGAACACAAAGAATAAAGTTCCAAGGTCACCCACCAGATGACAGAACCACCCAGTGGAAATCATACATTGTTTGTAAGCTAAAAAGCTCCAAGCATAAGTCTGACCAGAAAATTAAGAGGCAAATTGGGCAGGCCCTGACCTAAGAGGAACCAGGGCCCAGAAATCTCCTCGTTTAACGTGAGTATTGCTGTGAAAATTCCTCCTGTCTGTTATTCCTAATGGTGGTGCCTGTTGTTACTTGGTCTGAACCTTGGAGGCTGTGTGCAGTCCAGGGGCACAGCAAGGTCATCCCATATACATCTACCTAGATTCAGGGACCTATGAATCGGTCAGATGTTAGCATCCCCCAGAGAAGTCCATCCTCCTGTCCAATGAGACTGCAAGAACTTCCTTCTTTTAGGTGAAGATGCTCACACCACCTAAACTAGTATCTCCCTGAGGAAGAGTACATGCCATTCATCCATGCCCCACTTTGGCCTTGTATTGAGTAGATTTCTAAAGGTATTTTTTTTAGGCATCTCACCAGGAAATGAGTGGTAATGTTCACCATAAAACCAGCAAGACAGACGTACTGTGGCTTGCTTTGCTCTCCAATAACCTCCACATTCCCCAGAGCCCTTTTCAGTTAGCCAAGAGTGTTAGTTGGATTCCTTTTGCTATGATCAAATACTTGAGATAAACATGTTAAGAAGGAAATGTTTATTTTGGCTATTACCCTTGAAGGGCATGCCCCCAGTGACCTACTTCCTCTAGTCAGGCCGCAACTCCTAAACTTTCCACCACCTCCCAATAGTCTATTAAGTTATAAATCCTTATTAAATGAAATCTCAGTGCCAGGAATGGGATACCTCCCTATGAGTTGCTGGTCAGAGAGACCTCAGAGGCCCCCAAAACAACACAGGATATTGTCATTGCTCTTGGTTGCCCTCCATAACTAGATGGTAAGATCCTATTGCAGAACACACAACACACTTTTAATATAGGAATAAAGAAATCAAGCTAGAAATGATCAGAAAAATTCCTCCCTGCTGGCTAGCTTTTATAGTGCTGGAAGGTACTAGGCAGGCCACTAGGTGAGAAGAGCCATCAATAGCATTACCCAGTGGCAAATCCCACATGATACAAAACTGACCTGACAGGCAAGATGTGCCACTGGTGCAGTAGTGGCACAAAGGTTAAAGGGGTAACAAAATGCTTTTGGATTCCCTCCACAAGAGGGAACTCATACCTGGTACTTACAAACCTAGTCAAAAGGCCATGGTTCAAGAGGTCATAGACCCTAGAGGGAACCTAATACTATTGTCTTGCTAAGTGGAAATGTTGCCTAACTGTCTTCTAAATATTTACGATTATACCCATAAATTAATGATGCTCTCAACCTTGGCCAGAGAAGGTTTTTTTTCTGCAGTATTCAGCAGTTAACACAGAGACTCATAAGTGATCCAAGGGCTGAGAATAAGTGACTATTGACTATTCAGCCCTAAATGGAACATCTATATCAAGCCCGCCTGCCTAAAGCTCAGGGATCATAATAGAGGAGAGGGTGGAGAGTATAAGAACGGAAAGATGGGGAAGAGGGCTTTGAATGCTCTTTTTTGGACATGGCGAGACTGTAATACTCATGAACTCACTGCAGCTGTGTGCACAAGACTTGTACAAGATCAGGCCAGAACCACTCAGCATGCCAACAGGCAACACTAACTGGACTCAATGGGTTACAAAAAAGGGGGAATATATGAAGGGGAGGAGGAGGGGGAGGGGGAAGGAGTATCAGGGGCAGGAGGAGCAAGAGGAAAAGTAGGAGAAGGTGGAGGAAGAGGAGGAGGAGAAGGAGGAACAGAAGGAGGAGGAGAAGGAGGAAGATGAGGAGGAGGAGGAGGAGGAGGATGTAAGGAATATTATATGGAAAATGGAATACAAATTATTATACTAATAACTAGCCCAAAAACCATGTACATTTAGCTTAGTCATGTATGCCTAGTATACACCCAAGGGCATGAGATAACCACACTGAGAGGACCGAGGAGACCATGGAGATAGTCATATACTGAATGACGTCAAAGTGGACTATAAGAAGACCTGCTTAGAGCAGGACCCCAAAGCTGCAGAGACTCCCCATCTATGTGGATGAAGTGCTGGAACGAGGCCTTCAACTAAGAAGACGTCCTAATGAAGACGTCCCACAGTGAGCCTCAGGGAAGGCTAGGCTAGGGACTTAGGATTTGTGTGAATGTGTGACTCACCTCTAATAAATGACATTATAATTGAATGCAGTCTCAGCCTCCACTGTTTGGTGCTCTGGACAGAAAAGGAAGAGCACAAGACAGAAGAGATGCAGATCCTTTCTCCTTTAACACAAATGCACAAAGATACACATGTTGTGTTTGCCTATCCTGGATCCTAGTATTTTGACATTTGGAAAGAGACCTTTGGACAATTCTGAGTCACTCCATCAGGATTTGTGGATGAACTTCTTATCCTCAGCTTGAGGCTAGCCACTCTGTGGTTTGACCTCTTGGTTTGCCAGTTCAGGTAGGTAAGAACTTCGTTTTCTGTTCCTTTGGCACCAGGCTGGGAGGAAGCATTAACTTCAGTCTTTGGCCAGCTGCTGTGCCCTCGGCTGGAATGAACAGCACTAGTGATTCTGCACAGAGTGGCCATGGTTTGGGTTAGGAAGCTGAGGCATGTATCACATGTCCTGACTCTGGCCACTCCTCCACATTCAAGGCCTAAAAGGGAGTCTCCAGTCGGCTCCAGTTCTGGTAACCTGCCCATCGCCTGGCCAGGGAGAGTGGGGCACCTTGACTGACAGTCTAACACAAGGGTGAGCTAATTCCCTGGAATGCACAGAACAGGGATGAGGTAATTTCCTGGAAAGGAAGTGGGGTGCCATTAGCATGAATGGGGAACAGCAAAATCAACAACTGTTCACTCCAGCTCCTCCCTAAGCCCATAGATGTGATTTTAACTCAAGACTTCTGGAGACAGATGCCTTCACTCAAAGGACTGGAGTCCATGGGAAGACAACAAAATGCCCTTTGGTCCGACCATGAGAGAGCACCATTTCATAAAAAAACCAACACTGGAACCTACAGTAGGTGGGACTGTACATTTCTTCCTGTGAAACTGTCTCTTTCTTCTGAGGAAAGAGAACTAGAGAAATTCAGTCAAGATCCTGGGCTCAACAGGAAACCTATACCAAAGGAACTCTGTCTTAAGTTCAGTGTCCTGTCTCAGAGCATCTCTCAACCATCCTCTCCTGCTGACAGGAGAATTCCTGGGAGCTTCTGGGAAGCCCCTTGCTACCACTGGGGTGTGGAGTGGTGGATGGGCCTTTAGACTGTTCTAGCACCAGGCTGGGGAGCAAGCGAGGGGACCAAGCAGGGATAGGGAAAGGGAAGGAACCCCAGGAACATAATTTCAAAGGTGAAAATATTTTCCTGAAAATATATCTGTGTGCATAGGTGTCAATAGAACTGACCTTCTGTCTTGAACTGGAGCTGGGAATGGATTTTTTACAGGAAAAATGAAATGCATGGGTGTGGGGCTGCCAGCAACAGAGGAAGTTCCCAAGCGACTCGTCAGGGCACAATTTATAGACCCGAGTCTCAGAAGGGCTGTAGGGAGCTGGTGAGTGGGTATGATTTGTTGATGGTGGAACTTGGCACCTGGCAGCAGTCCATGCTGACTTAACTGAGCACGTATGTTGCCAAGACCCACAGCACAATGGCCCTATCTGAGCATTAAAATGAAAAGAGCAGAAAGCAAACTCGTTCATCCTGGAGGGAAAATAGAATCTGTACCCGAAAAAGAAGTGAAAATAGCAATTGTGGGCTGTTAAGACAGCTCAAGAGGCAAAGGCACCTGCTGCCAAGCCTGACAACCTGAGTTGGATTCCTGGAACCCACACAGTAGGAGGGAAACGACTGAAAGTGGTCCTCTGACCTCCACATGTGTGCAGTGTGTGCACACATACACTAAATAAAAAATAAATAAATGTAATAATTTTTTAATTTAAAAAAAGAATAACAATTGTGAGAGAGTGGAACCAGAAGCTGAGGGGCCTCCCGTGCTCACTTGCTCTCTAAGACTCTTCTAACAGCAAACTGAACTTGCCCATCCATCCCCAAACCCACAGGTCCCTCAGAAGAGGAGGAGGGTCCTTCTTAGTTGCTAGGTAGGGTCCCCTGAGAAGTGGACAAATAGACTTTAAGAGACAGAAGCAAACCACTTGTTCCCCTTTGCTATCTCTGAGCACCCTCCACCCCCCTCACCAGAGCAATAGAGACCAGGAACAACCCTTGCCTTCAGTGAGAGCCAATTAGGCAGTAAGGCATGACCATCAACACGACGTCCTGGGGGCGAGGACCACAGCAGTGTTTACAGAGTGCAGCGCCACTGCCAGAGCTAACAAGCCACATGCACGGTCCATCTGGGCAAGCTGGAAAAAGTAAACTAGTTTCCACTGAAGCAGTCGCTGTGGCTCAAGACATTCTACCCAGTCACACGGTGCCCTTCCTTACAGACCCCTCCCAGAACCCCACACATCTGTACACACACTTCAAGATAAATATGCACACAGGCAGAGTCCCCACAGGAAGGGGGAGGGGAGCACCTCTGAAGTTCTGTGGGTGGACCCTGCCATTCCACACAGGCTCCAACTGTGGCATTTTTGAGACGGAGAACTCAGAGTGCCTGCTTTGTGGCTCCTCGTGCCACACAAACACAATTTTGAGGTCTGCAGCACAAGCTGTCTCCTCCCAAAAGCATCTACAAACTTCTGAATTCCACACAGAGGGTGAAAAGACCTGAGTTTCCTTTCCAGTTCATCAGAAACCCTATCCAAGACATAGTCTATCCAAGACCTGGTCCGTACTCCCTAACTTTGCCAAAGGTTTTCTTCTTCAAGACAGTAAGACAGTAAAAAACAAACACTCCATCTGGTGTGGGTTTTTTACTAATTATTACTTATTAATTATTTTATTTATTTATTGAGACATGACTATATATATTACAGGCTGACTTCAAACTCACCATATAACTAAGGACGACCTTGAACTTCTGACCCTCCCACCTCCACCTCCCAAGTGCTGGGATTACCGGCATTTGTCACCACACCCAATTTTATGCAGTGCTAGGGGTGAAACCTTGAGCTTCTTGTATGCTAAGCAAGCACTCTACCCACTGAACTACATCCCTGTCCAAGGGTCTCATCAAAAAGCCTAGGCTGGATTTGAACTCGCTATGTAGCTCAGGTTGGCCTCGAACTCTCCATCATCCTGTGAGAGAGAGAGAGAACACCCATGTCATGTTGTGACATGTATATGGATGTCAAAGGACAGCTTTTCAGGAATCAGTTCTCTCTTTCCCTTGTTTTGAGACATGGTCTCTTGTTTCTGCCACTGTACTACATACTCCAGACTAGCTGGGCTGTGAGTATCCAACCAATTTTGTGTCTCTGCCTCACATCTCATAGGAGTTCTGGAATTGTCAGACTTGCTCATGAGCACTTCTACCCACTGAGGCATCTCTGTTGGTCTATTTTTGTCCATTTTCCAACTTGAATCTCATAGTATTGACCTCCATGTATCACAGGGTGGGAAATGCAAGCCTGAATCCTAGAAAACTAGAATTAAATAGGCTGCCCTGTTCTCTTGGCACACTGTGGTTCGAATACTGCAACTGGAGGCCAGAAAAGAGAATCCTTGGCTACATAGTGAGTTTGAAGCCAGCCTGCAATATATGCAATACTGTCTCAACAAACAAACAAATAAATAAATAAATAAATAAATAAATAATAACAAGGTGAAACTGAATCATGATAGAGGCACTACACTTTGGCCAAGAAAAAGAAACAGACAGTAAGTGCACGTAGAATTTGCCAATATTCAGGACAGGGCTAGGTCATCTTACAGCTGAAATGCAATCCACTACTTTTTTCTCTCACTTAAGTCTTACAGTAGTTGCTGCGTTCACGAGGTTGAAAGTTATGGCAATGGGCAGACTAGTGAGTCAACCAACAGCTGGCCTTGGCCCTAAAATACGAGCCTACCCGGGTTGGTAGCTGGCAAGGGCCCCTCCACCTGGCAGCCGTCTCTTTCCTCTATCAAGGTACAGCTGACCCATCACCTCCTTTCTAAGCTCCACCTACCCAGCAAACCCCATCCCCTCCCTCCAGCCCCAAGAGCAGCGGCTTCCAACATTTTGGATTTTGATGACCCCTAAAAGTGACTTGAAAGTTCAGGTACTCTCTTGTATAGTTTTAATGATATTTTTTAAAAAGAACATTTTTGGGGGCGGGGGTCTTTTTTGAGACAGGGTCTTCCTGTAGTCCCAGCTGGCCTGGAACTTGGTACATAGACCAGGCTGGCCTTGAACTCACAGAGATCCATCTGCCTCTGCTTCCCAAGTGCTGGACTAAAGGCATGTGCCACCATGCCCTAAAAGAACAACTTTTTTTTTTCTTTTGGAGACAAAGTCTCCCTGTAGTCCCAGCTGACCTGGAACTCACTCTGTAGACCAGGCTGGCCTTGAACTCATAGAGATCCACGTGCCTCTGCCTCCCAAGTGCTGAGATTAAAGGTGTGTGCCACCACACTGGCCAAAAGAACAACTTTTAATGGAAGTTTAAATAGTTGCTGAGGCTGTTGTTAGTATAAAAAAATTAGCGTTTTAAAATAAAACCATTAAATCATGCTTTTAAGCATTGCTAATAGAATTAAAGTGTCACATAAATTCTATATACATACCAATATCAAGTTTTTTAATGCATGTATGTGTGTATACATGTTTGTGTGTGTTGTGGTACACATGTGTGCGAAGGCCAAAGGACAAGCTCAGGTGTCATCCTCAGAAACACCATCCACCTGCTTTGAGTCAGGGTCTCTCATTGGCCTGGAACTCACCAATCGGGCTGAACCAGGTGGCAAATAAGTCCCAGGGATTTCCCCGTCTCTGCCTCCCCATCACCAAGATTACAAGAACCTGTTAGCCCATCCAGAGTATTTACCTGCTTTCTCCGGCTCAAACTCAGGTCCTTGTGCTTGCAAGGCAAGCATTTTACCAACTGAGCACTCTAGCCCGCAGCCCCTCTAACTGTCTCTTTTTATGAGACAGGATCACGGTCTCCTGCAGCCCATGATGACTTCAAACTCCCCATGTTGCCAGGGCTGACTTTGAATTGCTTATCTTTCTGCTTCCACCTCTAGAGCACTGGGATTGTAGGCTTGACCACCAGAACTGGTTCCTGTGGTACTGAGGATCAAACCTAAGGCCTGGTTAGAAGCCTGCGTGTCAGACAAGCACTCTGTCAAATGAGCTCACCGTTATTAATTACTTAAATACATAAAAAGTCTTCTTGATTGACTTGCTCTATTTTCTCTTTGGAATCATATTTCCAGCCATTCAGTCTGTGTTTTTGTTTGTTTGTTTGTTGGTTGGTTGGTTGGTTGGTTGGTTGGTTGGTTTTTGCAAGGTCTGATGCTTTGTGTTTGAAGGTTTTTCTCATAAATGGTCATTATCATTCTTTTCTACTACAAAAAATGTAAATTTTTAATTTTATTATCAATGTGAGCTTAAAATTTTTGAGCATCTTTTTCGAGGCCAAATAGTTAGTGTAATAATCATTGGAATGTTATCAATGAGAACAGCATAAATATAGTATACATTTTCACAAATAATTGAAAGGTACTTTTTTCAATCAGCAATTGTATCCATAGGTGAAAATAATTTATTGCTAAAATGAGATGTGACCCCAAATAAATCCTGTTTTACATTTTGAAAGAGAAAGTCCAGAAAACCTTGTTCTCTAAAAAAGAAAAAGAAAAAAAGATGTAAATGAAATGAGTTTCACAGTGTTAAAAATTATATAACAATCTATTATCAAAACTCAGCGAGGACCTACCAGCTGGTGAGTTATTTTTGTCCCCTTCAATTTTGTCAGAAGGGAAGAATTGGAAACCATGGGACATGATGCAGCATGTGTTACTCGGCAAGCTGTCATTCCCTGTCCTGAAGCTGGGAACTTTACCAAAGACCAAAACTTCACAGATGATTGCTACCCAAGCCTGTTACTCATTTACTGTTTAAACAGATAAGATTGGGAAAATTAAAATATCTGCTATTCTAATACAGCCATGCCGGAACAATTTTCTTTCTTTTTAAATTGAGACACACATACAATGAAACTCATCCTTTTAAAGCACAGCTTACTGGCTTTTTGTATTTTCATGAAGTTGTGCAACTTCTCCCTCCATTCATTCCAGAACTTTTCATCACCCTAGTAAGAAATCCCTCTCCTGGTAGCAGTTGCTCCTCATTCCCCCTTCTAGCCAAAACGATTTTTAATAAAATTGTTTTAGCTCCTCACATGCCTTAGCTACGTTTCCCTCCGAAGCTTGGCCTTTAAGCTGTAGGTCCCTTGGTTCATGGGCTGTCTGCCACAGAGCCTTCTTGGCAAGGCAGTCCACACTGCCAGGCCAGCAGCACATCCAGATCTAGCTTTGGCTGCAGAAGACTACCTTAAGTTTTAAATGCATGTGTTAAAATGCATCCCTTCCCAGGCACCTTCCATCTGAATCCTGATGCCAAAATGCCAACTCCATGCGTGGGTGGGTAATTGGCAGGCCAGCTGCACATGATAGAGGAGCAGTGGAGTAGGCACTCAGCCCTGAGTTGTCCCCTCAGAGTGGGTGAGGCCTTCACTGGGCTTAGTGAGGCCTTCTTTGGGGCTGGGGACTCTTTTGTCAACTGTTTATTTATTTATTTATTTATTATTTTATGTGAATGAGTATTTTACTTGTACCTGTGGAAGTACCCATGCATGCAATGCCCACGGAGACCAGAAAAGAGCAACAGATTCCCCTGGAACTCAAGTTACAGATGGTTGTTAGCTGTCATGTGGATGCTGGGAACCAAACCTCAGTCTTCTGGAAGACGGACCAGTGCTCTTAATTTGGAGCCATCTCTCCAGCCCCTTGTCAGCTGTTTATTTACTTGTGTGTGTGTTTGCACATGCTCATGTTTGGGTGCACAGCATATGTGTGGAAGTCAGTCCTTGAGTTTGAGACAGTGTCTCTCACCAGCCTGGAATTTCATCCTGCAGGCCCTGCTAGCCAACCCTCAAGCTCAGGCATCTGAGCCTGTCTCCACCTCCCATCTCACCAGCGGTGAGATGCAGGTGTGTACAGCTGCCCTGGGTTCCGAACTCAGGTCCTCATGTTTGCAAGGCAAGAACTTTACCCACTGAGCCATAACCTCAGCCCTCAAGGAGGCATATATTCTTTGACATGATTCAGGGAATAGAAGTGAACCTTTTGAACAGAAATCCTCAATTCTCTTGACGCTTCTCATCTGAACTCTGCAGGTCCATGCTCAGCAGAACTTTCATGCTAAGCACAACTCCAGGTACACAGGGAGGGCCCGTTGCATGCTGATCCCCTTCAAAGCCACCCTGCTACACTGCTGGGGGTGTGAGGCCTGCAGTTATCAGCTCCTTAGGGCTCACCTCAGCTGCAAGAGGCTATCCAGGTCTCCCTCTGCTGCCCAGCAAGAGCCACTTTGGTGGGCAATGCTTGCTTCAGCTAAGCTTTTGAAGACTTCTGCCCAGTCCTGATTTCTTCCCTTTCCTGTTCAGGTACTGATCCCTAAAAAATACCTGGCACCCCAAACTCTATCTCACCTTCTGCTTAGAAGAACCCAGCCTGTCAGATAAAACACCAGCTTTTCTGCAGGTCACTGGAGTCCATTTACAAAAGGTTAGCCAACATAATCTTATTTTATCAAACACCTTTACCCTCCCAATCAAGATCTTGTTTTCTCTTTTGAGACAGTCTCACATAGCCTAGGCTGGCCTGGAGCTCTTTATATAGACAAGGATGACCTTAAATTCCTGATCCTCCTACCTACACTTCTTGTCTTTTGGGATAACATATGCCCCATGGTGAGCTCCAAAGAAGTGTGAAGTGTGTGACATTCTTTAACCAAGTGGGAGAAGAGCAAAGGCTTAGGCAGCATATCAGAGAGTCAGTGTGGAAGCTGGGCACCAAAAATTAACTCCCTTAAAACTAGCCTGAGACCAGGCATAAAGGTGCTAGCTACACAAGCCTGAGGACCAGAATTCGAGCCCTAGAACTCATGTGAAAAGCAGTCACACACATCTGTAAGCCCAGCACTCCTAAAACAAGATAGAAGGTAGAGACAGGAGAATCACCTGGAAGCTAACAGGGCCAGTCAGTCTGATGTACACAGCACAGGAGAAGAAACAAGAAAGAAGCTACCTCAAGATGGAAGGCTAGAAACAGCTCCTGAAAGTTGTCCTCAGCCCTCCACACACATATGATAGCACATGCAAACATGCTCACACCCATACACATATACAACAAATAAATAAATAAATAAATAAATACGTACATACATACATACATATTTTTTTTTAAATAGCTCTGTCCATTGGGGAAGGGCTGGAGATGTAGCTCAGTCAGTAGAATACTTTCCTATTATTTCCCTGAGTTCAATTCCCAGTACCACATAAACCAGGCATGGTAACTAACATATGCCTGTAACTCCAGCACTTAGGTGGTAGAGGAGGCAGGAGAATCAGAAGTTTAAAGGAGAAAGGAAGAAGTTGGGGGATGGTCAACCCAAACTAAGTATTTATAAAAAAGCCATAAGGAAACCTGCTACTTTGTAAAAATAAATATAAATAATACATGGTCATTCTTGGATAGCTGTATAGAGAGAGACATATCTATAGATAGATAGATAGATGATAGATAGATGATAGATAGATAGATGATAGATAGATGATAGATAGATAGATGATAGATAGATAGATAGATAGATAGATAGATAGATAGATAGATAGGTAGATAGATAGATATGCGCACCTCAGCTGCAGGCCACATATATAGTTTAAGGCCAGTTTTGAAAGTTCCTGTCTGGGGGAAAAAAAAGAATATCTTAGAGACTCATTGGTATCCACTTGTAATGTTCATTATATTGGTAAATTGAAATGGGCTATTTGAGCTCACTGAGAAGCTGGTCCTGGAAGTCGATTTGCCCCCCAACTCCTACTTCAGACCCAAGCATGTTTATCTCAAAGTGTCCTCCAAGAACTCTTGTTCAAGGATGGGCTGGCCCACCCCTAACTCTGACAGGGAAGGAAGAGAACTTAATAGTCCAAGAGTAACACTGTGTCCTTGAGAACAGCTAGAAGGCAAGTCATTTGCAGAAATGACTATCCATTATGCCATCACATAAAAATGCATTTGGGGAATGGGAAGCTGGAAGCTCGGTCACAGGAAGATCATTCATGAAGAGAAGCTCAATTGGGAACTCCTGCTACTGCCTCAACTTCAGTCATTTCTGCTGGAGGTTGTAAGTACCCAGTTTGTCCTGTTCTCTAGCCAATGCTTTCTGTTTGTTCTTTTTCTTGGAAGCCTCATCTGGGGAGATACTCTGCTTTACTGGGCCTCTTGATCAAGAACTCTAGCTGGCTGCCTCAATGGAGATTCCTCGGTTGATTTTTTTTTTGGGGGGGGGGGATGGCCTGTAGCCCAAGCCCTGTGGCCTCACTATGTAGACCAGGCTGGCCTTGAACTCACAAAGATCTGCCTGTCTCTGCCTCCCAAGTGCTGGGATTAAAGGAGTGTGCCACCATGCCTGGCTAGTTGATTTTTTTTTTTTTTTTAAGGAAGTGGTTTCTTTCTTTTTTTTTAAATTATTTATTTAATAACCACATACTTAGAAGCATTTCACTACAACAGCATTGACATATTCAATAACGATTTCCTGAGCTAAGATGCATCTCTTTCAAATTGGCAGTAATTTTTAGGTTTACAGTTGAATTATTACAGTTATACAATATTGTACTTAGTATAAACCCTATAAGACATAAAATTAAATGAGGCTTTAACCTTTAAAAAAGATCTCCATTTCATTATTTAAATACACCGTTTCATACAGAAAAATTCATTTTTAATGCAATTGACATTAAGATGTTTGCACATGCGTTTCTAATCTCTATATATCTGATGATTACTAGTCACAGTTAATTTCTGAGCTCCTTGGCATCACAGCATGGCTATAAAGTCATCAGGTAGAGTTCAATGGTAATGTTTTTCACATCCACTAATTAATAAGGAGCAAATTTTTATGCGTTGAAGAATTACTTTTTTAATCATTATTTTTTTTTAATTTTTAATAACTATATGATTAGAAGAAGCATTTCACTACAGCTTTAACATATTCAGTAATACACACCAGAGCAAGAGTACATCTCTTTCACAAATAGCTGCAAGTTTCTAGGTTCACATTTGAATTAATACAGTTATACAATATTGAACTCAGTATAAACCCTGTAAGACATAAAATTGAATGAGTTTTTAAC
>NW_008357490.1:1436457-1438008 GCF_000622305.1 Nannospalax galili
AAAGACTCGGGTTTTTTTGCTACTAACACTGAGATGTTGGCACATGCATCTCTAATCTGTATGTGTCTGATTATTACTAGTCATAATTGGTTGCACTTGGATCCTTGGCGCCTATGTATGTCTATAGTCATCGGGTAGATTTCAATGGTAATGTTTATCACCTCTACTAATTAGCATGATGTAAATTTCCATACTTCCTCCTCAAATATAATACATTTTTTTAATTTGTCGATTTGTGTGTGTGTATCACACATCTTATTTAACTATATACCCAATTCCCAGATAGCAACCTCCCATAGCCTCCCTCCCCCCCACTAGAGCCCTTATACTCTGATATCCCTGCTAGTGTCTGCTGTGTTGTTGGCACCCCCAGCATTCCCCACTACTTGTCCATCTGGTGAATCTAGTCAGCCTATCTAGAGGTCTTTGTTTTAGGAGGGTCAGCTGTTCCTCATCTAGCAGCAATCAGTTGTCAGTATTCCTTTACATAAGATTGGGCTCTGCTGTTCATTTCCCAGTTCTATGCTGGGTTACTATCTGGGAGTCCCTTTGTTCACCCTGGCCAACAACTCAAAAGAAGGTATCTCCTATCTGGCATTGTTGCTTGTTATATAGCCTTTAGCTATGCATATGGACTCTTAAGAAATTATATTGGCCCCTTTAATCTTTGGTTATTCTTTCCTTTTGGGTGTTTAAGGCCATACAGTTGGCCCAGATAAACCAATTTATTGGTACTCTTGAGGTCGTTTAAGGATCTGTTCTTCAGGGGTCACATGGGCTTGGGAGAAGCCCCTGACTCCTTTCTTTTACTAGTTCCACCTATGTGAAGATAAGTCAAAGGTCCTGCTTGACCATGGTTGGCTTCGCTTGGAAACATGGGGGAAATGATTCCTCTGTGTTGACCCTCCTCTTTGTAGACTGGATACTGGTTCAAGTACATCTGGTGGGGTCTCCTTGGCCTCCATGATAAAGAGAACAGGTGACCCACCACAATTAAAGGACATTTCGAGAGATGCTCATAGTCCCTCCCCTGGAACTAGTCTACCTAGGAGGGCAAGGAGCAAAAAGCATCCTTTATGTCCCTCTGACCAAATTATTACTGACCTCAAAGTATGTGTTAAACAAGCAAGAAAGTTAGTTCCACCAGTCTTGTATTTTTAATTACTGTGTGCCATGTAGATAAATCTTGGGCAAAGACCAATTGTTTTCAGATAAACCTTACCTAGACATGTATTTCTTGATCTGGTATGTATAATTTGTCAGTAGGTTGTAGGAGTAATATGGTTCCCTCTGGTTTTCGAAACTAGCTAGGCATCATTTATCTTTCACATTGTCTCACCCCTCAATCATAGTTTTCCCACTTAAGGTGCCTCCATTTCCCCCCTTTCTCCCTTAACTAATACCCTTGCTCCTATGATCCTACCTCTATTGAGCTTCTTTCTCCTTATCGCCTAGGTTCCTCATCTACCCTTCCCTCCCGCCTCCCTTAAACTAACCCAATTTTTATCCATATCTCCCTTATTAAGGCCTGTTACCTACTATTCTTCTCCT
>NW_008357490.1:1438526-1439486 GCF_000622305.1 Nannospalax galili
CAGCAGTGGATGAGTGTTCCCCTTTCCCCATATCCTCTCCAACATTTGGTATCATTTGTTTTCTTGGTCTTAGCCAGTCTGAATAGGGTAAGATGAAATCTTAAAGTGACTTTAATTTGCATTTCCCTAATTACTAACAATTTTGAACATTTTAAAAGGTGTTTCTTAGCCATCTTGATTTCTTCTTTTGAGAACTCTCTGTTCAGCTCCCTAGCCCATCTTTTAACTGAGTTACCTTCTTGTTTTGATCTTTTTTTTTTTTAGTTCATTATATGTTCTGGATATTAAACCTCTGTTGAATGTGTCACTGGTGAAGATTTTCTCCCATTCTGTGGGTTTTCTGTTCGCTTCCCTGGTTGCCTCCTTTGATGTACAGAAGCTTTTTAGTTTAATGAGGTCCCATTTGTTAATTCTTGCCCTTGTTTCCTGAGCAATTGATGTCCCATTTAGAAAAATCCTTTCCTACACCTACGTCTTGTAGGTTTTTGCCAATGTTTTCTTCTAATGGTTTCAGAGTTTCAGGCTTTACATTGAGGTCTTTGATCCATTTTGAACTGACTTTTGAGCAGGGTGAAAGATAGGGGTTTAGTTTCATTCTTCTACAGGTGGAGATCCAGTTTTGCCAGCACTATTTGCTGAACATGCTGTCTTTCCTCCAGTGAATATTCTTGGCCCCTTTGTCAAAGATCAGATGGCTGAAATTGTATTTACTCATATTTGGGTCTTCAAATTTGTTCCATTGATCTATGGGTCTATTTTTATGCCAGTACCATATTGTTTTTATGGCTATAGCTCTGTAGTAGAGCTTAAAATCTGGTATAGTAATCCCCCCAGCATTGCTCTTAGTTCTCGGGGTTGTTTTGGCTATCCGGGGTCTCTTGTGCTTCCATATGAATCTTAGGATAGTTTTTTCCAATTCTGTGAAAAATGTCATGGGGATTTTGATTGGCATTGCATTGA
>NW_008357490.1:1440248-1441833 GCF_000622305.1 Nannospalax galili
GTTTGCAAGTATCTTGTTGAGAATTTTCGCATCTATGTTCTTTAAGGATATGGGTCTATAGTTTTCCTTTTGGTTGTATCTTTACCTGGCTTTGGTATTAGAGTGATGCTGGCTTCATAGAAGGAATTTGGAAGTTCTCCCTCCATTTCTATCTTTTTGAATAAATTAAGTAGTATTGGATGTAGATCTTCTTTAAATGCTGTAAATCCATCTGGTCCTGGGTTTTTTTATTCTGGAGGTTTTGTATTACTGTTTCAATTTCTTTTTATGTTATGGGTCTGTTTAAGCTGTTAATCTCTTCTTGGTTTAGTTTTGGTGGTTCCCATGCCTTTAAATATCTGTCCATTTCTTTTAGGTTTTCAAATTTAGTAGCATATAGGTTTTTAAAGTATTCCCTTATAATGTTCTGTATCTTTCTGGTGTCTGTTATGATGTTTCCCCTTTCATCTCTGATGATGTTGATTTGGAAGTGCTCTTTCTTTCTTTTGGTTAACTGGGCTAGCAGTCTGTCAATCTTGTTTATCTTTTCAAAGAACGAGCTCTTGGATTTGTTGATTCTTTGTATTGTTTTCTTGGTTTCAATTTCATTAATTTCTGCCATGATTTTTGTTATTTCTTCTTGTCTGCTGGATTTGGGTTTCATTTGCTATTGCTTTTCATTTGCATTTGCTTGAATTGCAACGTTAAGTTATTTATTTGTGTTCTTTCTGATTTTTTGATGTAGGCACTTAGAGCTATAAACTTCCCTCCAAGAACCGCTTTCAGCGTGTCCCAGAGGTTTTGTTGTGTTGTATTGTCCTTTTCATTTATTTCCAGGAATACTTTTATTTCTTTCTTAATTTCTCTTTTGACCCATTCATTGTTCAGGAGTGTGTTGTTTAATCTCCATGTGTTCATGTGGTGATTGGGGCTTCTTCCAGTATTGATTGTAAGCTTTGTTGCATTGTGGTCTGATAGAATGCATGGAATTATTTCAATCTTTTTGTATTTGTTGAGGTCTGTTTTGTGCCCAGTATATATGGTCGATTTTGGAGAAGGTTCCATGGGGTGCTGAGTAGAAAGAATGTCCTTTGGTTCTTGGGTGGAATACTCGGTAGATGTCTGTTAAGTCCATTTGATGTATGGTATTGTTTAATTCAGAGGTGTCTCTGTTAACTCTCTGCCCTGTTGACCTATATCTAATGGAGACAGTGGGGTATTGAGGTCCCCTACTATTAATGAGTTGGGATTAATCTGGGTCTTAAAGTCCTGTACTATTGTTTTTATAAAGTTGGGTGCACTAGAGTTTGGTGAATATATGTTTATGATTGTAATATCTTCTTGATTTATTTTTCCTTTGATCAGAATGAAGTGGCCCTCTTTATCTCTTCTGATTAGTTTTAGCTTAAAGTCTATTTTGTCAGATATTGGAATTGCTACGCCTACTTTTTTCCTAGAACCATTTGCTTGGTGTATTTTTTTCCATCTTTTCAATTTAAGATAGTGTCTGTCCTGCAGACAACAAAAAGATGGGGTTTGTTTCTTAATCCATTCACCTAGTCTGTGTCTTTTGACTGAGTTCAGTCCATTAATATTTAGAGTTCTT
>NW_008357490.1:1441918-1442813 GCF_000622305.1 Nannospalax galili
TATTGTCATGCCTTTCTTCAGCTCTTTGTATTGCTTCCAGAACTCTCTGAAGGGCTAGTTTTGTGGACAAGAATTCCTTCAGCCTATTTATGTCATGGAAGATTTTTCTTTCCTCTTCAACTATTATAGACATTTTGGCTGGATATCGTAATCTGGGTTGGCATCTGTGGTCATTTAACACTGGGAATACTTTGGTCCAGGCTCTTCTGGCTTTCATAGTTTGCATTGAAAAGTCAGCTGTGATTCTAATGGGTTTTCCTTTATATGTGACTTGTTGTTTCTCTTTTGCAGCTTTCTGAATTTTCTCCTTTGTTTTGTGCGTGTAGTGTTTTTACTACGATGTGCCGTGGAGAGTTTCTGTTCTGTGCCTACCTGTTTGGTGTTCTGTATGCTTCTTGTATTTGTATGGGCATGTCTTTCTTTAATTTTGGGAAATTTGCTTCCACAATTCTGTTGAAGATCTGGTCCATGCCATTATTTTGGGATTCTTCTTCCTATATGCCTTATGATTTGTAAGTTTGGTCTTTTTCTGGTGTCTCACAATTCCTACATATTCCATTCTTGTGATTTCTTAAATTTTTCATAGTCTTTGCTTGAGTGGTCTAGTTCATCCACTTTAATTTCCAGTCTTGATACTCTGTTTTCCATTTCATTCATCCTATTGGTGAGGCTTTCTCCTGTCATTTCTAATTGGCTTACTGAATGTTTCACTTCCTTCTTCATTTCAACCTGAGTAGTCGTCAATATTTCTAACTCTTTTCTGAATTTATTCAGAAGTTTATCCCTATCTTCACTCAATTCTTTGATTTCTTTGTGTGTTCTTTAAATTCACTGAATTATTTTATCATGTTTATAATTGTTCTTTTGAGTTCCATGGCCTGTGTTATCTCTAGGG
>NW_008357490.1:1442921-1486823 GCF_000622305.1 Nannospalax galili
TTACTTTTGGGGCATGAAAAGCTGGTTCCTCTAAGCTTCTGGTTCTCTCTTTTGATTTTATATTGGAGTGGCCAGACTGCTTTTGTCTTCGGAGTTCCCACAGAGGCCCAAGTCAGATGAGGATCAGATGCTCTCAGGCTTTCTCCTAAGGTCTGGATCCCTCCAGGAAAGATTTTGGCCTCAGGAATTTGAGGCTTGGACTGGCCTTGGAGGCAGGCCCAGGAAAGATGCTCGTCAAGGGCAGCTGGTGCCCGTGACACCCAGAGATGCAAAGGAAGATGGGGGCGGGAAGCGAAATATGGCTATCATAGATCATTCTCTGGGCTGTACAGAATACCACTTACAGAAGTTTCGCCAATGCCAGTATGCCCAAACATAATTTTCTGGCCTAAGCACTTTCACCCTCCAAGGTGAGACCCACGGTGGGGTCTAAGGAGATGAGAGCTACTGCCTGCAGTAGTAGCATATATCATAACACAACACGGTGTTTTAATAGACCTATGCGGACACTTGCTTGTCCATCTCCTAGAGAGCTTCTTATGGGGAAAGCTGAGCTTCAGTCACTTACTTATTCCCTCAGTTGGTCAGCTGACTTTTGACCAGTAAGTGTGTTTATAATGAATAAGCCCTGAGTGTTTAGAGCCTGCTAGGGTCCTCAGGTGATCTCACAGCTCACAGTTTTGTAAGAAAAATAGGAAAGAGTGTAGGAGGATGGAAAGAACCAGTCCCCAAACAGATGTGCACTCAGTCACGTTGAAAAATTAGCCATTTCTTTTTACTCTTTCAGCTCTTATAAAATCTCAGTGTGACTTTAGGCAGTAATGGCTGTCATCTGATAATCAAATAAAAATTTATTCAGTTGTAGTAAATGATGAAGTATTGGGATACTCAGCTTTCCTCCTTTAGTTATTTTCAAGTATAGATTTATTCATGAGAACATTAATGAACTTTGGGCTTGAAGAGTTACTAAAATATGATCGTGCTTACACACATTCATTGATCTCAAATTCCTGGGAGTTAATGATACTTCCTTTTTTATTTTTCAGTTTTTGGCCAGTTTCTACCTCAAATCTCAAAGGGCTCTGAAATAAGATAATATAAAGTGATAACAGCAACAAACTGACATTTGTTGAATACTTACTCAGTTTACACACTCTACTAAGTGCTTTTAATTTACATTATTAGCTACTCCTTGAAATAATCCTATGGCTCAAATATGATTGCTGTCTCAACTCTGCAGATAAGGAGAGGTACAGGAATGCCCAAGAACACTCTGGAAGTAGGCTAGAGGTGGAAAATAGAATCCAGACTCAACTGGGCCTCACCTGACCCAGGCTCCTGTACTCCACAACACATCAAACAGCAGAGTCTGGATTGAGTATTCAGTCACAGATCTATGCTGCCCCGTAGAAGGAGCTAGCATCCCCTGAAGAGGACCCGGCTGGACAGAACTTTGTCTGAGGACTGATGGGCAGATGATTTCACTGTAGCCACATAAGATGGAGCTTTCTCTCAACAAACTCATTTCAGGAAGAGCAAAGGCTCTGCCCTATGAGTCTCCCTTTTGTTCTATGACCTCTTAATTCTAAAGCCCCAGGGCTCACTTCTTTGGCAGGTCTTCTCTCTCTGACATCCACAGGACAAGGATTTGTGCTAATCAGCTTTCTGTCACTGTGATAAGATTCCTGAAACAGCCAACAGAACAGGAGGAAAGGTTATTTTGCCTCTTAGTTTCAGTGGTTCCAGTCCATGACCACTTGCCCTGCTGCTTTGTGCCTGTGGTGATTCAGAGCGTCATGTTCGAAGTACATGGCAAAGAAGGGGGAAAGCTAAGTGCCCCAACATTTCATCATCTACTACAGCTGAATAAATTATTATTTGATTATCAGATGACAATATCACTATCTAAAGGTAAAGATTTTATAAGAGCTAAAATAGTAAATTTTAAAAAGGTCAATTTTTCAACATGACTGAGTTCAGAAAAATGAGAAAGGCTGAGCTCCCAACTCCCAGTTAAGTTTTTTTTAGGGCATGGAATACAGGAATAGGAGAGAAAGAAAGAGACCATACTAGACCTCAGACACGACTGCGTTTTATTCAAGGGTGCAGTGAGGGACAGCAGCCTTCCTGCATGCTGGAGGCAACTGTCCTATGAATTGGGAAAGTTAGAACATATAGGGGCTAGGGCATGAGGAAGCAGATGCCTCTACAGGTCTCTACCTGTCTCGTCTTCTGGGGCCCCTTGCTCAAGCAGGATAGGCTGTCTTGAGCAACAGCCTGTCTCCAACAGTTCCCCCTGAGTTCTGGAAGTGGCCAATCCCAGTGTGGTTTAGCAATAAGGTTATTAGCAGTCTCAGAGTCAGGTAAGACCAGCAGCAGTCTCAGAGGACTTCTGCTTCTCTATCAATCCTTTCAAGGGTACACCCCTGGTGACTTAACTTCTCCCCCATACACCCCACTTTCTAAGGGTTCCACCATCTCCCAGTAGTATCACACTGGGGATATAGGCCTTTGGGGGACATTCAAGACCAAACTCTAAGAGGACTCAAGCTGTCACATCTATTGTCTGGATCTCTCCTCCAAACCCCATCACCTGTACCCAATTTTGAGACTTGCACTTGAGTGCTTAAAGGGTTTCTGATACATAACATGTCCAAAAGGGGGTTTCTGAGCAGAACCCTTCAACGCCTTTTTATCCCAGTCTTTCCCACATTTCTTAATGCTCATTCCATCTTTCTAGTCCCTTAGAAAAAGTCTGGAGACATGATTGTTAGTTCTAATTACCAACTTGACAAAATCTAGAATCACCTAGGAAGAAAATCTTAATGAGGGGTTGTCTAGATCAAGTTAGCCTCTGGGCATGTTCACAGGGGAAGACCCAAGCCCACATCATTCCCTGGGCAAGGGATTCAAGACTGTTATAAAGATAGAGAAAGCCAGCTGAGCTCTAGCAAGCAAGCAAGCATGCGTGCGTTCATTGCCCTCTGCTCTTGACTGTGGATGTGATGTGACCAGATGTTTGAAGTTCTTGTCATGACTTCCCCACAATGATGGATTGCAACCTGGAATTGTAAGCTGAAATAAACTCTTTCTCCTCTAAGTTGCTTTTTGACCAAGTATATCACAGCAACAGAAATGAAATTAGGCCAGGGGTCATCTTTGACTCCTCATCTTCTCTCCCACCCTACACATGATCCATCAGAACCCAGTCACTGTTCCACCAGGTCCAGGACACTGACCTCTCTCCTCTGAATCACTGAGATGGCTTCCTGTCTCCATTTCTGCCTTTGCTTCTTGTCTGTCTTTCCCAACATCTAGCCAGAATGATTGTGTTAAACTATGGAGTCAAAAAATATGACTTCATTTCTCAAACTCCCATGGCTTTACCTCAGAGCAGAAATCAGGCTTCTCACAGCCAACCACTGGCCAGGAACACTGCCCACTGTAACTACTGAGACCTCACCCATGGTCCCAGACCCACAGCCTCTTTGCCATTTTTTAAACTCTCCTGGGTGCCTGCACCTGCAGTGCCTGGAATGCCTTATCCTGGAACTTGCCTGGCTAATACACACACACACACACACACATACACACACACACACACACACACACACACACACACACACACATACACACATGCACATCTAGACCAATAGAACACAATAGAGGATTCAGAAATAAACTCACACATCTATGGACATTTTTAATAAAGGTGTCAAAACCCCACACTGGAATAAAGACAGTCTATTCAATAAATGGTGCTGCCAAACCGGGTATCTACCTACAGAAGAATGAAATTAGAGCCATGTCTCTCATGCTACACAAAAGTCAACTCAAACTGGATCAAAGTCCTTAAACCTAAAACACTGAAACTGCCCAAGGAAAGCACAGGAAAAACAATGAGGATGTAGGTACACAGAAGAACTTTCTGAAAGGCTCAGGAAATAGCCTGGAGAGTTGACAAATGGGATTACATAAAACTAAAACACTTTTACACAACAAAAGCAACTATCAACAGAGCAAACAGACCACGGCATGGGAGAAAATCTTTGTTAGCTTTACTTAGGGATAAGTGACTAATATCTAGAATATATAAGAACTTCAAAAATTAAACACCAAAAAACTCAGGTCAATAAAAAGGTTGAGCGGGTAAAGGCACTGGTGGCACAATCCTGATGAACTGATTTCAAACCCTAGAATCCACCTAAAGGTGGAAGGAGAGAACCAATTCCACAAAATTGTCCTCTGACCTCCATGCTTGCACTGTGGCACATGAAACTCCTTTGAGATTCCATCTCACCCAAGTCAGGATGGCGACCATCAAGAAAACAAATGACAGCAAATGCTGGTAAGATGTGGAGAAAGACAAACCCTTACTGCTGGTAGAAGTGTAAACTAGTGTAGCCACTATGGAAACCAGACTGAAGATTTCTCCACAGACTAATTTCTCCATAGTCCACCATATGACTCAGCTATACTACTACTGGACATATAACCAAAAACTCTATATCCTACTACAAAAATACGTATTCATGTTCATTGCTGCTCTATTCACAATAGTCAGGAAATGAAATTAACCTAGATGCCTACCAACAAAAGAATGAAGCTAAGCATGGTGGTACATGCCTTTGAGTCTAGAACTCGGGGGGCAGAGACGGGAGTTTGAGGCCAGCCTGATCTACATAGCAGGTTACAGGCCAACCAGGGTTACATAGTAAGACCCTGTCTCAAAAACAAACAAACAAAAACTAGATGAATGGATAGTGAAAATGTGGTACATAAACAAAGTAGAATTTTATTCAGCTGTAAAGAAACCTGAACTTATAAAAATTGCAGGAAAATGAATAGAACTGGAAAAATAGGCTATCGAGTAAGGTAACCTAGGCTCAGTAGGACAAAATCATATGCTCTTTCTCATATTCAGATCCCAACTCCCAGTTTTTACATATGTGTATTTATGTGGGAATGAGTGTGGGTAGAGTCAGGAAACTAGACCACAGCGCATGAGGTGGGGGAAGTGGCCTAAAGGGGGTGGGTAATAAAACACGTGCCGTATGAA
Source organism: Nannospalax galili (assembly GCF_000622305.1). Classification (NCBI taxonomy): domain Eukaryota; kingdom Metazoa; phylum Chordata; class Mammalia; order Rodentia; family Spalacidae; genus Nannospalax; species Nannospalax galili. The sequence goes on from NW_008357490.1 coordinate 1,447,981, forward strand.
AATGGAACAGGGAATACCAGGGACAGAAAAGTTCAAACCTGGAAGAGGGCCACAGAGATGAGGGAGAGGAAAGTTCCATCAAAACTAAGTATGTATGAAAGTGGCATAAGGAAACCTGTTACTTTATATGTTCGTTCAAAATAAAATTCAATTCAAAAATATTTTTTCAGTGTGAGGTAGGTTGAACCCATGATTGCAGAGGCCACAGACAGATAGCTGACTGTGCACTTAGAACTCATTAAGAGAGTCTATTTTACCCGCTCTCGCTGCAATAAGTGATAAAGATGAGAAGCAGCATATATGTTAATTAGCTCAATTTAACCATGCTGCCATGTATACACATTTCAAAACATCAGGTTGTATGCATGAATACTCATCACTTTTGTGTCATTCAAAAAGGTTCATCTTTTATTCAAAAAAGACTAAGGATGTGATCCAGAGATGACTTCTGAGAGCCCTGAGCCACTTGCTAGCCTGGTGGGAATTTCCTTCTCCTGAAACTAATCCTTGAGAGCACCAACACACCTGCAGTGCATCTGAGAAAGAACTTGAGAGCAAAGGGTGTGTCCCTGCTCTGTGGAGAAGCTTATTTCCAAAACAAGCTCTCTTCCAGAAATGCAGAAGGGGCAGCCTGTGGTGGAAATTCGACCCAGCAGCTTTCAGAGCCCCACTTCCCTACTTCAGATTGGACTGCCTTCAATTCAGCTAGCATAGAACAAGAGTCAAGAGGAAATGCTCAAATATTTTAAAATCTTTAAAAGGGTTTCCAGTGCACAAGTTAATGGGCACTGATTAAAGTACATAAACAGGTTGGAGAGATGGCTCAGCGATTAAGAGTGCACACTGCTCATGTAGAGGACTTGAATTCAGTTCCTAGCATCTACATTAGATAGCTCACAACTACCTTAAGTCTGGTTCTAGGGGATTTGAGCCCTTCTTCTGGACTCCTTAAACACCTTCACGCAGACATATATTTTTTTATGTTGAAAAGAAATTACATGTGGGCTGGAGAGATGGCTCAGTGGTTAAAAGCATTTGCTGCTCTTGCAGAGGACCCGGGTTTGGTACCCAGCACCCACATGGTAGCTCACAACCACCTGTAATTCCAATTCCAGGGGATCTTACACCCTATTCTGGTTTCCATGGCATCAGGCATGAACATGGTGCACATATACACTAATATACATAAAATAAAAATACATATTTTTTAAAAGAAGTTACGTGAACAATGTAGATCTCAGAAAGACTGTCAGGGTGGGGACCAACTCAGCCCTCTCCACATTGACCATGAGGGCTGGAAACATTTTCTAGAAGGCTCTTCCAACTACTTTTGGAACTCCAGCTTGTTCATTCCTGTGGCAATTTAGGACAATGAACAATTTCAAATGGCGTCCTTGGACAGCCATTAAGAAGAGCTGCAAATTGTCAGTCCATTTCTGCAAGGGTTCCAGATAAGAAGGCCCACAGGGCAAAGAGCATGAGAGGCAGCCTCTCCCCTCTCCTGGTCAGTCATCTTCCAAGCCAGACTCAGTCCTGAAATTCAGGAATTCCTTGTTGGGATTTTAATACTTTAATTTTTTTTTTTTTAATGTTCTGGATAGCTCAGTGATTAAGGGCATGTATTCAATTGCTTTTTGTTGCTATGATAAAATATCACGACCAAAGCAACTTACAGAAGGAAGAGCTTATTTTGATTCATGGTTCCAGAGGGAGAATCCATAATGGCAGGAGGGCAAGGCAGCAGGCAGCCAGAACAGGAAGCTGAGAGATCACATCTTCAACAGCAAATGAAGTAGAGAAAATGAACCAGAACCAGGGTGAGGCTATAAACTCTCAAAGCCTGCCCCTAGCAACATACATCCTCTAGCAAGTTTCTGCATCCTAAATGGTCCATGACCTCCCAAACTAACTGGGGATGAAGTGTTCAAATAAATGAGCATATATAAGTGATATTTATCATCCAAACCACCATATTCCACTCTGTGGCCCCCATGGGCTCATTGTCACATCATAATGCAAAATGCATTTAGTCCAACTTCAAAGGTCCCCATAGTATTTAACAGTCTCAATACTGTTCAAAGTCCAAAGTCTATTCTGAGATTCAAGGCAATCTCCCTCTCTCTCTCTTTTTTTTAATCTTTCTGAGACTTGGTTTCCTATAGCCCCAGCTGGCCTGGAACTCACTATGCAGATCAGGCTGACCTTGAACTCAAAGAGATCTGCCTGCCTCTGCCTCCCAAGTGCTGGAATTAAAGGCATGTGCCACCACACCCAGCATTCAAGGAATCTCTTAACTCTAACTCTTTGTACAATAAAAAGCAAGTTACATTCTTCCAACACACAACAGGACAGAATATACATTCCCATTCCAAAGGAGAGGAATGGGGACATAGTGAGGAAATACTGGACCAAAACAAAAGCAAAACATAGCAGGGCAAACACCAAATTCTGTAGCTCCATATGTCTAGGGTTCAGCCCCTCCAGCTCACTGTCTGCAATATATCTCTGCCTCTTGGTCTGGTTCCACTTCCTGTATGCAGCTCTCCTTGGTAAATGTCTTACAGTTTGACATCTCCAATATCTTGGGGTCTTCGCTGCAACTCAGGCTTCACTTTTGAAGTTTCACACAATGGGTTTTCAGGGCCTCCCGGCCTCTCAGGGTCTTCTTCTCACAGGGCCTCCCCTGCCGTACATTGCCTGGTTTCAACAGCTCTCTGAAACCATGGAGAAATAATTCCTGACCCTCTCACTCTTGCATCTTTCATGCCTTCAAAGCTAGTCCCACATGGATAAGACTGCCACGTTCAGCTGCCTTCACCCCACTTGAACCACATTTACAACAGCTATTGTAATTGTTTTCTAGGAGCTGAAAATTCCTTAGGCTTTTTCTTTTTACAAGTTGGAAGCTAAGTTGGGTGGGGTCTTGCCCTAAGGGCACCCTTCCCATTGTTTCAGGACAATGCAGAAGGCCTCTCCTTAATAGTGGTAATCCCCTTAACAATTAGAGCCTCTCTTTCAGCACATGCCTTGGCTGTAATATTAAGCTTCCAGGTCTTTTTTCTCTACAAAGTATACATTTTGTACTTCTTTCTGCTCCACTTGCTCTTTTTCATTGTAGACCTGCTAATACATTGATAATAACCAGGCCACAGACTCAATACTATGCTGTCTTGAAATTTTCTCCCTCTAAAGAAATTCATCCATTACTTTTCAATTTAGTTTCAGGCTAGTTCTTAGGACATGGGCAGATGGCAGGCAGATTCTTTGCCAAAATATGACAAAAAAATGTCCTCTAGCCCAGTTGCTGTTCAAGGCCTTGCTTCCCTCTGAAATCTCATGAGTGATTTCTCAACCTTCCATGTTATTCTCAATACTACTGTGTCCCTGAATCCTACTAGAATGGTCCACTAAACTCTGTCTACAGCATTCAAGCGATTTTCTAATTCAAAGTCACAAGATTTTCCACATTCCTCCAAAAAACATGGTCAGATTCTTCACAGAAACAGCCTCACTATCTGATATCAACTTCTGTATTAATTACTTTACTTGCTTAATTACTTAATTGTTTTTGTGATAAAACACTATGACTAGAAGCAACTTAGAGAAGAAAAGGTTCGTTTTGGCCTATGGTTCCAGGGGGATAAGAATCCATCATGACAGAGGAGCATAACAGCAAATGGCAGGAGGATCAGAAAGCTGAGAATTGAGCGTTCAGCCACACAAAGGAAACAGAGAGAGCAAACTGGAAGTGTGGCAAGGGTATAGACTCTGAAAGCCCACCCCCAGTGGCATACTTCCTCCAGCAAGACTTCACATCCTAAATAACCCTCCCAAACAGTACTACCAACCTACCAACTTGGGGACCAAGTGTTCAAATACCTGAGTCTATGGGGGTTCATTTTCTACTCAAACCACCACAGAGGACTTGCTGTTCTTGCAGAGGACCTGAGTTTGGTTCCCAGTACCCATGTCAGGCAGCTCACAGCCACCTATAATTTTAGCTCCAAGGGGTCAAACACTCTTTCTGGCCTCTGAAGGCATGCACACATGTGACATACAGAGAGAGAGAGAGAGAGAGAGAGAGAGAGAGAGAGAGAGAGAGAGAGAGAGAGCAATTAATTAAAGTTTTCCTTTTCTTTATCCCACATGAAAAATTTGGGCTAAAATCTGCCCTAGCAGTGACTGTATGTTGTTCTGGCCTGCCTAGCATCTGTCATTCCTTCTGATCACAGCACTGAATCTAGTTTTTCTTAGGATTGCCCCTATAACCCTTTCATTATTCATTTGAAGTTTACCGTGGTCCCTGGTTATAAGATCAGGCATGTGACTTGACATGACCAGCAAGATTCCAACCCTTAGCAATAAAGCATAGCCCCAAGGATATGCAGATGATATACTTAACCTGTTCAAATTGGTCACCTGAAAATTTGCCTAGATTATTGGCTTTTCTTTCAACTGAATCTAAACCTTGATTCACTAGTGCTGGTCTTTGCCGTCACTGGGAATGAACTCAACTCAAAGGATAAAGAAAGTCAGGTCCCTCATGGTTCTGTTTTGAACACCTAAATAAAGCCAGGCCTGGAGTTTCTAGACATCTCAATGCTTCTGGAGAGATGGCTCAGAAGTTAAAAGTGCTCACTGCTCTTCCAGAGGACCCCAATTTGGTTCCCAGAAACCATGACAGGCATCTTATAACTACTTGTAAATCCAACTCCGGTGGATCTAATGCCCTCTCTGGCTTCTGTGGGTATCCAAACATCTGTGGCTTACACTTACACAGACACAGAAACAGAAACAGATGAAAAACAAAGTTTTTAAAGTCTGGGCTAGAGAGATGGCTCAGCAATTAAGAGCACTGGCTGCTCTTGCAAAAGACCTGGGTTCAGTTCCCAGCACCCACATGGCTGGTAAAAACCATCAGTAACTCTGGTTACAGGGGATCCAATGTCCTCTTCTGACCTCCTTGGGCATTTTGAGACATGTGTGCACATACCTATGTGTAGGCAATACACTTATGCACATAAAATTAAAAATACATAAAATTTTTTTAAATAAAAATACATTTTAAAGTCAATTCCCTTATGTGATCATGTCTTCTTTTGATTGGATTTATGTTTCTCATAACTATAAGTCCTGATGAATTAACATAGGTAGTAATATGACAATAGTAACTTTTATTGAGTACCTACTATTTACCAGGTAAATTACATATATTTTAATTTTACACTTCACAACCCTAGTTAACATTGCTGAAGACTGACTTTCCTGGTGAGGGAAGAGGGCTCAGGGAAGTGATGGATTTGTCCAAGATGGCACTGCTAGTAAGAGACAGAATGTCAATTTGAGTTCACATCATCCTGCCCCAAGGAGTCACATTCTCATCCCGGTAGACAAACGTTGCCTCATGAAGGAAAGGCCCCAAGAAATATGGATTCTTCCCAGGCATAAGTGGCTTTTCATCAACTATATCAAAATGGCATTGTTTTTTGAACCATTTCCTTGATCAAACACGCCTTCTCAAACACGCCTATCACGTCTATGTGTCAAACCCTTTGCCTTTTGCTGCACTGTGTGATTTTGACACTCAAAAAGGAAGCTCTGTTCTGGCGCACCCCACATGTCCAAATGAGATCCAATCTGGAACCCCAGGGGGCTCTGCACCCCAGGAGGTCCATTCCACATCCACCTGTGGTCCTGCACCTCAAGTGCTCTTCCCGTGCTCTGCCCCCTCTGGCCTCGACCCACAAGGCCAAGCCCGGTGGCCTGGCCCCCAGCTGCTCTCTGGCGGTCCTCCTCTGCCTGAGGGCTCTAGGCAGCAGTCAGTGTAGCTGCCTGCCCTACACAGTGCCAGGTCTGCAGCATCTCTGAAAGTAAAGGTTGTATGGTTTGGTCCTCTTGATCTATGAGAACTCAAGCTCCACTTCATGGTAAAGAGCAAGATGAGATTTTTAGTGCTGGAGAGATGGCTCAGCAGTTAAGAGCACTGGCTGCTCTTGTAAAGGAGCCAGATTTGGTTCCCAGCACCCATATGGCAGTTAACAAGCTGTCCTTAACTCCAGTTCCAGGGCATCCGACACCCTCTTCTGACCTCCATGGGCACTGCTTGCATATGGGGATTTTACATATAGGCAAAACAATAATGTGCAAAAGATATAAATAAATAAATAATTTTTTAAAGAGGAGACTTTTCCTCTGAGATCAGTGAGGTCATCTTAATAGCTCCCAGGTCCCATCCAGGCACTAGACTTGGAAGCCAAGGAGACTGTGCTTCAGCAGGGACCTAGCTGCTCATGCCTCAGGGATCTGTAAATCAACCCCACAGAAGACTTTGCCATCTTCAGCAGGGAGATTATCCAGGATTATAGGAGATTAAGGTAAAGGAGAAACACAGTGTCTTTAATCCCATGTCTAATGAACTGAGAAAGAATTCCCTGTTAGAAAGATCTGTGTGCTTCACAAGATTGAGAGCAATTTACTGACAAGTCTGCTGCTGCCCTGGGGCCAAGGCAGCACCAGGCTAACATGCAAGTCAGAGAAGTTGGTGCCAGGAATGCAGATCACATGCATGGCTCTCTTTACAACATCCTCCCTCACTGCTAAATCAAAATGAGTTGTACTGAGAGAAAAGACCCAGTCTTTGCTATTCATATTTGCTGCATCAAGAATGATGAAGGGATGACTCAGCAGTTCAGAGCACAGACACTTCTTGCAAAGGACCCAGGTTCAGTTAACAGCACCCACATGGCTGCTAAGAAACCAAGAGTAACTCCAGTTCCAGGAGAGCAATGCCCTCTTCTGGTCTCTATGGGCATTGCATGCATGGGTGCACTTTCATGCATGCAGGCAAAACACTCATGCACATAAAATAAAAATAAATAAATCAAAAAAATTTTAAGTTACCAATTGGGCTGGGCTGGGGATAGAGCTCAGTGGGAGAGTGCTTGCCTAGCATACATGAGGCCCTGGATTCGATGCCCAGAGATTTAAAAGAGAAGGAATGAAAGAAGGAAAATCTGTTCAGGGCAGGGGTCCATCGCAATCAGCAGAGAACTTAGAATGTTTGTCTACAATGCAAAGTCCTGGGTTTGGTGCCCAGCACTACGTAAAACTGGGTGCATTGGTGCATGCTTGGAATCTCAGCACTCAGGAGGCAGAGGCAGGAGGATTAGAAGTTCAAGGTTATCCTTGGTTACATATCAAGTTTGAGTCCAACCTGGGCTACATGAGACCCTGTCTCAAAAAAGATAGGTCTGTAAAAGAGAGACCACCAGCCTGGGGAAGAACTTCCTGGCTCAATTCACCTACTGCCAATCCAGGGGCAGTAGGAGTCAGCAGAACCTCCCATCACCACACTTCTTCTCTCTCAAAGACTGAAGTTATGGAATTGCAGATGCCCCCCAGCCTCAAGTATTCAGGTGCCTTCATTTCATTTCTTCACAGCCCCACTGGCCAGCTTTCTCCATGCAAAACAGCCGAGGTGTGAGAAGAAGGGTTTAACTTAGCTCACAACTTGAAGTTATAGTTCAGGATAGCCTGGAAGAGTCCAGATGACAGGAACTTCAAACAGCTAGTCACATCACAGTCACAGTCAAGAGCAGTGAGAAAGAAATACAAGCTCACTTCCTTAAGTGCCTGTGCTCAGCTTGATCTCTCTACTCTTACATAGGTCAGGGCTCCCTGCCTAGGGAATGCTGCTACCCATAGTTGGCTGGGTCTTCCCACACAAGTTGACAAAGCTAACCATCATATCAGGGACAGTTCACCTGGCATTTGTCAAATAGCAAAGTAGGAGCTATAGGACAGCTTTTCTCACTGTCATGCTCAATTTTTTTTTTTTTTTTTTTTTTTTTTTTTTTTTTTTTTTTTAGCCAGCCTCAAACAGGGTGTAGCCCCAGCTGGCCTAGAACTCACTATGTAGATCACTGCAGGTTGGCCTCAGTCTCACAGAGATCTGCCTGTCTCTGCCTCCCAATTGCAGGAATTAAAGGAATGTGACACCACATTTGGCTTAAATCCATCTCTTAATTGCAAGAAAAAAATATGTGAAATCACTTTAAAAAATAAAATATGGGCTGGCTGGAGAGATGGCTCAGTGGTCAAGGACACATTGGTTGTTGTTGCAGAAGACCTGGGTTCGAATCCCAGCGCCCACATGGCAGCTGATGACTGTGTGTAACTCCAGTTCCAGGGGATCCTGGGTGGGCATTGGACGACATGGGTGCACTTACCTATGTGTGGGCAATACATGCGTACACATAAAAATAATAAATAAAATATTTTTAAAAATAAATAATAAATAAAATATTTTAGCCAGGTATGGTGGGGCACATCTTTAATCCCAGTACTCAGGAGGCATAAGCAGGCATTATTTGAACATTCTTACCTGAAAATAGCTTTAAACAAAAGAAGTATTGTCTCTAGATAGGCAATCTTTACAGAGAATGCTACCTGTGCTAGAATTCTTTTTTTTTTAAATGTGTACAAATGTTTTGCCTGTATGTATGTAGTGCACCCCTGCCATGCAATGCCCACAGAGGTCAGAAGAGGGCATCAGATCCCCTGGAACTGAAACTGGAGTTACAACAGATGGTTGTTAGCCACCATGTGGGTGCTGGGAACCAAACCCAGGTCCTCTGCAAGAGCAGCCCATGCTCTTAACAGCTAAGCCATCTCTCCCTCCATTTCCTGTTCTGGAATTCTTGATTTTCATTTGGGTTTTTTTTTTTTTTTTTTTCCTGCTCATGTCCCCATAATTTTTCCTGTGTTTTCTATTTACCTCAGCAATAGTGGCTTTAGAAGAGGAAGAGAGATCTGAGCTAGCACACTTGCTCTGTCTCCTGTAATGTTATCCACCAGGTTATGAATAGCAAGAGGCCCTCACCAGATACTGTGTGTGCTATGCTTTCTTTTCACTCTGTTTTGTTTTTTTGAGACAGAGATTCATGTAACCCAGGGTAGCTTTAAACTCTCTATGTAGCTGAGGAAAACTTTGAACTCCTGATCCTCCTGCTTCTACCTCCCAAGTGCTGGGATTACAGAAGTGCCCCACCACTCCCAGTTTATGTGGTGCTGAGGATAAATCCCAGAACTTCATGTGTGCTAGGCAAGTACTCTAACAGCTAAGTTAGTATTCCCTACTCCTAATGCTGTGCTCTTAAATTTGCCAGACTCTAGAATTATAAGCTGCATATTCTCTATAAATTACCCAGTCATAGGAACAGAATTGATTAGGACACATGAGTTTTCATGCTCCAAAATAAAAGACTGTCTCAGAACCAAAATTTTATTCCACCAAAGTGATGCTCTGGGCTTGAGATCTATCTATTAGCTCAGTGGTACAGTATTTATCTAGCCTGTGTCAGGCCATAGGTTCAATCCCCAGGGAGAGAGAGAAAGAAAGAGAGGCAGAAAGAGAGAGAGAGAATTATTTGTTCTCACTCATATGCAAAAATCTAGATTTAAGTTCTGTGTGTGTGTGTGTGTGTGTGTGTGTGTGTGTGTGTGAGAGAGAGAGAGAGAGAGAGAGACAGTAGTAGGAATGTGGGTTGGAGGAGGTGATCTTAAGGAAGTAGAGACAGGGACAGAAGAGTGGGTAACGGAATGTATAGTCTGAAAGCAGAAGGGGGACTATTTAGGAGGAGAGTGAATGAGGAGGGCAGTGAGGAGGAGGGTGAATAAGAACAAAGTGCAATGTCATATATGCATAGAAATGCCATGACAAAACCCATTTCTCTGAATGCTGTGCTGAATAGTTTTAACTATCAACTTGATTCAACCTAGAATCACCTTGGAAAAGAGTCTTAATGAGGAATTATTTGAATCAGGTTGCCTCTAGGCATGTCTATGGGGTATTGTCTTGACTTAATTGATATAGGAAGACCCAGCCCACTGTGGGCAGCACCATTCCTTAGGCAAGGGATCCTGAACAGTATAAGAGTAGAGAAAGCTAACTGAGAGTAAGCAGGCAAACAAAGATGCATGCATTTGTTTCCTCTGCTCTACTTGCTTCAAGCTCATGTTTTGACTTCTCATCAATGATGGCCTGTAACCTGTAAGTCAAATAAACCCCTCTAAATTGTTTGCTGTCAAGGTATTTTATCACAGCAATAGAAATGCAACTAGAACAAATGCTAATTTTAAACTGTAATGTTCTCTCAATCAGACAAAAACCCAGCATAGAAGTGGGGAAATGGGCAGCAGGGCCCAACCTTAGCCAAAGAACTGTTGGCAGCTCGTTACTACTGTTGGGTGAGGGAGAGTTGATTTTTAAGGGAGAGACTCTAGATAGGCTGACTAGACTCCAGTTGAATGTGATAGAAACACCATGACCAAGGGAACTTACAAAAGGAAGGGTTTATTTAGCTTTCGGTTCTAATGGGAAAGAGTCCATCATGGCAGGAAGGAATGGTGGCAGAGGTGACTGGAGTAGGAGCAGAAGCTAAGCACTCTGATCTTCAAGCAGGCACAGGAAGCAGAGCATGACTGGAGATCTAAAGGCTTAAGAACTCTCTAAGCACACCCCCAGTGACATACTTCCTCTAGCATGGCCATGCCTTCTAAGACCTCCCAAAACAGTGCCACCAAGTGGGGACAAAATGTTCAAATGCTTGGAACCTATAGGGTACATTCTCATTCAAACCATCACACCAGTGGTTGAATTTGCACTGAGGGACATTTGGTTACAAATGCTTGCCCACTTAGGACTTAACATATATGACAGAATACATGAAATCGGGGAGGGGGGGTGTCACAGATGGGGAGGGTATCTAAATTTGATTAAGACCTGTTATATGAAATGCACAAAACAATAAAAATATACATTAAAAAAGTGATGTTCTACAAATGATCTAAGTATTTAAGAGTTAAAAACCACAAAAAGTGTCTTTGCCTTTGCAACATCTGCCATCAACATGAGTGGACACCTCAACACCCTAGACTTTTCAGTACTTTTCTTGAGCCTATAGAGACATTAGTAGCAGCTCATTCCAGGACACACATTCAACCCTGTATGCATCTCTGAAATAGCACTGTCACTGTTTAACAGATAACAACTGGGTAGTGACTCAACTAGTCAAAAAACTGGCGCTCAGCCTCTATGGAGATTTTCTTCCTTACCCAGGTTCTGTCTCTGTGTTCCTCACAGAACACGTGCTCCATGCACTACAACAGTAAGACATGACAGAAAGGAAAGGAGGCAGGCAACTAGGTAGAGTAAACAGACTAGGACCCGATCCCAGAAGGCCTAGCCACTACTGGGTGTTCCCCTTTGATCCTAGGAAAGCCATCATCTAGTTTTTAATTTGTGATATGAGCAAAAGCATACCCTACTGAGCCAGATAGCACAGAGCATGATATATGTGAATTATATGCCACCCCACAAAACCACATAAAGCCGGGTCCTCGGCAAAGAGTGAGAAGGAAAAACTGGGTATTGTAGACTATCTCATTAAACATTTATTGCACCTACAAAAAATAAAAATCTCATGTCAGAAGCTGTGATGCTTTTAGACTTCAGAGCAGGGGCCAGGGTAAAACACTGAGAACCTTGCTGCTCACAGGCTCCATGGGACTGGCAGCACCATCCCAGGGCTTGTCAGAAAGAGAAATTCATGGGCCTCCCCCTAGGTCTGCTAAATCAGGGTCCCTGCATGTTAATACAGCCTCGGTGATGCTCACCAATATGTTCAAATTCGAGAAGTGCAGATTCATGGGCTAGCACACATTTAGTCACAACCACTGCCTTAACCCCAGTGTCAGCAAGTATGTCATTATTGCAACTATTAAATAAGATGCAGAAATTTCCCTAAGTTTAAATTGACCCAGGGTCCAAGTGAAGTATTACTGGGCCTATGACTAGGTGCATATTTGCATAAATGTCCCCCAGAGGTCCATATATTTTTAAAGACTTGGTCTCTAGCCTGAAGCATTATTGGCAAGGGTGGAACTTTTAAGAGGTAGGGCCTGGTGGAAGGAAACTATATAACTAGGGGTGGGAGGTCGGGGGGGGCGTCTGAAGTGGATTCTGGGACCTGGCCTTTCTCTCTCTTTCCTTCTGATTTGCCATAGGATGAGCAGCTTCTTCTACCACGGCCTCCCCTGATGAGGTGCTGCCTCACTGCAGTTCCAAAAGCAATGTAGCCAACTTACCTTGAACTGAAACCTCCCAAATTGTGAGCTGAAATAAACATTTATTTAAGTTGATTAGTTCAGGTATTTTGTTACAGCAATGGAAAGCTGACTAACATACCACGGGAAACTGGTGATCACTCCCTAGAGAAGCTGAGCTGAATTTAGCTTCAGATAACAAGAAGGAGGGAAGCTAATGGAGTAGGTGGGGCCAGTGAGCAGTGGGTCTGACTGCCAGAGCATCTGGGTCTGGCCCCCAACTGATGACACATGGCTAAGTATTGTTCTAAGAATTAAGGACAATAATACATAGAAAGTACATGCTAAATGCTCAGACAGCCTGGTCATCATCACCATTATCCTCCCTACAGCCTGCACACCTCCAGCTCCATGCAGATCAGAATGGCCTAGTGTCTCTCCCCTTCATATATGTCCATGTTGAGAAAGAGGTCAGGAAAAGGCATTTGCATGTTTTAAAACAGGCCCTTTGATCATTCCTGGAACCACTTATAATCAATAAGGAACCTCTCGGGGGAAAGTGGGGTCCTGTTTTATGGCTTCCAGGCCCCTCTGCTCACACTGACCCATCAAAGGGACGGTGGCTAAGCCATCTGCAAACCAAACAAAACTGGTTACAGAGATGAGAGGTAGTGACTCATAGTGTAGAGCAGCTCATTAAGGGGGAAAAGGGGCATTTGCTAATGAATAAAGAAGATGCCAGCAGATGAGTGAGACCCATTTCATCCTGACCATCCTGGAGTCAACCAAATCTAATTTTGCAACAGCCAGGGCAGAATGAAATAGCAGTCCTCCACTGCTCACAAGATGGGATAACCTTGGAGAAACATTTTAGTGTATCACTTGAAGAAAAGTGCATTCGGTTTTCGCTAAAAAAAAAAATCATTTCGTTGACCTTGAAAATAGAAGCATTTGTGAGAAGTATGAGCAGAAGTTTTCATTATTCTTTAAGCCCTCGTTTCAGAGGAAAAAAAAAAAAAAAATCCCACCCTCCTCTGCAGAGCCACAATGCCAAGTTGCCGGGCAACTGATCTTTTCTGGTGGATCGTCACGGAGACTGATGTAAACAAAATCATAAATCCCATTACCCTGCTAAATACTGGGTCTGGGTTAGAAAGCAAGTAAAAGAGCTGCTTTTCACGTTAAAAGAGATAATATCAAACGGTGAGTGGCAAGATTTTAGTCGAGTACATTGTCATGGGTGAAACTGTAATTAATGTAGTTCTTTTTTTTCTTTCAATGGGTGGCCACCCCAGATTTTCCTGTAGAAAGGAAAATAGTCTTAGTTGCAGGAGTCATTTCCAACTGAAAAATAAATAAATAACTCCAGTGCCCCCAGGACTCAAGCTCAGCAACCAAAGATTCAGTTCACAGTGATTCTTACAAGTGGGCTTCCCCCAACACATGCACATCCTCACTGGTCATTCAGAAAACTGCTCTTGAAACAGAATCTCTGGAGCCCTTTTTCTCTGTAGCAGACTGTGGCAGGTGATGGGCTTGTAGACTCTCACCCTTCCTGCAATTCTTGTGAGGTAAACATCTCTATTCCTGCTGAACAAATAGGAAGTAGGAGACGGGTGGTGAGGATATCTGACAAGAGGGGAAGACTCCACATTCAGAGTTGAATGTAGACTCACTATGTCTCCCACCAGCTTTCACCCAAGACCCTCAACCTCCAGAGATCCCTAAACTTCTGCCCTGAAGAGGACCATAAATCCCACATCAGGCACATTGAAGGAGGGAACAAGTTGTGTAATGGTTCCCATTAGAACAGCAGGGTCTTTTTAAAACTACATTTATTTATTTATTTATTTATTTATTTATTTATTTATTTATTTATTTATTTATTATTTAGTGGGGGGGCACGTGTGCCAAGGCACACTTATGGAGGCCAGAAGACAACTTGCAAGGGTCAGTTTTCTCCTTCTACAACGTGGGCGCCTAGAATCAAACTCAGGTCTCCGGGTTTGGCAGCAAACACCCTCACTCCCTGAGCGTTCTCACTGGCCTAACAGCATGCTCTTCATGGTGTGCTGGAAGTGCTTAACACAGGGGTCTCTGAAGGAAGGGCCTACTCTGACTTCTGTTGCACATATAGTCCTACTTTGGTCAACTTCAGGGGATCAGCAATAGGTTTGTTTCTTTTTGTTTTGTTTTGTTTTTTTGTACCCCCAGCTGTCCTGGAACTCACTATGTAGACCAGGCTGGCATTGAATTCACAGAGATCCACCTGCCTTTGCCTTCCAAGTGCTGGGATTAAAGGCATGCGCCACCAAGCCCAACCAGCAATAGATTTGTACTGTTGGCTCTCTTGAGCTGCACAAGCCAACTCCAGCACAGACCAGAACTCTGCAAAATATCAGTGCCCAAGGACTGACACCAGACCCATCAAACCAGAACTCCTGGAGACAGGGCCCAAATACTGGTGTTTTGATAAAGGAGAGTTTGACAACTGTTGAACTGAATGCTTTGTATTCTGGGTCGTCCCGTGCACCTTTCTAGCTCTGTCCCAGTAAGAAGGTACTATGCTCCAGAATGAAGTACTGACCATCAGATCCAGGTTAGAAAGATACTTCATTTCTTCCTGAGTGTAGTCAGCCATACTCTATCAAACCAAGACCTCCGGAGCCCCAGTGTCTCCATCCCTTGGTATTCTCTCCAGGTGATTTAGTATATAGTCCCATTCCGTTTTCCCAGTTTAAGGCTCCCAACAATTGATTCTAGCACAAGATGTCCACAAGGTCCTATCAAGTCAAGGAAGTAAGCCAATTCAGGTGAGTGGAATCCTGGGCACATGTCTTCATGGAGGCAGAGATTGTAGTCCTCATTATGAGGAAGGGACTGTGCCCACACTGTCAGCCACATCTTCCAGTTCTTCTAGACAAGACACAGGCATGGATCTTTTTGTGAACTCGTCTTGTTTAAGCAACAAATTCAAGTTCAAAAATATTACAGAAAACATAATGTTTCTCCACAGTGTTTGCATCTAGAGACTTTAGCTAAGGCCCCTGGCCCAAGAGGATCTCTGTAGACTCGGAAGCCTGGGGGGTGGAGAGTGGACTGTAAGTCAGCCAAAGCCTGAGAGCAGCATTCCCAGCAATGCACTGAACCCGTACCAGACCTCACCGGGCCTGTGCACTCCTCTTCACCCCTGCCTGAGAGTTCTCACCCATCCAGAGACTTGGCTCAGAGCAGCTAAGAACAACCTGCTTGGTTACTGACGCAGACCTGAGATAAGCTTGCCAGTGCAGGTAATTTATCTGGGAAGGAGTCACAAGAAATGCCAATCTGGAGCAGGAAGACAAAAAACGGAGACAGGCAAGCAGTGGGGGTGCTCCAGAGTACCTACTTCTAAGGCACTGCAGCAAACGGAAAGTTTGAGACCATGCAGAACACCCCTCAGAGTTACCCCAGCCAAGAGACCACAGCTACATCCAACTCCTCAACTGTAATACCAGACTTGTGGCACTCTGGCTGGCCCTGAGCTAAGCGTCTCCAGAGCATGAAAAGGTCTCTTGAGTTGTGTGCAGGAAGTAATCTTTGATGCACGGAAGTGAATGTCAAGGAGATACTGGAGCTGAAATATCAATGTCAATGCTGGGAAAGCTTACCATAAGACACCATGGCACTGAGTCTTAGGCAAGACACAAAGGAGCTGGGAAATGGTACAAGAGATAAGGCCAATGAGGGTAGAGGTCATGATACACAAGGCCTCCCAAGCCTAAGTAATAGCTGGAGCTCAGCCTGGACTTGCAAGAGGGCCTGTGTTTCTGCACCTGAGAGAACAGTCCTATAAAGAAAGATCAGGGGAGGTCTATCAAGCACCCACGTGTGTCTCAGGGGTCCCTCTCTCTTTGATTCCTTTATTCTCTTGGAAATTCCAGCCCTTGCACCCAGAATATTCTAGCTTGAGCAGAGGCCAGGATATCCAGAGCTGAACATAAATTGTATAGGGAGAAATGAGGATCCCAAGGAGAGTGAAACCAGGTTTTTTAGAAGAGGATACTAAGGATGCACCATGGGGGACACATTTGGACACATAATAGGGGTGAGCTGGAGGGAGCAGAGGGAGCTGGCCGAAGTGATGAGGACTGGGCTGGAGAGGTCAAGAGGGGAAGGAGGCCGAGTGGAGGGTCTACATTGCCATAGAGCTGGAATGTCACTAGTGATGCCCTTGGGGATTCCTGAGGCCAAAGCATCTCTAGGCAGACTGACCTCTGAGAACAGGGTAGCTACGCTGAGTGGCTGGCTAGAAGCACCCATGGTTGTGATTGATCAGTTTGTTTCAAGGTTCAGCAGAGGAGACCTTTCATGTTTGTACTTCACCCCAGTAGAGAATGATCAGAAATACTGGGAGCAGCATTAGATTCCTGCAATTTGGAGGGTAAGGGCTCAAGTTATTTCAAATTACAGTTAAAGAAGAAAGACTATTGTGGTGCATAAATATAAATGTTACTGTCTCTAAGTTGTGGAGTAAGGAATGATCTTGCTAAGTGTGAGCATTCCCTGACAATTGTCATTTGTTGCTTTGGTCAGTGGAGGCAGGAAATGGGATAGCAACCATGGACACCACACTCCAGCCATCTGTCAAACCTATTCACCCACCACAACCACTTTGTTGTTGCCAGCTCACAGCCTGCTTCCTCCTACTCTGAATGAGAATTCACTCTAGGCATTCCTGAACCTTGCTCCTCCTGGTGACTAACTGGCCTGGAAGTAGAGACAGGTACCCTGTCAGGCCATGCCTGCTTTCCTGCCTCCTCTCCTCCTGAGATCACAGATCTAGAAACTCCACACAGCAATGTTTGGTTGGGGCTCTTCTCCTAGGAGATTCATTCTAGAACAGGATTTTCTTTTTTCATTCTTGCATAGACTCTACAGAGGTTTCTTCTCAGGCTGACAGCCCTTGCTTTGCTATAGAATTTATTTTGTGCTATAAAGCAACTGCTCTAATTTTCACAAATTCACATGCTTACCTCTTGGTATTTTATTTCAGGAGTGGCCAAATCAAATTTGCTTGAGGAAGTTAGTATCCATATATGAAGTCAGTCTGAGGGGGACCAAGGCAGACTGGAGACAGCCTCCTCATTCAAAAAGAGGTGGCACTGACTAGGCCTTCTGGATTTTAAGAGCATATCCCAAATTAAGATATTTATATGATTTCCCCATATTTTTCAATTTTGCCTCAGGTTTTTTAAAAGCTCTGCATAGGCCAACCTGTCTATGGCTCAGAACATGTCTGTGGCTGAGTTTAGATCACAGGTTGTCATTTCAAGTCCTTTGTTTTCCTGAACAAGTTTGGAATTGGGAGAGATTCCCTTCAGCATTTCTCCTACATGCATGCTAGTAAAGGGGATGTTTCTTTGTCCTTGTCTCTTTTTCTTGGTCTAAAGCTGACTGGTGACCCCTCCAAAGAATGCAGTGAGACCCTCAGAGCAGAGTTCCAAATGCAAACTCTAGCTAGGGTTCCAAGATGAACTCCTGGAGTTCCTCTGGTCTCCAGATGATTTGAGTGTGTTCTCCAAAGGTTCACATGCTGGAAATGTGTACTCAAGAGTGGAGATATTGAGGTGGTAAAACCTCAAAACTGAGCTTAAGAGCTTGCTGTGAAAGCATGAGGGCATGAGTTGAATCCTCAACACCCGTATAAAAAGCTGGCCACGATAGTGCACAGTTATAATCCCAGCACTGCACAAGGGGAGGCAGGAGGATTTCTAGGGCTTCCTGACCAGCCAGCCTACCCTAATCAGCAAGCTCCAGGTTCCAGTGAGAGGCTCTAATTTCCAAAACATGGTGGACAGTACCTGAGGATTTAATCCCTGAGGTTGGCCTACACACACACACACACACACACACACACACACACACACACATTCTTGGTGAAGAAGGTGCTCTACAAATACTTGTGAAATGAATCAGAGAGCTGGAAGGCCCTTGGAGGTTCATTCTCACTTTTGGTTGGCCACATGCTCATCTGTCTTTCTTTCAAAGACGTGCAGCGGGTGTGAGGGCATGAATCCTACCTCCAGCCCCAACACCACTGGCATCCATGCCCGCTCACCACAGTCAAGTTCTGGGTTCAGCTTTCTCTGCACCATTCCACTTACATCTCCATCCACCCCAGGAGGCAGGTGTAATTACCAAAGCTGGCTGGGGAACAGCATAGAGTTCTACCTACTCCAAGGCCACTAGAGCAACCTTAAGGTGTTTCATAGTATGTACACAGTGAGCACATTCATCTAGTCTCTGTTGCTACAGCAGAATACCTGATATTGGTCACTTTATAAAGAAAAAGGAGGTTTATTTACTCACAGCACTAGAAGTTTGAGAGCATGACACTGGCATCACCAGGGAGGGACTATTGAGTAGCCTGCAGAGCCTAGGGAAAGAGATGCTAGGGAGGTATCAGGTTCTTTTATCAATTCATTTGCATGGGTGCTAACTCACTCTGTGACTCAGGAATGTGGTCTCTTCAGCAACAGAGGCTTACTGTTAAGTTCTGGTGGGTAAATAAGTGCAAGGGCAATAGCCAGTAGTGTTTGAGGGTCTATGAGGAACCCCCTGGTCAGCAACTCCATAAGAGGGAGTCCATTCCTGACATTGGGGTTTTCATTTGCTAGCCTGTGATGTCTGTCTATTAGGGCCACTGAACCCCTATTATAGGCAACTATATTTAAACATTTTTTATATTGTATATGTATATATAGAAAGAAGATTCTATAATAGGCTTCTGTATGACTCTTTCAAAAGGCCTCTAGCATTAGTTATTCCTCCTCTTACTCCCTCTTCAGCCCTACCCTCCAATTTCTTATCCTATTTAACCTGCCCATTATTTTGTTTTCCCATTTATAGCACTGCGTCCTATCTCCCCACTCCTAGCCCCTTATTAGTTTCCTGATCTCTAAGGATTTTACAGTTGAAACACACCTATTTAAAGATTGAAAGCTAGTATCTAATTATGAGAGAGAACTGTCTTTCTGGATCTGGGTTATCTTACTTAGGATGATTGTTTCTAGTTCCATCTGTTTATATGTTTCATTTTTCTTAACAGCTGAGAAATATTCCATTGTGTAAATGTATAATGCTTTCATTATCCTTTAATCAGTTGGTGGACATGTAGGTTGTTTCCATTTCCTGGCTATTATAAATAGGACAGCAATGAACATGGATAAGCAGGTATCTCTATAGTAGGATATGGAGTCCTCTGGGTAGATCCCCAAGAGTTGTTATGACTGAATCACATAGGAGATCTGCTTTTACTTTTCAAAGACCCTCCATACCAATTTCCATAATGGCTGCACTAATTTGCACTCCCACTAGCTGTGGATAAGCACCCCCTTTCCCCACATCCTCATCAGCATTTGTCATCTTTTTTTTTTTTTTTTTTGATCTTAGCTGATCAGGGTAAGATAAAATCTCAAAGTAGTTTTAATTTGTATTTATCAAGGTATCAGGTCTTAATGTTGAGGTCCCTGATTCATTTGGAGTTGAGTTTAGCTCAGGATAAGACATAGGGATCTAGACTCAGTCTTGTGCATGTTGCTATCCGGTTTGACCAGCACCATTTGTTGAGGCCCCTTTTGTCAAAATTTAGGTGCTGTGAGTATATGAACTTAAATCTGGGTTCTCAGTTCTACCCCACTGATCAATGTGTCTGTTTTTATGCCAGTGCCATGCTGGTTTTATTACTATAGCTCTGTCGTATAATTTGAAGTCAGGGATAGTGATGCTTTTAGCTCTTCTTTTATTGTTCAGGATGGTTTTAGCTATCCTGGGTTTTTTGTGTTTCCATACAAAGTTTGAGATTTTTTTTTCCCATTTCTGTGAAGAATTTTATTCAAACTTTTGTTAATATTTTATTCTTTTTTTATTTTATGTGTATCAGTGTATTGCTTGCATGTATATAAGTGCATCCATGTCATACAATGCCCGAGGAGGTCAGGAGAGGGTGTTGGATCCCCTGGAACTGGAGCTACAGATGATTGTTAGCCACCACGTGGGTGCTGGGAATCAAACCTGGGTCCTCTGCAAGAGAAGTTAGTCCTCTTATCCTCTTATCCATCTCTCCAGCCCTGTATTCAAATTTGGGGGGATTTTACTGAATCTGTAGATTGCTTTTGCTAGGATGGCCATTTTCACAGTATTAATCCTTCCAATCCATGAGCATGAGGTCTTTCCATCTTCTGGAATCTTCAATTTCTTTCTTCAATGTCTTAAAGTTTTTATTGTACAAGTCTTTCACTTCCCTGGTTAGATTTTTCCAAGTCTGAGGCTACCATGAATGGGGTTGTGTCTCTGGTTTCTTTCTCAGTGTGTTTGTTGGTGTATAGGAAGGCTGCTGATTTTTGTGTGTTAATTTTGTATCCTGCTACTTTGTTGAATGTGTTTATCAGCTCTAGGAGTTTGTTTTTTTTTTTTTTTTTTTTGGTTTTTGGGTTTTTTTTATTTTTTGGTGGACTCTTTAGAGTCTTTTATGTATAGAATCATATCATTTGTAAACAAGAATACTTTGACTTTTTCCTCTCTAATTTGCACCCACTTTATCTCCTTTACTTGTCTTACTACTCTAGATAAAATTTCAAGCACTTATTGAACAAGAATGGAGAGAGTGAACATCCTTGTCTTGCTCCTGATTTTAGTGGAAATACTTTGAGTTTTTCTCCATTTAGCGTGATGCTGGCTGTGTGTTTGTTGTATATTGCCTTTATTGTGCTGAGATAAATCCCCTCTAACCCTAGATTCTCCATGACTTTATCTTGAATGAATGCTAGACTTTATGAAAAGCCTTTTCTGCATCAAATGAGGTGATCATGTGGTTTTTGTCCTTGAGTCTGCTTACGTGGTGGCTTACATTTATGGATTTTCTATGTTGAACCATCCCTGCATCTCTGGGATGAAGCCGACTTGATCGTGGTGGATGATCTTTTTTATGTGTTCTTGCATTCAGCTTGCAAGTATTTTATTGAGAATTTTTGTGTCTATGTTCATTAGAGAGATTAGCCTATAATTCTGTTTTTTTTTTTTGTTGTTTTTGTTGGATCTTCATCTGGTTTTGGAATTAGAGTAATACTGTCTTCATAAAATAAAGGAGTGGAAGGAGAGTCACTGGCTGGGCTGGGGTCTCTTCCTGTTTCTTTGGTACAAGGCCTAGCCTCCAACTCATGATCCTCCTACCTTAGCTTCAAAAGTGCTGGGATGAGAGGTATATGACATCATGACCAGCTTGCCACAACTCTTCATAACTATGCCACACTGCAGAAGGCATTTCCCTGACCAACATATCCACAAAACTATGTTTTCCATGTCAGTGAAAAGGTGGCAGAATGGGAATGGGAACTCTGTGTGTGCGTGTACATGTGTTTGTGTGTATGTGAGCACAGGCATGTGAGGGTGCTCATGCACATCTGTGCATGTCGGCATGTATACTCAAGTTTATGCGTATGCACATATATGTGAGGATTTGAGTATACATCTCTCTTTGTGTGTACACAAGTTTGTGTGCATGTGAGCACATATATGTAAGGTACAAGTCCACATCTACACATGTATGTAAACATAAGTTTGTATATGTGTGAGATGTGAGCGAGCACATGCACACGTGTATGTAGGCATGTAGATGCCAGAGCTGGATGTCAGATGTCTTCCTCAATCATTCTCCACCCTATTCTGTTGAGACAGCCTCTCATGGAACATGGTACTTGCCAGTTCAGTAGCCTGGCCTCCAGCCAGCTCCAGGATCCTCTGATCTTTATTCTCCAGGCACTAGGATTAGAGGCATGTGTCGGGCTCTTGGTTCTGGAGATCTAATTCAGGTCCTCACAGTTGCACAGCTTTTCTAAGCCATCACCCCAGCCCCAAACTCTTATTTTTTGGAGGAAGAACTTCTGCCTTGAACCTGACCTGTCAAAAGCAAGAAGAGCATTTGTGGAACTGAATAAGAGATGGTTCCACGGGGCCACGAGGTCTAAGAAATGGGTGACTTTCTGTGGGGAAGCAGGATTCCTGCTGTGTACTTCTGCAAATGCTGGGATATGCAGAGTGGGAAAAGCAGGCAGGGTGTCCTTTCTTCTTATGAATATAATTTTCTCACTCTAGTTCTACAAATAGACACCATAATGAAATTGGCTCTGGATACTTCACACTCAAGCTGACTTAACCCTCTAACCGCAGGATTACCAAGTCCCATTGATTCTGGCCCGTTCTGTAAAGCCTTCTGGTTTCATAATTCAATCAAAGATAACAGTAAATGGAATAAAAGTCTGTTCACAGGAAAGGACAACAAAAATATGGGGAACCAAAGACTTAAGTTTTATGCATGTCTTGAATTGGTTTGGCCGGGAACCAGCTAGGAGGGAAAAACAAAAAACAAAAAACAAAAAACCACTTTAGCTGCCTATTTCCACATCACAAAAATAGTCTGCAGTCAGCTCTGTAGCTTCTTCTCACAAAAGACTGAGACCAAGGCAAAGCCTAAGTACAAATTCAAGTTCTGGACACAGCTAGAAAGAAAAAACAGTGGGCAGCTTCCTGAATTCAGGGACATTCTCTAGGCCCATGAAAATTCTCTCAGGAACCTGCCAATCAGTCACTCAAAAGAAAACAGCCCTGTTCATATCAAGGTCTCTCATCAAAAGTAATAATCAGGAGCATGTACTTTGGAGAAACCTCAGCTCAGATCCTGAAATTGCTACTCATGAGCTGTGCTGCCCCAGGACGCTTCATCGCCCCTCTTAGCATCAGTTTTCTCGTGTGTACAATGTGAAAAGTAAAAACTCCTGTCTGTGGCCTTGCGGTGGAGATGAGAGGAAGGCTGCAGGGACAGTCTTCACATGGTGCCAACATATCCCAAAGCTTTGGAAAGTATCGGCCCTTACTGGGAGGTTGTGAAGGAAACACAACCAGCCAGGTTCTACCATCCAAGGAGCCCCCTGGTCGAAAATCTCTCTGCTTCCTGGAACTAAAAGTACCGAATATTTACTAGCTTCAAAATGCTAAAGACGTGGGGGCATGCTCCTGGAGGGGACAGTGGAGCCCAAACTCTTCCTCTTCTCTTTTGTTCCCTGGTCATGAGGTTTTCCCTCTGCCATTGCCGTGCATCCCCATTGTGAATTGCTGCCTTATCACAGACCCAAAACAATGTGGCCACTTGACTAGGGACTGGAACCTTTAAAACTGTGATTCAAAATACGCCCCCTTTTTTTGGTAAGTTGTTTCAGATATTTTGTTAAAGCAATGGAAAGCTGAGTCACACATCAATACATCCGAAGCCCCTACAGGTTTAACAGACCTTGGTGCAAAGCCAGGCAGGGTTTGGGTTGAAGGGCTTGTACCACCCACTGGGGAAAGTACAAGGCACCCAAGGCATCTACTTCATAGCAAACCTTCCAGGCCTGTCATCTACTATACCCTCATTAACTTAGTGACTGCCAGCTGGACTTGGGCACTCCTCCCATTGATTCACTTAAAGTCTCTGGCTACAGGGGCTGGAGAGATGGCTCAGTGGATAAGAACACTGGTTGTTCTTGCAGAAGATCTGGGTTTGAATCCCAGCACCCACATGGCAGCTAACAACTGTCTGTGACTCCAGTCCCGGGGGATCCGACAGCCTCTTCTGACCGCCTCGGGCATTGCACAACACAGGTGCGCTTACCTACATGCAGGCAATACACGCATACACATAAAATAAAAATAATAAGTAAAATTTCAAAATAAAATAAAAAAAAAGCCTCTGGCTACAGAAACTGCAGCTGGCTCACAGAGTCCAACACAGCACAGCAACACCCAGGGACTCAGGAGCAGGCACAAAAATGCGTCCCTCTGATTCATTGTTTCCTATGACTACTATTGCCAAGGCACCCAGGGGAGCCCCAGAGTCTCCAGGACCCTGGGCTGGTGGTTCTCAAATACATGGTGTCCCATCAGGTGACTGGCATATTCTGTTTCCAAACTACTTGCCATAGGCTTTCTGTTCCCATACTTTTCCTCCCAGAGCCCTGTCCTTGCCCAATCAAGAGGTGGCGTGCATGCCCCTTCCCCGTGCACCCAAGCAGGTGGAATATATAGGGAGTTGTTCCCTGACTTCCAGTGCTGCATCATAACCAGCAACAGAGGGTCTGCCAGGCTCTTCACCAGGGGCTATGCTTATTGGGGCCTCTGAGTCACTTAGGAAGAAGTTAACATGCTAGAGAGACCACTGAAGGACAGTGATGCCTGAGGCAACAGTGCTTTTCTGACAGCTGCTCTGCAACCCAAGAGAGGGCCACCATGCTGGAGTCGGCAAACCATATGCCTGAAGTTCATGTCTGCGTTCACAGGGGCTACTTGCATGATTGGCTTGGAAAATTGGCTTGCTCTGAAATCCCTCATGGCAACTGGGCAGCTAGTGCTAGTGCCATTGGTCTGTTCTCTACTCTCCCTCACAATCAGTACAATGACCAATTGATAGATGGTCAATGCCACTGATAGATGCCACTCCCCTGGGCCAGCTACAAGGACCCTACACAACATAAGCCCCTGGGTTACAGGATTTTTCCAACAGGCAGATATCACCTCCATCACCATCACCACCACCATCACTACCATCATTGCTTGGCCTCAGCCCAGGGAGGGCCTGTTGTACCCTCAGAGGCTCAGGCTTGGTCATGCAAGTCTGACATTGGACAGGTGTGAAGGGACCTACCAGATCAAAGCCCTGGCCCCACCTAGATAGGGGGAGACCAGAAGGAGTTACACACATAGAACACTGGAAGAGCTTTCAACACTCTCCCAACAAGTCAAGCATGTGCAGGTTATGGCTCTTTGAAGGAAAATGAAAAACATTCAATTATTTCTTGTTTTCTTAATGTCACTTTACACAGGGCACATCAGTTCAGCTATCACCTATGCACTTTGGATTAGGAATTGTGTGGCCTCAGGCATGCACCAAAAATGTGAGGGGCCCACTGGGGCCCTGTCAGAGACGTGGACACATTCCATTCTGAATGCTGGAAGGTGCCAGCTGTGAGTTGGAACCCAGGCCCTTTCCATGGGAGGGTTGGGGGTGGGGAGCACAGCCAGTTCCTGTTGTAACCAGTTCTCCAAACATTCACACTTCATCCCCACCCCTCCAAAGAACCAGAAATCCACACTGATACTCAAAAGCTCATTACTTTTAAAGAACTGGAAGTCAATGAAGAACAACTAGGCCACACCATATCTGCAGAGGTACCATTTTTGTACCCCAAGCTCACTAACTGGCAGCAACTGCTAGGCTGTGCTTCTCCAAGGCAGGGCTAGAGGCGGAGCTTATCAGAGCAGCCTACATGGCCTAAGAATCACAAGGGCTCTTGGGAGTGCCCCAGCTCCCCAGCACAGGCAGGGTTAACAAATGGGGGGGGGGCGGTTGTTCCCAGTGCTTCCCCACCTTTATAGACCAGTTTGGTCTCAAAGTCACAGAAGTCCACCCACCTCTGCCTCCCAAGTGCTGGAATTAAAGGTGCATGCCACCACACCTAACCCTTTTTCTCTCTTTCACTTTCTTGATGTTAAACCTTGTAGCACTGAGCTTTTTCAACTTTGATAAAGTTCAATTATTTTTGCTTTCTTCACATTTGCAGTCTGGGTGTAGTCCTAGTTACTTTGTGTTGCTGTGATAAAACATTGACCAAAAAGCAACTAGGGGAAGACGGGGTTTATCTTATCTTGCACAGTCTCTGAGGACGTCAGGCAGGAACTCAGGACAAATCCTGGAGGCAGACACTGCCACAGAGACCACGAGGAACGCTGCTTACTGGTTTGCTCCCCTGGCTTGCTCAGCTACTTTTCCTTTTTGTTTTCTTCTTATTATTTTTATTTTATTTTGTGTGTATGAGTGTATTGCCTGCATGTATATAAGGGCACCCATGTCATGCAATGCCCACAGAGGTCAGACAGTTCGTAGCCACCATGTAGGTGCTGAGAATCAAACCCAGGTCCTCTGCAAGAGCAGTCAGTGCTCTTAACCACTGAGCCACCTCTCCAGCCTCGCAGCTACTTTTCTCATACAGCCCAGACCCAACCTGCCCAGGGATGGCACTATTCACAATGAGCTGGAGCCCCCTGCATCAATCAGCAATCAAGAAAATGCCCCACAGACACCTTCACAGGCCGGTATCTTGGAGGAAATCCCCAACACAGGTTCCTTCTTCCCAGATGACTAGTTTGTGTCAAGTTGACAAAAATTAACCAGCACAAGTGTCACATGTAGCAAAGCTGTGTGAGAGGTTCACAAAGATTTCCTGCTGTGCTTCCTTCCTCAAGTTTCTGTTTCAGCGATTACATTGAATTCTTCCCGAGCATGTTGAGTTAATTTTTGTTTAATTTGGTGTAAGGTAAAGGTCCAACTTTATTCTCCTGTGTGTGAAAGTTCAGTTTTCCCAGAACAAAAGCTTTTCTTCTTAGCATTATACCCTTAGTGAAAATCAATTGCCCAGCGAGGTAGCAAGTGTCTATAGTCCCAGTACTTTGGAGGTAGAGGCAGGAAGATCATGAATTCCAGGCCATCCTGTTCCCACCAAAAAATAAAAAATAAAAAAAATTAAAAAAGAAGGAAAGCGGGAAGGAAAAAAGAAAGAAGGGAGAGAGGAGGGATGGACAAGGGGGGAGGGAGGGAGGGAGGGAAGGAGGGAGGCAAGAAGCATCTTAGTCAACTAAATGGGCCTGTAAGCAGTGCAGTGGAGTGCTGTCACCAAGGTTGGGAGAAGGCTGACAGGTTGGGAAGAAGAGAATGAACCTGGAAACAAGGCTGAGCAGGTACAGCCAAGGCAATGCCATGGCTTGGCAAAATAGTGTTAGAAGCAGATGTGAGCGCCACTTTGACTTCTCTGAAAAGTCAAGAAGGTTGAAGACTGGGAACTCACATGGCAAACACCCAGGAGTGAGTGGTCATTTCACACAGAGAAATTTTTTTTCTGTATTCCTTTTTGTTGAAGAGAGGCTCAGGTGGACAGGCCTGGGACCAGGGTGAGGGCCATGCACGTGGGTGTTGCTGGTATCTGGCATCTATTACTATACAAGTAAGCACCCACAACTCTGTGGCTTGGAACATTTATCACCCCATTGTCTAAAGATCACAAATTTGGACATGGCTCTGTAGAGCCCTCTGTTCTAGGTCTCTCCAGGCTGCATAAACACTGGCTGGGGCTATAGTGTGGTCTTTAGACTCACCGGGGAAGCATTTCCAGCCAAGCTCACTCATATAGCTGTTGGCCAGAGGCTGTCCCCAGTTCTTTACCACACAGTCCTCCCCAAAGAGGAACTCAAAATATGGCAGCTGGGCTGGTGTGATGGCTCAGCAGGTAAAGGCGACTACGGCCAAGCCTCATGACCTGAGTTTAATCCCCAGGTCCCATGTAGTAGAAGGAACCAACTCCTGAAAGTTGCCCTCTGATCTCCATATGTATGCTGTGATACACACCATACACACACACATACACACACACACACACACACACACACACAAATAAGAATGTATTTTAAAACTTACAAAAGACTATGGCTGCTTCCTCTTCAGAATGAGCAAATGGACGCCAGGGAGAGCACCAGCAGCAAGCAGAATCATGAGTCGCTGAGGCCTGGTTCCAGAAATGGCACCCAGCCTTCCTGGCACATTCTCTTAGAACTGATTCTTCCAATATGGCCCATACCTGAGGGGCAATCACACAAGAATCTGAGGACCAAGATGTGGGATCATCAGGAGCCAGGATGGCAGCTCCTCCTCAGCCCAGATGTGGGGTGGGAAAAGCAAGCATCACATAGATGGTGTCTTGCCAGCACACGCTAATCGTTAATGAGGAGGAAAAAAAAAATGCTCAGGAAATGATCTCACTGACAAAGCTCTTTGACAACACTTTAAGAAAAAATTACAAGTCCCACGCCTTTTAAAAACTTATTTATTTACTTTGTATATATGTGTATATGTGGGTAGATGGTATATATGTTTATATATGTGGGTAGATGGTATATATGGGTATGTATGTATGTATGTGTGTGTATATGTGTGTGGTATATATATGTATGAGTGTTTGTGTGTATGCATGGATGTGGTGTGTATTGATGTGTATATGTGTGTGTGTGTGTGTGTGTGTGTGTGTGTATGTGTATGGATGTTGGCACACATGTACAGGTCAGGGGACAATGTAAGAGCTGGGTCCCAGGGATTGAACTCGGGTCATCAGGCTTGACAGCAAGCACCTTTACCCACTGAGCCATTTTGCCAGCCCAACCCCAATCTTAATATAGAAAAAAACAAAAAAGGTTTACCAGAAAATCATATCTATATAGCTACCACATCAATTACTTTAGTTAACATAGAGCTTGCTGTTATATGTAAGCACCAGAGCTGGATTGAAAACTCTTTGTAATTTTTGAAACTAGATCTCACTATGTAGCCTTGGCTTACCTGGAACTGCCTGTGTAGACCAAGCTGGCCTCAAACTCACAGAGATCCTCTCACCTCTGTCTTCTGAATGCTGGATATGCCTCTACACCTAGCCTCTAAAATGAAAGTTCTTGAGTGCAAAGACTAACTCAACTCTTACAGCACTCGGCTCCATTATATAGCCTTGCTTACTGTCAGCAGGTGTGAACAGTATGTTTTCAGTTAATCCTCAAACAATGGAAGAGCAAATGGTACAGCCCTCACTGTGACTCAGGTTCTGCATGATAAAATTCACTCTCCAGCTTACCACCTATGTGAACTGGGGCAATCATTCTACCTCTCTGAGTCCGAGTGGCTACATATATAAAATCTGGGCATTAGTGCCCACCAGGCTGCCTCGTGGATTACCCATGATGCTGTGGGTAGAGGCACTGAGCATTTTGTAAGTGTCAATGAAGGTTTTCATCATGACCGCTAATTTTATGAAAACAAACTATCAGACCTGAAGAATCTGGGTGGAATGTGATGATGAAGTGAACAGGAAAGTCATGTATGTCATCTCTGGTCCTGAGTAAGCATGAGGAGATGGATGATCACATCATTCATTCTGTGGTGCAAAGGGTACTTACTGGAGGAATGTCCATGTGTGTATTTGCATTTACTCAGTATGAAGTCCTGTCCTCTGTAGCCCAAGCAGATTTTGAGCTTGGGATCCTCCTACATCAGCCTCTTTAGTAGCTAGGACTACAGGCCTGTACTACCAGGCCCAAAAGTTAAGACAAATCCATTCTTCAAAACAGCCCTCAGGACACCTCCTCTGGCACCTTTCTGGGCTGGCCATAACCAGTTTCAGTGCCTCCCATAAAACTCCAGCTGTCCTTGACCTGGGTGGGCACAAGTTGTCACGCCGTGGAGCTAAGCTCCAACCCGGGCCTTTCTTTGGCGCACCCTGCATCGTCAGTTGACACCTAGAAAGCTGGTCATGTGGGTTTTCTCCTTTCCTTAGATCTAGTGGTGTGCTCTGAACCCCATCACACAGTCTCTCAGAACCTCCACCCTGCTGTGGATAACTGGGAGACAACTGAAGCCACCTGGCCAAATGGTGACCATCAAAATGGGTGGGAGGCTGCAGGGAGGAGCCAAGTGGGATAAAGCAACAAAGCAGGCCCACAGAAGGGCAAAGGAAAGCTACTGGCTTGCCTTAGATCTTACAGAGTGGTGGAGGCCATAAGGAACAATGACTTTACCCCCGACCACCCACGTGGCCATGCAACTGAATGATGGACAGTTCAGCATGGTTCTGTCTCAGTCAGGCCACACAGGGAAGCCTGGGCACCGGATGGTGAAAGTAGTATTTGCACATGAAACTGGTCCAATACTGGGGAGGGGTCTTGAGTCACCAGCACGGCTCCACCAGGAGCTGTGCAGCTTCCAGCAATAAACATGACCTCTCTGAGCTTCTCAGTAATTACTAACACAGAAATCCTTCTGTGTATCAAGCACAAACCTTAGCATTTACCTTTCTTATTTAATATCACAATAACCTCAAGGGCAAATATTGTTATTGGCTATTTTACCAACAAGAACACTGAGGCATAGAGAGGTGAAAAACCCTTGTTCAGATACCTTTGGTATAGAAATGATCATGCAAGTTTTAAATCCACAGCACAGTTAATTCTCACTACAGTTGGTGCTAAAGTCATAAGGATTACTTCAGAATTAAATGATACACTATATATAAAAGTCAGGATGTTTTATCAGAGTAAAACAAGTGAAACTAGGAAACCACATAAATGCAGTTGGATCCAGACAAAAGGCATTCCAGGTCAAGGTTAGGAAACTGCTGCTCTACTCTAAAACCTGCTTTCTTGAACAATGGAAAAGCATGAGTTCATTGATTGACCCTTCAGTGGGTCCTCTGAAGTTACACGGGAAACATTCCACTCCCTTCTGTGTGTTTGCTCTAATCCAAGGTGGAATAGATGTGTGGGAGGGGCTTTATGCCACAACAGCTGGTATGTTGGTCTCCATGCTTGTGGCACACTCTTGGGAGGAAGGGAATCCTGGCATCTGAAGCAATAGCCAGCCAGGATTCTGTGAATCTCTTAACCTCTAGGGAAGAGGACAGGGCTCCTCAGCTCCATGTAGGCGGTCACCTAGAAGATTTGTGGGGGAGTCTTAAGCCCATGAGGCCTTGTGAAGAGCCTCTCAGGGAACATTAATGAGGACTACCTGTGCACAGGGCCACTTCCCACTGACCACTCTTGGTGCGAGTTGGTCTGGGGAGTGGCCATCATGGTCTGGGGAATTCATGCTCCACAGGGCCTAGAGTGAGTTAAACCCAGGTAAGTACTGAGGAAAACAGCTCAATGCTGTCCTCTTCCTCTGAGGTCAGTTCTATTTTCTAAGACTTCCTGGGCTTTCCCAAAGGGCTTCCAACAGACCCCAGAGAACCAGGTCAGAAAAGCAAGTGCTCCAGCAAAGGCCATGAGCATGCTCAGAAGGCCCTGCTGCTCTTGTCACTCTCACACAGCACTGGGTCACCTGGCTATTTGCTGAGGATTTCAAGGGTAACTAACACAGTCAGAGCTGCCTCCAGCTGTACTAGGAGGGATGACCAGGCCCAGGCCTTCCAGGCTTCTCTGAGGAGGACAGGAGTCCCAGAAGTTTCTTTTGCTCAGTTTGAAGACATCTTCCCCAAAACTCTTTCAGAGCAGACATCTTCAGGCATAAACTGGCAGGAACACTGGTGCTGTTTCTCTTGAACCTCAGGAATCCAGCTTCCTAATTTTTTCTAATTCCAAATATAAACCCCCCGCCCCAAAAAAGCATTAAAATAATTTGGACTTCAAAGACTCTTCTAATTCCAACAGCTACATGAAATTAAATAAAAATCAGATTCTCTCTCTCTCCTCTCTCTCTGAGCCCTCCCTCCCTCCCTCCCTCTCCTCTGCTCTCCTCTCTTCCTGCCTTCTGCCTTCTTTAAGAAGAAAAGAGGGGCCCAAACAGCTCAGGAAATGCTTGCACAGAGCTTATTTACCTTCTAACATTTGTAACCAGGGATTAGCCCAGCGGCCTCTTGTAATTATCCTTGTTGCCCATTTGTGGCTGGTTATCTCAGTGAGGCCAGTAAATCTTGAAATTACAGGCTGACCACCCTGGAGAACTGAGACAGGCAGCCCATCTCTGAAAGGGCCCCCAAGGAGGGGGCTGTCCTCATCCCCCTCAGATGGCTGGAGACCCCCCGCCTGGTGTAGCTCCCAGACCTCACTGTGGCTTTGAGGTAAATAAAACCAGGGTGGCCTGGACACCCTGCACCCCTGTGAAGAGAATGGAGGCAGCTGCTCAGACAGTCCCTGACCCACCTTCCATCGCCCCACCCATCCAGACGCCTTCCCCCTTCCTGTTTGGACCCCAGAGATGAGCAAAAAGACTGAGACCCTGAAAAAAAAGATTTAGCCTTTCAGAGTCCTGTTCTGCTCTGGTGGGGAACAGAATAGTGCCTGCAGAAACTTTGAGGTCCTGATCTGACTTGGACTTAAGCATGATCTTTAACATAACTTTAGAATGAGCTTTGATAATGGATCTTTCAAACATATTTCTAGTCTATATCTCTGGGAGTAAGCAGAGTATTTAAAATCAAGTAGCCATTGTTCCTGGGGTTATTTCTGAGATGAACTGGCCAGTTTGCCCCTCACAGATACCTTCATAACGACAAGATGTCCCCAGAAGTATCCTCCATTTTCTTTATTCAAGGCCTTGAAATAGAGACTCTTCTTGTTATTTCTCCCTACAGTCTGAAGCCTTAAACACCGTGTTTAAAAGTATTAAGATACAACCAGGAGAGGTTATGGTCCTTCCCAGTGCCAATGACCAAGACCATAAAGTATTTGGTATTCTGTGCCCAGCATGTGGATTCCATAAATTTGACTGTAGATACCTAGAAAATCTGCTTTACTGTTACCAGTCCTACTGCAGCAGTTAATTGGCATATATGACACACCTGTTTGTGCTTTAGGTCCTATTCCCCAAGCCATTTCTTGCCCGTGTGTAGCCTACTGCCCACTTGTTCTGCACTGTCCCCTCCACCAGCCCTCCACTGACCCTAACTCCCCAGGGATGTGGGTTCCTTTCAGTGTTTCCGCCAAGGGCGCCATGGGCTCTAGTGGTCCTCTCCCTTTTCCCTCCTTTTTCTTCCCTTACTGTCTTCCATTAAACCTTTCCCTTCCCTTTCTCTGTTTGCCTCCCCTCTCCCATCCCACCCCCACATACACATACTTCCATCCCACTCTGTAACCAAAATATGGAATTCAGGGAATGATTCGTCTGTCTCCTACTATCAAGAATGGCATGGGGCATCAGGTAGCTTTTGCCCTAAATTGCCAAACAAAGCAGGAACAAAACCCAAATAGCTTTTTTTCCTTCTGTTCTGAGAGTCTGCAGGTCCCTTTCGGTGTTTTCTACAGTTTGGGGCTCAGAGCATGTGGAGTTTTCTACACCCAGAACCTAGGGTTCCCATACAAAGCTTAATAAAAGCTTAAAAATAATGAAGGACAAGGACAGAAAATAGGAAAGGAGAGAAGAAAGGATGGGAAAAGGGAGAAAGAGAGAGACGTGGGGGGAGAAAAGAATTGTAAGTTATGTGTATCTGCAATTATTAGGTATCAGTTTAAAAACTAATTAATTAATGAATCCAAAAGAGAAACTCCAGGGGAAAGTGAGTTTTACAAAAGGGTTTCTGTTAGGAGGTGAAGGGCCAAGCAGAAGAATTCCCTCATCCCACCCCCCATGGTCAGTTTGGACTTGTTTACAGCACATTAGCACATCGCTGGGGGGGCTCAGCCACCTGGAGAGAGCTGGGCCGACCTGTCACTGACTTCAAAGAGCATCAGATATTACCAAACTGACCTGTACCACTGCCAGTAGCAATCACAGCCAGCCCAGAGTTTAGGACAGCAGTCTCCAGTGGGGAAACTGAGGGATGAAAAGAAGATCTGGGGAAGAGTCAGCAAAGAGACGGGGAATAACCGAAGCTCTGCTGCTAGCATTCGTCACCCAAGAAATACCTCTTTGTCATTGGCCAACTGGCCTAAAAGCTGCAGTAATTAGAGACAGAATTCTCTTGGGGTCAGAGATACAGAAAGTCCCCAGTAAAGGATCCCCACAGTGGCCAGTCTGGCAACCCCCTTTGCTACTGACACTAAAGTCCTGAGGACAGGCGGCATCCAACCCACACCCTCCCCGCTTCTCCATCTCTTAGTGAAAAGAAACTGCTGGAAACCCAGACGCCCTACAGAGTGAGGGGATTGGTGCCAAGTCGTCTGGGGCCCCTGCCCCCGGGGAAACAGGAAATACAGCCAGACTTGTCACCATGGCCTAAAGTAGGATGGATGGCCCCGGTAAACTGATCCTTGCTAAATGTAACCATAGGTGCTATTTCATATAAATACATCCATCCAGACACTCCCGCCAGCATAGCGTCCCTCCCTTGAGGCCTGGCTCCCTGGCAGCCTCAAACCACTGGAGTTAGTCAACAGCCTACTAGGATGAGGACCAGAGTTTGCGGAGTGTCTTTGCCATGGCTCATATGGGGGCCCCCCAAGCTGGCCTTTTCTTCATTTATCATTTTCTGTAATGCACCGATCACATCCCCTGTTCTCTCTGGTCTTTGCCAAACTAAACAGCCTTGGTCTTACTAATCTCTCCTAGCATGGAGGCGGAGGCCATAAATCTAATCACCATAGAAAGAAAGTCTTCCCAAGCATGCCTTGGGCACTCAGTACTGCACATGTCAGAAAAGGCACAGCAGACAGTGGTAGAGGTACTGTCACAGGGCACATTATAAAACGCAGACGTTGTTACAAAGTGCCCGTTGTGAAGTTTGAACTGTAAACTAGCCTGCCTGCAGAAGAAATAAAAGCAACTTAATTCACTACTGGCCCCACCATCTCTCCTCTTTATCCCTTGTCTCATTGGTATATTAAGTTTAAATGAAATTGGAGGTAGAACTTAGAGATGGTGAACCCAATACTGCCTTTGCCAGGATAATATGAAATTAAATCTCATTAGTTTCTTGAATCAGTTTTGAAAAGTAAAAGGACTTCATGGCTTCAGTAAAAATGTTGTCTACAGGCTTTTTTTCTTTTGAGACAGTTTCATGTAGCCCAGGCTAGCCTGGAACTCTATATAGACAAGAATGACCCTGAATTTCTGATCCTCATACCTCTAACTCCCAAGTAATGGGATTACAGATGTGTACTGCCATATCCAGTTCTTGTAGTACTGGGGATTGAGCCCAGGGCTTCCTGCAGGCTAGACAAGCACTCTACCAACTGAGCTATATCTCCAAACCCTGTAAGCTTTTTGTTTTAAGACACTTTTCTGTACCCTAGAGCTGATTTGACACCTTCTTTCATGACAACTTTTCCATTCATCTCTTCCTCTTAGTCTCCCAACTATGAATTCATGAATTTCTTTTTTCAACACATACTAAATATTCATGGTGTTCAGCTTTCAGAAAGCAAAATGAACAAGGCTTTTATACATCTTTAAAGTGTAATCTTAAGGAATAGCACCAAATGGGTTAACTCTTTCTTAGCTCATTTTGGGAATGCTAATATGATCTTCTGGGGAAGCAGGTATGCTGAGTCTATCCTTGGACACTAAGGAAACCACATGCTTTTCTTTAGCAAACATTAGCCCTCTCTTCTTCCAAAGAGGACCATGCTCCAAGAGATAGGAAATGCTGGAAAGAGGCAATATTAAGACTATTATTTCTGGGGTTGGAGAGATGGCTCAGTGGTTAAGAGCACTGTCTGTTCTTGCAGAGGACCCAGGTTTGATTCCCAGCACCCACATGGTGGCTAACAA
The DNA here is from genome assembly GCF_000622305.1 of Nannospalax galili. Classification (NCBI taxonomy): domain Eukaryota; kingdom Metazoa; phylum Chordata; class Mammalia; order Rodentia; family Spalacidae; genus Nannospalax; species Nannospalax galili. The sequence continues at coordinate 1,483,391 of NW_008357490.1, forward strand.
CTGTCTGTAACTCCAATTCCAGGGGATCCAATGCCTTCTTCTCACCTCCAAGAGCATTGCACAACACGGGTACATTTACACATATGCAGGCAATACACTCATACACAAAAAATACTAATTTTTTTTTAAAAAGACTATTTCTTATACTTCAAAAATCTGTGCAGGATAAACTTGAGATCAAGATTTGGGAAGCAACCAATTATGCTCTCATGCCAATGACCAAGGACCAAACCTCCAATAAAGAAACCCAGTTTCTGGAACTTGAGAAATCTCATAATTGGGTCCTGTCTAGCATCACCTTGAGCAGTAAGTAGCCTGGGAAAGGCCTAGATTCCCAAGTTACCTGGTGTTAGTCAGGACTCTCTAGAGTAGAGAGCCAACAGGATATTAATAGAGAGAGGTTTATAAGGAGAGATGTTTTATAGAGACTGACTCACTCATTTATGGTTAAGAAGTTCCACCATGTGCTGTCTGCAAGCTGGAGACTCATGAAAGTCAGTGGTATGATTCAGTCCACGCCCAAAGGCTAGTAGAGAACCAGGGGCCAATGAGGTAAGCCCAGGAGTTTGAAGGCCCCCAAACTAAAAACCCCAAGTTCACAGGCAGAAGACAGACAGCCTAGCTCAAGAAGAGAAAATTCAACCTTCCTTCATCATTTGTGTATATGTGCATGTTTGTGTATGTGCACATGTACATGTAGTGCTGGCGCATATGTGTACACATGTCTGTGGAGCCAGAGGTTGACATCCAGTGTCTTCTGGAGTTGCTCACCATCTTAATTTTGAGAAAGGGTCTCTTGCTGAAACTGGAGCTCATAATTTGGCTAGACTGGCTGGCCCGGGAGCTCCAGGGATCTGCCTGTCTCCACATTGCCCCTACCCTGCACTGGGGTTTACAGAGGCATGCTGCCTCAACCAGCTTTTACATGTGTGCTAAGGAGCTGGACTCAGGTTCTCATTCTTGTGCAGCAAGCACTTCACCCACTGAGCCATCTCTCCAGTCTGTCCCTTACCTTTTCGTTCTGTCTGGGCCTTCTTTGAATTGGATGCTGCAAGCCCCCCGCCCATTCTACTAACTCAGTTCTTGTCCCCAAACATCCTCACAGACACACCCAGATATGTTCCACCACTTATCTGGGCATCCTTACCTTAGTTAAGCTAACATATGAAATTAGCCATCACACCTGGCGATCTTTTATTTTTACATTTCTTAATTTATGGGGGTGAGGCACACATGACATGTGTAGAGGTCAGAGGACAACTTGCAGGTGTTGGCTCTCACCATGTGGATTCCAGGGATGGAACTCAAGTCATCAGGTTTGGAGGCGCACACCTTTACTTGCTAAGCTACCTCACCTGCCCCAAATCTGGTGATCTTGTTTCTCTAACAGGCTAAGTTAAGGTACCTGGAGAACAGCTAGGAAATATTCCAAGGACAAACATAGACAAGCCTTTCTTTTCTTTGTTTTTGTTTTGGTTTTTGAGACAGGGTTTCCCCAGAGTTCCAGCTGACCTGAAACTTAATATGTAGACCAGGCTGGCCTCAAACTTACAGAGACCTGCCTGCCTCTGCCTCCAGACTGCTAGAATTAAAGGCATGTGCCACCAAACTCAACTCACTTTCTTTTCTTAGAGTATTTATTTTTCACTGCCTGTGAAATTCACATAAACTTTTAGGCATGGGAACAAAACAATGAACTGTCAGCAATGTCCCCTGCTGGTGTAGATCCTTCATGGGCAAATCAACCCCTAACAGCACAGATGGGGAAGGAATGAGATGAGGAAGCCAAAAGAACTCAATTACTGGTAAGATTGTAGAGATCTATTGGGCTTGGTGGCATGTGCCTTTAATCCCAGCACTCCTGTGAGCTCGAAGCCAGCCTGGCCTATGTAGGGAATTCCTATATAGGGAGTTCCAGGTCAGCTGGGGCTATTAAATAAATAAATAATTAATAAATAAATAAATAAATAAATAGTAAATTGCAAAGATCTATGAGAAAATAGCTGAACAGCACAGGAACGTGCTCTGGGGACCACAGGACACAATACTTGAGATCCGATGTTACAAGGAAGCCCCTATGAAGTTTGGGAACCAGGACAAGATCAGTACTTGGAGCCATTTTTTTTCTGGTCATAAATGAGGGAGTCTTCCTTTCTCTCAGTTTGGGTTCCCCAGAGACTGACTCTGAAACCAGAATTGAAATACAAGTAATTTATTCAGGAGGGAATGCCAACATGGGAAACACAAGCAGGGGAGCAGGAAAGGAAGATAAAGACAAACGGGCAACCAAGTCACCACTGTGGTCAACTAGAGCTTAAACCCTCTGGGACTTGTGGAAAACACTATGGAATATAGCCTCATATTCCTTCCACCCAACTGGCTAGGGTACTGAGACACTTAGACACCAACACTCCATTGCCATTGGTTGTGGGCAGCTAGGTGGAAGAACATGGTCTTGAAGTCCCTGGCAGTTTGACCAGGCTTGAGTAAATTTGACTCCAGTAAATAAGAAAGTCAAATAGAGGCAGGGTTGGCAGCTGGAAAATGTGAGGGTGGAGGGTACTGATGAGACCCCAGACACAGCAACCACTTCACTTTCTGCATGGAGTGATCTGGTACTCCTCATTGAAGGTTAAGTATCAATCATGGCAGATCTCAGCCAGTAGGTAAATGGTATACTGCTGTCACTGACTACACATACATCAGGTAAAGGGCTAGGTGCTTCTTATTTCCTCCTCCCTCCAAACTAAAGATTAGATGCTGTATTAGTTACTTTTCTGTTACTGTGATAGAAACACTGACCAAAGCAACTTTTAGAAGGAAGAGCTTATTTGAACGTATGGTCCAGGGGAATTACAGTCCATCATGGTGAGGAGGCATGGTGGCAAGAGGTAGCAGGAGGGACTGAAGCAGGAGCAGAAAGCAGAGGCTCACGTCTTCAAGGAGGTACAGGAAGAGAGCTACTGGAAATCTGGCAAGGCTTAAGAACACTCTAAACCCACCCTCAGTGACGTGCTTCCTCCAGCATAGCTATACCTTCTAAGACCTCCCAAGACAGGGCCACCAGCTAGGGACAAAATGCCCAAATACTTGGAGCTTATAGGGGACATCTTCATTCAAACCACCACAGATACTGATTACAGATAAGGAAATTAACTTCCAAAGTTGGAGGAGCTTCTATACAACCCAACCACTGGTACGCCTGGAACTTTGATATAGAGTCCATGGTCATAACTGTTTTTGCATGCTTGCTCTTCTCTGATATCTGCCTCACCTGCAGCCCTTATGTTAGGCAGCTTTCTGTTACTGCAACAAAATACCTAAGCACATCAACTAGGAGGAAAGGTCTATTTTACTCATGTTTCAGAAGCTTCAGTCCTTGGTCCTTTATTTATTTATTTATTTATTTATTTATTTATTTATTTATTTATTT
>NW_008357490.1:1486969-1503044 GCF_000622305.1 Nannospalax galili
TTTCTGAGACAATGTCTCCCTGCAGTGCCTGCTGGCCTGGAACTCACTATGTAGACCAGGCTGGCCTTGAACTCACAGAGATCCACCTGCCTCTGCCTCTCAAGTGCTGGGTCTAAAGGTGTGTGCCACCACGCCCAGCTATTTATTTATTTTATGTGTATGAATGTTTTGCCTGCGTATATGTAAGTAAACATGTGTGCAATGCCCTCGAAGGCCAGAAGAGGGCATTGGATCCTCTGGAACTGGAGGTATGAATGGTTGTTAGTTGCCCTGTGGGTGCTGGGGACTGAACCCAGGCCCTCTGCAAGAGCAGGCAGTGTTCTTAGCCACTGAGCCATCTCTCCAGCCCCAGTCCTTGGTCCTTTTAAAGCCAAATGGCCTGTGGCAGTACAGTACATCATGGTGGGAGCATGTGGTAGAGGAAACTCCTCTCAGTAAATGAGGATCCCACAGCAACCTTCTCTCTCAACCTCTCTCCTCTCATTCCCTTCCCCATAGGGATTGGTCCTACTGTGAGCTCAATGACAAGGATGTCTCCTGTACCAAAATATCTCATTGAAATGAGAAGTAGAAAGATTAATGGAAACAAGGCATTTGGTTACTTTCTTAAAGCTTTTGTGAGGATAACAAAATTAAGAAAATGTGAATCTTTGTGAGGAATACTGAGTTAGTGGAGGCTGATGCAAAGGACTGTGGGAACCCAGAGGAGAGTCTAGGGACATTGTCATTGTAAGGACAGAGAAGAAGCAATTCTAGGTAAAGAAGAGGAATGGAGAACAGGATGTGGAAAGGTGCACAAAACCAGCTTGCCCACTTGAGAACTGAGTTACACTAGGCTTATTACCATTCTTTCCCTCACATGAGGTAGCTGAGAAAACTGCACTTCAAAGTAAGGCACAATTTATGGAGTTTCTGGTCAAAACTACATGGTAAAGAATTGCTCAACTACTTAACCAATGCTTTGAGTTTACATTAGTTCTTTATATCAGGAGACCTGAAAACTCAAACAAATGACAACAACAAAAACACAACTACATGTTCTCAACTCATGAAAACAGTGACTAGAAAAACATAGGAAACTCCTAGAATAGAAGGGTTCAATGCCTTATCCAAATAAAACATCAAGATTTGACCCTTTTAGGCTGGGTTCAGAGTAGAGCATCCAGGCAATTTATCATGCAGACCAGGACACTTTCAAGAGTGAAATGGGATGCTGTTAATAACTGATCCCAGACAGAGGCATGAACCAGGATATCCAGGCAAAAATGACCAGCATTCTAGAGACCAGGTCATGTGCTGCTCAACCTGTTGAAATACATGCTGGGCCAGTGAGTAAAAGTCTATAATCCCAACCCAAATCACACTTTTAACTGCCTCATTCCTCCTCAGTAGACAGGAAATAGTAGAAATTTTCCTAACCATGGAACTTAGAGATCTGAATTCATGTCCAGCCATCCCCTTCCAGACTCTGAGAACTTGAACAGATCACAACCTCATAAGGATGTTGTGAAGACTAATGAGTGACCTTCATTCAGCAAATATAGGCCAGGATTTGTCCACACCACAGCAAATCTGGACAAGTTCAGTACATAAAAAAGCTAAAACCTGACCCATGAGTTCTTGAAAGCTATGAAAAACAAAGAATTTCTTCCATGTTTCCATTCTAGCTTCAAAGGAATAAACTGTTTATTTCCTCTGGAGACACATCCTATTATAGCCCACCAGGTCCCTCCTTTCATTTAATTGAAAGGCGGCTTTTGACCCTTGAATCTTTAACACCTTTCTCAGTGGAGAGGAAGGGCAGCTCAGCAATGAATTGGAAAGACGTTTAGAGTCCTTGACTCTATGGGCCACCGTTCAGATTCACCAAGAACAGACAACAGGAGCAGGTTGTGCTCAGCGCTTGTCCGTGTCTGTGACCAGCATGAGGGAACACGGAAAGCCTATAGGGCAGGAGAAGAATAACATGGGTTTTTTGTTTTTTTTTTTTTTTAACTGTAAAAGACCACACACATAGTCCCATGTGGACTGCACCCTGGCCCATCTTCAAAAACATGGAAGTTGCGTCCTCTCCAGCCATGCGTAGGCCTAGTTTAATTAAATGTAGGCCACAAATGGGCTGGCAACCACGACGCTGCAACACTGCCGACGACTGGAAGAACTTTTTCCGCAGCTCCTTGCTCCCTGATAAGAAAGTGTGAGGAATGAACAACCTGAGTGCTTGGCAATGTTTCCATCCCTTTCTCCATTATTTTGAGTTTAGCAGGAAACCTCCATGATGGGTTTTGACACAAGTGTGCTTTTTTTTCCTTCTCTACATTTTGAAATGGCTGTGTTTGGAGGCTAATTAAATCCATATGCTTCTGATTCATTTACACTTAACTCATCAAAATTTTGTTTTGTAATAGCCATTTGAAGTCCAAGGCGCCTCTCTTGAGCCTTTCTTTTTCTGACAACCAGGAAGTTATGGTTTGCCAGCCAACAGCAGGGTTCATGTACCCGAAGGTTCAAATTTGGTTCAAGACAAGATTCTAGACATGAGAGATCGTCAGTTTGGACTTGTCCTCATGTGTCTCTGGGCTGTGACTTTGAATCTTCTGTTACTTTCTGAGAACATCCTCTGCCTGGAATGGCAGAAAACAATCTGTAAACGAAAACAGAAATCAGACTAAAGTCCTTAGGTATGAGAGGGAAATTTAGCTCAAATGGCAATTGTGTTTTTAAAGATTTCTCACTTAGCACATCAAGAATGTACAACCGAAGACTTCATGTCTGTTTATACCATCTATTTTTGCTATAAGAACTTATATTTTTTAATTATTTCTAAGTATGGAGCATCACGCCAGGACCCATGTGTTAAAGGTCTGGTCTTCAGCTCAGTGCTGTTGGGTGGTGACAGAACCTTTGGTAAGTAGGACCTAGCGGGGAGAACCTAGATCATTGAGAACATGACCTTGAAGAGACCACTAGGGCACCAGTTCCTTCCAGGCTCTGTCTGCATTTCTTTGTCACCGTGACTGAGGTGTGGACCTCCCCCGATGGTGCTCAGCAGCAGCATCCCAGGCCCAAAGCACCAGGACCAAGAGATCATGAAGTGACTTCTGAATCCAGCAACCAAAATACACCTTTCTGCTTTTTTGTTTGTTTGTTTGTTTGTTTTTGTTTGTTTTTTGTGTTTTTGAATCAGGGTCTCCCTGTAGCCCCAGTTGTCCTGGAACTCACTGTGTAGACCAGGCTGGCCTTGAACTCACAGAGATCCACCTGTCTCTGCCTCCCAAGTGCTGGGATTAAAGGCATGTGCCACCATACCCAGCACCTTTCTGCTTTTTAAGTTCATTATCTTAGACATTTTGTCAAAGTGACAGAAAGCTGACTAACACTATTATCTATAAGGTGGACTTTAAATATAGGTCATGTTCTTTAAACGCTATTCTAGAACATTCTTTAAGAACCTATCAACAAGCCTACCTGAATTCCTCTATTTGCAATCCTTATTACAGCCTAGATTTTGTAAAGTAAGATTTTATATTGTAGAAGCTGAAATTTAGTTTTGGCTACTAGTAAAGCAAAAGAGAGATGATAGCAACACTTTGGGTTTGCGACTCTATAGAGCATCACGTCTGTTTTGTATCTAACCTAGCAGTATTTCTTTTTGACTACATAAGCCAGTTTTTCATCTGCTATTTGGTTCTCTCACCAAAATATTAAGTAAATCTTTGACTAAGACTCACTACAAATATATCTGAGTTGGGCCAGGCTGGAAGGACAAAGCCACAAGGTATCCATTAACTCCTGCTCACACTGCCTTGAGCAGGTAAAAACTTCTCTGATAGGCTCAGAATAAATGCTTTAAAGTCTCACAGACCTGAATGCCAACAGCTCACACTCTTTAAATGCTGTACTAGAACATTCTTTAAGAGCTCATTAAAGTTATCTAAGTTATGCTTATTACATTTCATGAAGAAGCACAAGCATCAAACTGGGTCTGGATGGGGCACTCACTTTCCTCTTCCACATGGAGGAACATCCGTCAGCTTAACACATGGAGCCCCTGTGGCCTGATGGTCCCCTAGGGTCCTTTTCTTAGCCTGCAGGCCATGGGGTTGGGGGTTCACTAACATACCCTTCTCCAGCTGCTGAGCTCTGAAGCCAGATGATCAAACTTAATTCTGAGGCAGCATGTACCACCCCAGAACACATCAAAGTCATGACCTCTTGTCTCCCTTTATCAGTCACAGAGCTGACATGTCCATCATATCTGTCTGGTCACTACATCTACCAATGACTGTAAGGAAGAGGAGTGAGTTAATACACACCACTAACCCCAGCAAGCATAGGCAAACCGTGCTGTAGAAGCCCGACACAAATGTCACCTGTACACAGAACAATGGAAATATATGGTAACCACAGTAATCTATACACTGTGGCAGATGATTTTGTTGTTTATTCAAAACTAAATCACTGACATCAGTGGGAACTTGGGGCCAGCGAGGCTCTGGCTCACCTTTCTCACTCCTGCTTCCCTTCATGCTGTTCTGAAACCATTACAAGATGTTCCTTGGGGGCAGTTTGTTTGCTTTAATACACACTCATCATGACTCAATTCTTCTCCCATTTTTAAAAGATGATTAAATTAGTTCTAATACAATGCTAAGAACAAGTGCAGATGCTGGCTCCCACACCCACAGTAGTTCTGGGGTCACATGATGTACCAACCTTTTCATCATTATCCCTCTACGGAGCTTTCTTAGGCACTTTTTCTAAACTCTGCCCTACGAATTTTAGACCACAGACACATCATATACACATTATATAAAACACAAATAAAGATCCATATTATAATTGTTTCACCATTGCCCTCAAGAACCATTTTAGGCCCCCAGCATAGAAACATCATCCCCTTTGAGAAGTGTGGCCTGTGTCAGTGTCCCATAGAAAATACTGTAAGGAGCTGAGGGTGTGGCTCGGTGGCAGTACTCTTGTTTAGGCTACACAAGGCATGAGTTCAGTCTACAGCACCACAACAAATAATTAATAAATAAATAAATAAGAAGGAAGAAAGGAAATAAGATGAGCCACATGTGTTCAATTCTCTAGTTGCGTTCCTTAATCATATATAATATTTATTTGTCAATTATATCTCAATAAAACTGAATTTCTCTGGTGGGCACATTAAAAAGCAAAAAAGGGATAGGTAAAGTTAATTTTAGTAATAGACGTTACTTAACTCAATATATTTGGTTTTGTGGTTTTTGCTTTTGTTTTAAGACAGGGTCTCACTATGTAGTCCTGGCTGGCCTGGCACTCATTATGTAGACCAGGCTGGCCTCAAACTCACAGAAATCTGCTTGCCTCTGCCTCCCAAGTCCTGCCAGCCATCAAAGTATTATTTTAACAGATAATCAATCTAAAAACTTAGCAAACAGATATTTTACTCTTATTGCTAAGCTTTCCAAATCCAGTGTGTGTGTCACACTTAAACAAGACCTCAGTTTCTAATAATCACACTTCAAGTGCTCAGAAGCCAGCTATAGTCAGTACTGCACACTGTAATTACCATCAATCCAGAAGGAACCATATTCATTGTCTTTGCTAACCAAATATCCAGTTACTCTCAGAAATCTTGCAAACCACTGAGAATTTTTCTACGGCCCTCCAGAGATCTATAGATTCTAGTTGGAGACTTCTGAGTTCAGTGTTTCCCAGATGATCAGGAGCCTTCCTCTGGTAGGAATTTACTGGGAAGATAAATGAGTATGTGAGGAAGACCAAGCACCTGCTCCTCCACAGCTCACTGAGAAAAGAAACCGGACATCCTGCTGGGCATCACTCACCGCAGCTCTGGTGGTCCAGGGAACCCCTCAAAGCTATTGGAGTCCCTTTATCCACTGAAGACACTTTCTCATGCCCCGAGTCCAGACAATAAGGCACTGTACAGAAGCATAGTAATGCTGTCTGATGCCTGCCATGGCTACTAAGTCACTCGCAAACAAGTAGAAGTGACGGGGAAGGGGAAGGGGACAAGACATTTTATCATGCTAGTCAGAACAGCATTATGAGTCATTTACTCCTGAAATCTTCCATTTAACATTTTCAGACTGTAGCTAATTGCAAGTACCTTGATGGCTTCAGCTTGGGTCCTGGCTTCTACTTGTGATGCTTGAGTCTCTGGTTTTCTGATGCCTGGAGGCTTCTGCGGCTGGTGGTTTCTCATTATTTCTTGTTCGTCATTTGCTTCTGCAACACTTATATATTAGCTTTCTGACACTGTGACAAAATACCTCACATGTATGACTTAAAAGATTGACTTGGAACCAGGCGTGGTGGCACATGCCTTTAATCCCAGCACTTGGGAGGCAGAGGCGGGCAGATCTCTATGAGTTCAAGGCTAGCCTGGTCTACATAGTAAGTTTCAGGCCAGCTGGGGCTACAGAGAGACCCTGTCTCAAAAGGACCAAAAAAAAAAGATTGACTTGGGCTCATGGCTTCAGAGGTTCAACCCACAGCTAGCTGGCTCCACTGCATTGGACCTACAGAGACAGTGTGTCAGTGTCATGGCAGTGGATAGGTGTGGGGAGAAAGCTGCTTACCTCAGAGCAGCCAGGAAGCAGAGAAGGGTGGTGAGGAGCAGCCGAGGTACCAATACAGTCTTCATGGACACCTTCAGTGAGCCACTTCTCCCAAGGAGGCTCCACCTCCCCAAGTTTTCACCACATCCAAATAAGGCCACAAGCTAGGAGCCAAGCCTTCAAGTCAGGAGCCTTGGGGGACATTACAGACTCAAACCTTACAGCCCTGCCTGCTGCTTTCTACTGTGTGGGATGGCTCTGGCACCAGGTCTGTCTCTCCAGCTTGGGACACTTCTCCTAGGTGGAACTTTCTCACCAGCACCTTGATCCTGATCTCTAATTGAACCACCTGCACTCTGTAGGAAGAAGAAAGGATAGGTGTCATCTCTGACAAGGCTGGGTACAGAGCTTGCCTGTATTGCCCACACCACTATTATAAGCCCAAGTCCAACCCAGCCCCTTCTGGTTGAGTTAAAGCCATCTCCACTGTCTTACCTCACTAGCCACACTGTGAAGAACCCTACCAGGCATGGTGGTGCATGCCTTTAATCCTAGTACTTGATAGGCAGAGGCAGGTGGATCTCTGAGTTCAAGGCCAACCTGGTCTATATAGCAAGTTCTAGGCCAGCCAGGGATACACAGTGAGACCCTGTCTCAAAAAACAAACAACTCCACACCTTCCACATTCAGAACACACTCTGTGGTATCAAGCATTTTACTATATTCCACTTGTCCTTGATCTGTTTCCAGACAAGTGTGGAATTAGGTGGAAGGAAAGAAGAGAGGGAGCCTTGAGCTCTCTTAGTACTAGAAACTCAAAGGCCAGTTAGCCTGGAGTACACAGTGCAGCAGCAGAAATGAGAGACTCTGCTTCAACAAGGTAGAAGGCAAGAAAGGACTGGCTCCCCAAATGGTCCTCTGAACTGCACATGTACACCATGGCATTCATACATGCACACAACACAAGAAACAAATCAATAAGGAAAAAGTATTAACCACCAAGACTATTCTACAGCCATTTTGTGGCATCCTCTCTCCACACACATACATCTACGTGTTCCCAACCTTAGTATTTGGAGTAACATTAAAAACAATGTGGGAGGGGGCTAGAGAGATGGTTTGACAGTTAAGAGCACTGGCTGCTCTTGCAGAGGAGCTGGGTTCAGTTTCCAGCACTCACATGGTAGCTAACAACCATTCAAAACTCCAGTTCCAGGGGATTTGATGCCCTCTTCTGACCTCTGCAGGCCTTACATGACACAGGTACACTTACATACATGCAGACAATATACTCACATAAATAAAATAACAAAATATTTTTTTAAAAAATAATGTGGGAGTGAGACATGGGGGAGTGAGACACCTTTAACGGACACATTCAGGAGGCAGAGGCAGACAGATATCTGTGAGATCAAGGCCAGCAAGGTCTACAGAGCAAGTTCCTGGTCAGCTGGGGCTACAGGGAGTCCCTGTCTCAAAAACAAACAAACAACAATAACAAAAAAACATAATATGGGGCCATGAGATGGCTTAGCAGGTAAGGCGCTTGCCACAAGGCCTGACGGCCTGAGGATTCATGTGGTAGATGGAGAGAACTGACTCCCACAAGTACAAGGTGTCCTCTGACCACCACATGCATACTGTGTCAAATACTCCCCTCAAATAAATAAATAAGATTTTAAATTAAATAGCAACTCACAACCGTCTGGAATTCCACCTCCAAAGGATCTGGAGGGTTCTTCTGGCCTCCTCAGGCACCCACACACATGAGGCATACATACACATACATATACATAAAACAATAATGAAATTTTTAAAATAAATAAATAGGATTTTAAAAGCAGTGTGCATTTCTTTAGTGTGGAATGATTTTCCCCACTCCTCTGCTTTCTTGCAATGTCTGGAGACAATTCTACTTGTCACAGCTGGACTAAGCCTTCCAGTTGCATCTAGTGGGCAGAGGCCAGGCATGCTGCCAAATAGCCTACAATGCAGAGGACAGCCCCTCACACACAACAAAGGATTACCCAGGCCAAATGTCAATAACTCAGAGAAATCCTCAACTTTAAAGGAAATAGATTCCATACACACCCCCACTGATGGTGAGAGGGTGAGACCTAAAGGCAGGAGGGAGAAACAGGATGAGACAATGGAGAAGAACCTTGGACAGTGGGAGGAAAGGCCCTGAGTCTGCCCTGAAGCATTTCACAGGCCTTTTGTGTTTGTCACTACAAGGGGGAGCTGTAATTGTCCGGGGAGGGGGGGGGACACTACAGTGGGGGTAAAATCGAAGCCTCCAAATGTCTGGGTGCCCAGCCCAGGCAGAGTCTGACACATTCAAGGATAAGCTTATCCACAGTGCCTTCAAAGAAGCAGAAAAAAGCAACAGCCTGCCACAGCCATAGTGTCGTACATCCATGAATCCAATCAATCACCAATCGAAAATATTCAGAAGAAATAAGCCTTACTGAACATACCTAGACTTTTCTCTTGCTGTTATTCCCTAAGCAGCATGATATAACAGCTATTTAGGTGGCACTGAGATTGGATTAGGAATTGTAAGTCATTTAGAGGTGACTTCAGCCATACAGAAGATGTATGTGGGTGACATGCAAGGACCACACCTCTTTACAAAGGAATTTTACCATCCACAGATTTTCTTTTTTTAATGTTTTATTTATTAGTTTAATTCTGTGTGTATGAGTGTATTGGCCGCATGTATGTAAGTGCACCCGTGTCACACAGTGTCCACAGAGGTCAGAAGAGGGTTTAGTATCCCCTGGAACTAGAGTTACAGATGGTTGTTAGCCACCATGTGGGTACTGAGAATCAAACCTGGGTCCTCTGAGCCATCTCTCCAGCCCCCCATCCGCAGATTTTCATAGCCGCCGAGATCATTGGAAACAGACCCCTGGATACAGAAGGACAACTGTTTCTGAGGTATCAGCCAGTGTCGCACTGGGTATGGGCTTTGAAAATTTCTAAGCCTTGCTGGATTTCCAATCGCTCTAGCTGCTTCCTGTGCCTACTTGAAGATGTGATCACTTCCTGCTCTAGCCACATCTGCCACCATGCCTCTCCCACCATTATGGACTCTAACCTTCTAAACTGTAAGTCAAAGAAACTGTTCCTTCTATATACTTGGTCATGATATTTTATCACAGCAACAGAAAAGTAATTCATACACAGAGAATCCCTGGAGTTTGCTAGCCAGTCTAGGTGAATCAGCTTCAAGTTCACTATGAGACTCAGAAAATAAGGTGGATGAACCAATAAGATGGCATAGTGGGTAAGGATGCTTGTCACCAAGGTTGACAATCTGAGTTCCATCCCCAGATCCCACATAGCAGAAGGAGAAAACCGACTCCTGAAAGTTTTTCTCTGATTTCCATGAACCATGGCATGTATGTGCACATACAAACATATGCACACACTACATAAATAATTTTTTTTAAAAAAAAGGTGGTGAGTGAGGAAAATACCTGTTGTGGACCTCTGGCTTCCATAACCATCTATACATGAACATGTGTACACACACACACACACACACACACACACACACACACACACGGGTGATGGCTGGTAAAGAACAGAAAGCAGGACTCTAGCCAGGTTGTCAGTCTGACAGTGAAATCTCCCTTCATACTTGACCATCAGGCTGTAATGTGGCTCAGCATGGAGATCTGGGGTAATAGAGGCTGACACTTTCATGTTCTCAAAGCCAAGACATGCAGGTGTTTTCATCTACCAAATATCTCTCCTCAGCCACAGTACTGACCCAGAGTAAGCACAGGAAGGGCCCAAGTCTCCCAGGCTGTTTCTCCACATGCGTACTTTCCTTATCCCTCTTTCCACAGACACTTCACTGAAACCCCAGGCACTGCACTCTGCAAATTTAAATGCACTGACAGGTTTGCTCCCCTGGACTCTGCGCAGTTCTGAGGAGCAACCGAAAGGCTGGAGTTGGTCCTCACCCTCCAGAGTTGGCACTGAAGGAAGCAGGAGCATTTTAGAAAGGCTCTTCCATGAAGGGAGGTGAGCTCACTTCCCCAGGAAATGACTGCAGGGGGTGTCTGCAGGGGCCAGCCAGTCCTGGCTTTAAAACATCTGAACCAGCCACGGTGTAATCAGGCATGGATATTAATTCAAATGAGGTAGCATATTCGTGCACCCCTCCACGCAGTTCATTTGGGCAGACTGCGGGGTCATCAGCTCTTAGATGCCATGAAAACCAGTTGCTTTAAAACACACAGTAGCCAAAGAGAAATCTAAGGCATTAGTGAAAATTATAAGTAAAATGACAGGAAAACTCTTTCATCAGGAGGGGACACGAGCATGGGTCCTCAGAGCCAGACGCCATCCCCATTCCTCCGTCTATCCTGAGACTGTGGAAGAAAGAACCTGGCTGTGGCCAACTGTAGAACATTCTAACAATTATCATTTGAACAAATGGGGCTCTTTTAACACTCACATTCTTTGCACATGGCCTCATGAAAACATAAACACTCACTCCATCCTCAAAAAATGCAGGCACTCTGGGTGGAAAGTGCCACCGGCCAGGCCTCCTGGCCAGGCAGTAGAACTAGTGGGTGTCAGCACTCTGTTTCCGACAGTGACTGACACTATACGGAGCTCCAAGATTAGGGGTGTCCCATCTCTAGGAGTGAGAGGCAGCCATTTGAAAACCTTCATCCAGGAGTGGCCAGGACCTACAAAACACAGTGCTGGCCCCTCAGGAGCAGTGTTTTGGAGAGGGAAAAGGCCTCCCCAAAGCTCTGCGTGTGGATAAGCAAAGCTCCAAGTGCTTTTTTCTCTTCATCCGATTTCTTGAGTGCCTTTTCCTTCTTTTACCAACCTCAAAGGGAAGTAGAATTAAAAGGTCGGATTCCTTCAATACCTCATAAATAGAACCTTAAGCTTTTTTTGTCCTGTAACATCATTGACACTAACCTTAGTAGGCTGTCTGTTCCTTGGTAATCATTTTAGAAGATACCTAGACCCTGGGAACTTCCATCTGTTGGAATATACATGTAAACACAAACACAAAAATTTACCTCTGAGCCCTGTTTTGGGGGGGAGGGTTGTCAGGTAAAACCAATTGACGGAGTATCTTCAAGTGTCATTATCCGAGGCTGGAGAGATGGCTCAGTGGTTAACGGCATTGACTGCTCTTGCGGAGGACCCAGGTTTGATTCCCAGCACCCACATTGTAGCTAACAACCATCTGTAATTCCAGTTCCAGGGAATCCAATGCCTTCTTCTGAGCTCCACAGGCATTGCACGGTATGGGTGCACTTACATACAAGCAGGCAATACACTCATACACCTAATAAACAAAATATATTAAAAATAAAATAAACGAAATATATTTTTAAAAGGCATTATCCAAGAGAAATGAAATGTGATAGATAAAGGATCTAAGAACAGCAGTCATCTTTTATTTTATTTGTTTATTTTTATTTATGTGTGTGTTGTGGTGTATGCACACAACAGGCATGCATGTGTGTGTAAGGTATGCACACAAGTGGAGGCTTGAGGAAGATGTGAAGTGTCTTCTATTGTGCTCTACCATATCCCTTGAGACAGGTCTCTCACTGAACTTATTTTGGCTACCTTGGCTAAAGAGTGAGCTCCCAGGATGCACCTTTCTCTGTGCCACCCACTTCCCAATGCTAGGACTATTGCATAGACACACCCAGAGTTTTTAATGTGGGTGCTGAGAATTTGAACTCAGGTCCTCATGCTCACGCAGTAAACCCTCTTACCCACTGAGAATCATCTCCCCAGACCCTGAAATCATCTTTTAGAGAATACAAGAAATTTCCACTTTCTAGATCATATTTTTCTACCTTTTTAAATAAATGGGGAAAATTGTTTATGTAATATGAAAATTGCTTTTGGAAGAAAGGAAAAGAGCAGTTTTTTGAAAATGTAAATACAAAATTCTCAGGGGAAAGAAGCAGTGTATCAGAGAAGGAAGGTGGGAAAGTAGAGAAAAAAAGAAGAGGGAAAGGTAGAAGGAGGGAAGAAAGGTTGGTTTAAGAGTCATGTGACCATGGTCCAAAGTACAATTCTAAATGGTTTTTTACAGAAAAGGCTGATCACTGTGATCTTGTAATAGTCCCCACCTTGAAGTTATAGTCTAAGAGTTCAAGATGGTGCCTGTCCTTATGTCATCCCTCTGTATCGGCCAGGAAGCTGGGTCCCGTCTGATCACAAAAGCATCTCTCTGGATACTAGTTGAAAGGAATTTTTTCTGATGGAAAATTCTAGGTGCTCATGGAAGAAACAATCGTAACTATAAACCAAATTAAGAAAAAAAAAAAAAAGAACATTGGGCTGGTTCCATTAACAGGGCCAATTTCTCTGATGCCAGAAAGCAGCACAGCCAGCAGGACTTTGAAGGCAGCAGAACGCTGCATGTCAAACAATAGATTCCAGCAATTTATAAACTACGTGCTGAGGAATATTTCCCCTAGTCTCCTAAACACACATTTTCCCCCAAACTCTCCCCACGGAGAATGTGTATTTGCAGTTTCTTTGGGTGTTCCCTGTCCTCATACAGTCTACACAAAAAGAGGGAGATATTTGCTTATGAGGTTCATTGTACATTCCTCACTTGGAATGATTGTTACAAGATTGATGAAATGGGGTGAGTCAGGGAACAAACAATACTCTCTTCCCACCTCGCTCCCTGGGTAAATGGCCTTCCTTGGACCGCCAACCTTACAGGAATGGGCCAGTGCAGAGAAGCAGGCGGCAGTCTCTGTGTGCATACTCTACCGACCACATCACACACATACACCAAATATAGCATACCACACATCAAACCACATATAGAGATACAACACACACAGCACACATACATAAATGCCATACTTGATGTCATACATCATACACTTACCACATAAACACACATCCTATTCACCACATATGTATACACAACACACAACACACGCCGTGCCTACACCAACACATGTACACTGAGCATCACAACATACTCCCTCCACACACTCCTTCATCCCGTGACACATACACCATACCACAATATATCTCATACTCCGCACACCTTATCCCAGCCACACCATACCATTCATAAACAACATATTGCGTCATGCATACCACATAACCACACACAACACAAACACACTGGTAAGCCCTGTTTGCATAGGTAGCTATCCCATTGTGTGAATCTATGTTGAGCCTCTGAAGAGCCAAGGAGGATGAGGATACAGCCAGTGCTGGGAGGCCATTATGCCACTGGGAAGCCAAGTGTAACGACATCCTGTGCTACTTCCTTTAGGACAATAGACTGGGCCCCTCTCAGCTGGGAGGCGGGACATTGTGGGTTGCTGATTTTACGAAAACAAAGTGGGCTGCATTCCATGCCCTAGAAAGTGTGAGTGACTCTGACTTTATGGTGTGAAAGGGAACAAGGGAAGACAAACCTCAGTTGTTTGGGATCTCTTGCTATTTGGGGGAACTTTTAGATCAAATGATAATAACGATAAAAAAACAGAAGTTTCAATTTATACTTTTTATGAGACCAACCCATCAATAAAGGAAGACCTAAAAAGTGGCGGTGGTGGGCAGTTTATGGGAGGAAAAGATGGAAAACCACAGAGAATGTCATTCATTGAAGGAGAACTTTATTCCACAGTTGTATATACGCACATGGATGTATGGGGCCCAGAGGATCCACACCAGGCAAACAATTGTTATCTCTGAGGAAGGAGATGGGCTTGCTCAGCAAGGAGAAGCAGGCTGCATGGGCCTTCCATGTTTGAGTCTCTGCAGGTCTAATTATTGAAATCTCTGAGAATGAAAAATTTTTGCTATTAATTGCATAACTTTACAAAGCAATACCACCAGTGACAATAAGGAAAGCAGAAAGGGGACAGAAATTGAATTTACACCCATAAATAAAAAGCTCTTAAGTTTTTAAATGCATCCATTCATTAGCTGGCCACTCTGGCTTAAGGTTTGATGCCTATTTTTTTTTTTTTTTTTTTTTTTTTGGGGGGGGTTTTCATTCCATTGATATTTTAGTGAGGGGTTGTTGTGGGGTTTTTTTTGTGTGTGTGGGTTTGTTGTTTGTTGGTTTGGGTCTTTTTGAGATAGGGTGTCCTGTATCCCCAGCTAGCCTGGAACTCACTGTGTAGACCAGGTTGGCTTCAATCACACAGCAATTCACTTGCTTCTGCTGAGACTGAAGGAGTGCCCTAACACACCTTGCTGGTTTTTTGTTTTTAAGGTAAAGACACTCTCAAGATTACTAGTAGAAAGCAAAGACTGTTGCAGAGCTACATGTTCGGTCTCCTGTGGATCCATAGTGCACTGTAGAACAAAGGCATTCTGGGGCCTGACAGCAGGTGTCACAGCCAGTCAAGGAGTTACCGGTGTGGGTGTGGACCAGAGTCCAGTTCCAACTCTGTCTCTACCTCTTACCACTACATGGTCCAGATCATTGTCTTCATCTCTTTAAGTCTCCATTTCTCTTCAGACTACAGTAAAAAACAATATATTTACCATTCAGTATGCAGGAGGGGTTGGTTCTAGTATCTCCTATAGAAACCCAAATACAGGGATCTGAATCCTTTCTATACAATGGCCTGGTGTTTGCATATAGCCTACATGCTTATTTTAATCTCTAGATTACCTATAATGCCTAATACAATGCAAATGGCATGTAAATAGTGGTTAAACTGTACTGCACAGGGGATAAGTGATGAAAGATGTCTATACATATTCAATACAGTGCAAATTTATGCATATGTATATGTGTGTGTTCCTATATGCAAGTACACATGCACATGCACAGGCCAGAGGACAATCTCTGTCTTTTTCAAAAATGACACCCACCTCCTTTGAGACAGTGTCTTTCATTGGTTTAGGGCTATCTTCTTGTCTCCATCTCCTCAGAGCTGGAATTTCAAATGGATGCCACTACACCCAGAATTTTTGTGTGAGTTCTGAGGATTGAACTCAGGTCTTCATGTTTACAAGGCAAGCACTCTACTGATTGAACTCTCTTCCCAACTCCAGATTCAATTTTTTTTAAGTATTTCTTCTTAGTGGTTGATTGAATCTGTAGAGTCCAAGGAAGTGGATGGTGTTATTTTGAAACAGCACAGGGTTCCCTAAAGAACACACAACACCATCCTAATGTAGAATAATGAGAAAAGCCAACTAGAAGACACCTCACCTAGCGTCACACAAGCAGTTGTGGGGCACTCTTTGTGCCAGACATTGAGAGAACTGTAAGAGTGAAACCACGGAGGACAAGTCACGGCCTTTGGGTTGCAACAGCAAGAGGTTTATTCAGGACACAGGTACCTGTGGGCACAGAGTCTCCTCGGAGGACTTGCGCACCCCAGGTTGAGTTCAGGGGGTTTTTATAAGGCAGAAGCAGGGTACAGAAGCAGAAACGCGGTTATTGGTTAATTTCAAACACACATAGTAATTTTACCAGTAATTTCAAAGGTATGCAGAGATATGGGGTAAGG
>NW_008357490.1:1503370-1522864 GCF_000622305.1 Nannospalax galili
ATGGCCTGGTGTTTGCATATAGCCTACATGCTTATTTTAATCTCTAGATTACCTATAATGCCTAATACAATGCAAATGGCATGTAAATAGTGGTTAAACTGTACTGCACAGGGGATAAGTGATGAAAGATGTCTATACATATTCAATACAGTGCAAATTTATGCATATGTATATGTGTGTGTTCCTATATGCAAGTACACATGCACATGCACAGGCCAGAGGACAATCTCTGTCTTTTTCAAAAATGACACCCACCTCCTTTGAGACAGTGTCTTTCATTGGTTTAGGGCTATCTTCTTGTCTCCATCTCCTCAGAGCTGGAATTTCAAATGGATGCCACTACACCCAGAATTTTTGTGTGAGTTCTGAGGATTGAACTCAGGTCTTCATGTTTACAAGGCAAGCACTCTACTGATTGAACTCTCTTCCCAACTCCAGATTCAATTTTTTTTAAGTATTTCTTCTTAGTGGTTGATTGAATCTGTAGAGTCCAAGGAAGTGGATGGTGTTATTTTGAAACAGCACAGGGTTCCCTAAAGAACACACAACACCATCCTAATGTAGAATAATGAGAAAAGCCAACTAGAAGACACCTCACCTAGCGTCACACAAGCAGTTGTGGGGCACTCTTTGTGCCAGACATTGAGAGAACAACTGACCTGGAGTTGGCCCATGGTTGCCCTCCGTGAGTTCTCCCTTGGTAAAATAAACTGGGATTACAACCACAAAGTAATGTCACAGAACCCAGAATCAACATGGCTGCCTTGGAAGTGAGGGGGTATGGGGTGCAGGAAGTCTAATCCTGTCCTGGAAAGAGAGAGATGCACCATCTAAGACCAAAAAGCAAGTCATGAATGGGAACGCACCCCAAAATCCCAGAGAACACACATGGAAGCAAAAGCTTAGCAGAGACGGAGCAAGGCCTGGCTTTTCCAATGAACAATCCTCAGTCAGGCTGCTTAGCTGTAGGAAAGCAGGGTGACCCACAGCTGGGACAGTTCCTGGCTCCTTCCAGCAGTAGACTTGCACACTTAGCTCAAAGAGGTTCAACCAATGGGGAGAAAACAAGACAGATCTCACCTTGAGTGGGCCAGGTGAGCACAGAGAAGGATGAATTCCTGGTCCTAGAATAAAACCCAGTGAGGTAATGAGGCTCTTTAGCAATCAGATCTTATCATCAATTCTCTTTGTACAGAGAAGAAGATAATCATGATTTCTATCTGACCATGTGTTTCCTTTTCAGTAACAGGGACAGGTTAGTTGCCCTTTCTGTCACAAAGGGATTGTTATAGATTCATCCCAAAGGAGAGACAGATTGAGAATCTCAATGGGCAACATTACACCAAGGTCTGCTGTCTGCACAGACCTAGTGGCCAGGTGTTCCATTGCAGACCCCAACTATGATGGTTAGCTTGATTGTCAACTTGAGGAGATTTACAATCACCATGGAAACATCTCTGGAAATGTCTGTGAAGGATTTTCTAGATTAGGTCAATTGAAGTGGGAAGACGCATCCTATATATGGCTAGCACCATTCCACGGGCTGGGTCCTAGACTGAATAAAAGAAAGTGAGCTGAACACCAGCATTCACCACTATCTGCTTCCTGACTGCAGACAATGTGATCAGCTGCTTCACGCTCCTGAAACCGTGCCTTCCCCACCATGTTGGGCTGTCGAATTTGTAAGCCAAAATAAACCCTTCCTTAAGTTACTTCTTGTCAGGTATTTGGTCACAGCATCAGACAAGTAGTTAGTATACTACCCCATCCCTGTCTGATGGATTGGGCCTACGTGTAGCTTCTTTCCATATAGACTAGCTAAATGGGAATGCACTAGAACAATGGTGTTTACCCTTTGGAACTGTACATAAATAAAGAGAAAATCAGGCAGTGGGAACACAAACTGAGATGATACAGTGTCTATCTGAAGTCACAAGGAAATCGCATTATGAGAAAGAAGACAATAGGGACTCAGCAAGTAAAGTGTCTGCTGTGTAAGCCTGATGACCTGAGTTAAATCTATGGAACTCACGTAAAGGTAGAAAGAGACAACTGGCTCCACAAAGTTGTCCTCTGACCTCTACGCATGCTCCATGGCAAGTGTGCACCCACACACACTCATCTCACATACACAATAATAATAAATATTTTTATCACTTTTTATTGAATTTTTGCAAATTTCATACAATATATTTTGATCACATATAGACCCCCCTCCCCTATCTGCATCCCTCCTACTGCCCCCGCACCAGATTTCATGTAACCTACCATATATACTAAGGTCTTTCAAGTCACGTTTGTGTCCCCAAATGTCCTTCGGTGTGTGTCCGTCCACTGGAGTCTGGTTAACCTATCTAGAGTCACATCCTTAAAAAATCCTCTCCTGGAACTTGTTTGGGGTTTTCTACCCACTTCCCTATCTATGCTAGGATTTTTTCTGCTTAGGTTGCATGGATCTTATGCATGCTGTTATCATTGCTGGGAGTTCATATGAATAACGTTCCAGCTGTCTGGAAAATTCTTGTTTCCTTGTGGTCATCTCTGCTTTTACAATCTTTCCACCTCCTCTTCCTCAATGGTCCCTGAGCCTGGAATGGCAGAGGTTTAATACAAGTGTCCTATTCAAGGATAAGCACTCTCTAGTCTCGTATTCTCCATACCTTGGCAAGTTATGGTTTTCCAGATTAATCACCATCCATTGCATGAGGAAGTTTCACTGGTCAAAAATTGACAAATGGGACATTATTAAATTAAAAAGCTTCTGTACAGCAAAGGAAACAACCAATCAAGAGGAAGCCCACAGAGTGGGAGAAAATCTTTATCAGCTACACATCTGAAAGAAGATTAATATACAGAATATACAAAGAACTTAAAAACAAATAACCAAGAAAACAAATGACCTAATTTAAAAATGGGTTATAGATCTGATCAGAGAGTGTTCAAAAGAAGAAATAAAAGTGACCAATAAATACCTTTAAAAGTGTTCAATATCCTTAGTAATTAGGGAAATGCAAATTAAAACAACTTTAAGATTTGATCTTACCCCAGGCAGAATGGCTAAAATCAAGAAAACAGATGACACCAAACATTGATGAGGATGCGGGGAAGGGGGCACACTCATTCACTGTTAGTGGGGTTGCAAACTGGTGCAATCACTATGGAAATCAGTGTGAAGAACTCTTAAAAAACTAAAAATAAATACCACATGATCCAGTTGTACCACTCTTTGCATATGCCCAAAGGACTCAATGTGCCACTACAGAGATGTTTGCTCAGTCATGCTTGTTGCTGCTCTTTTCACAATAACTAGGAAACGGAAACAACCTAAATATCCCTCAGCTGATGAATGGATAATGAGACTGTGGTACATCTTCACAATGTTTTACTTCTATTCAGCAGTAAAGAGAAACAAAATCATGAAATGTGCAGGTAAATGAATGGCACTGGAAACTGTTACACGAAGTGAAGTAACACAGACTCAGAAATATAAGCGATGTATGTTATGTTCTCTCTCGTTTGTGAATCTTAGCTCCAAATCCTTAGATGTGAGTATATATCCCGATGTGACTTTAGAAGTCAGGAAAATAGAAAAGAACCATGGGGGTAAAGAGAAGAAGGAGCTAGAGGAGAAGGGAATAGTGAGATATAGGTGTTATCAAGGAGGAATGGGGAAAATGGGGGATACTTTAACCGTGGAGGGAGTAGGAAGGGTTATACAAGGGGAAAAAGAAGAGAGAGAAATGCTGCTTAGGTGGTGTGAAAAACCAGAGAAAATATTAGTTCAAAAGCCTACTGAAAAATGTATATACAATATGTAGATGAGTCCATGTGTGTGGCCGAAGGCTATATGACAAAAAGCACAGTGCTGGGTAAGGAAACCTCCCTTCAAGTTGTTGGCCAGGGTAGTCCAAGAGACTCCCAAAATAACACAGGCGATTGTCACAGCCCTTGACTACCTCCCAGATCTTGAAGGTAAGACTCCATTGCTGAAGACAGGACATACTTCAGACTCGGGACTTGGAGCAAAGGAGCTGGAAATGACCTGGAAGCCACCTCCCTGACGACTAGTTCATAGTTTTAGAGGATACTATGCAAGCTGCTAAGGAACAAAAATCAGTCAATGGTTCAACCCCAGCTTTAAAGCCTAAGAGCCACAACAACTGGCGCAGCAACTACATTAGTGCAATAGTGGCAGTTTTATCTTGTGGGTAATGACGGGTCATCTAATTGGACTTAAAGCCTGCTGAGTGGGAGGGAACTCATGTGTGGCACTATAAACCATAGCCAAATACACATGTCTAGAGAGGTCAGAGATCCTAGAGAAAAATCTACTTTTGTCACATCCCTAGACAAATGTAATTTCTTACTGCATTCTAAATATGTATGTATCCTTGGGGCTGGAGAGACGGCTCAGCAGTTAAGAACACTGACTGTTCTTGCAGAAGACCCGGGTTCGAATCCTAGCGCCCACATGGCAGCTAACAATTGTCTGTAACTCCAGTTCCAGGGGATCTGACAGCCTCTTCTGTCTTCCACAGGCATTGTACGACATGGGTGAAAAATAATAAATAAAATATTTTAAAAAAATAAATATGTATCCTTATATTTACAGACAAGTGTACCTCTCATCACTCATCAAAGACACTTCTTTTTGCATCAGGCAGAGATTATTACAAACTTCCACAACTGGTCCAACACAGAGAATGAGTGTCTGTGAGGTGCTCACCCCTAAGTGACACATTTACAATGCAACCTCTATACCTAAGGCTCACAGAACATAGCAGAACAGGGGTGGGGGGATATTAATAATAAATATTTTTTTAAAAGAAGACAACAGAGGAAGAATCTTCGGATAGAAGTGTGGTGAGTATACAGAGCAGCAAGAAGATGAACCAAAGAAGAAGCTAAAAGAGAGGCTGAGCCTACTGAAATGGACCTCACTGGAAAAGATGCGGTTCTCTCAGGAGCCCCAGGGGTGTTCCAGAGCCTGATCTCAGCCAGACAAGCCAAGCTCATTTACAGACTAGGTGGCCTCACAATCCCTCACCCAGCTGAGCAGCTGCAGGCACTTCTGTCCCTGGGGATCCAGTCAGCCTGGGAAATACAATTGACACCTCACAGGAAAAGGATCCCGTAGGGACTAGAGGTATGCACTATCTTTTTTTTCCAGAGCAGATCTTTGCTGCTGAATTTTGTGGAACTCAAAAGTCAAAGGGCTGGGTGAAATGGTAAAAGAACTGTCTCCAAACCTGACAACCTGAGTTCAATTCCTGGGACCCACATGATAGAAGGAAAGAACTAGCTCCCGCAAGTTGCCTTCTAATGTCCACATACACACTGTGACACACATGCCTATGCACAAAAGCACCTATACACAAAGAATATAAATAACATAATAAGAATATTTAAAAAATCAAAACAGAAGTGGTACCGAAAATACAAAGATGGGAAAATTCAGTTTTATGAAGGTGGGCAGGATCTGCATACGGGTACCTTGTGGATTGACTATATTATGTAGAAGTCTAAGACAGACAATCAAACCAAAAAAAGTGACCATAAGAACCAGGAATGGCTTATGACAAATGAAGTGCTTATTATTTATTTGTAAATGACAGTATGTCTAGCCCAGGCTGGCCTAGAACTTGCTATGTAACTGACGGTGGCCTGGAACTTCTAGTCTTCTTACCTCTGCCTCTTGAGTTTCTAGCATTAAAGGTATGTGTACATCTGGTTTATGTGTGGAAGGATGGAACCCAGGGCTTTGTACACACTATACCAGTCAGTACTCTACCAACTGAACTACATCTCCAGGTCTCATTTGATTCTTTTAAAGTTGTGTGAACATTTAAAGAGTTTCCAATAAATATTATTATAGAGATTGAATTTCTTCACTTTTTCCCCAAAGTAAAAGGCATCTTTAAAATGCAGGCTTCAAGACAGGACATTGTAGCATATGCCTGGAATTCCAGCATTTGGGAGATTGAGGCAGATAGATCATTAATTTAAACCCTCTCTGGGCTATGCAGCAAGTTTCAGGCCAGCCTGGGATACATATCAAGACCCTATTTCAAAAGTTCAAGGCGGGCAACATAACTCAGTGGGTAAAGGCACCTGCTGCCAAGACTGACTACCCGAGTTCCATCCCTGGAACCACAATGGTGGAAGGGAAGAACTGACTCCTACAAGCTGTCCTCTGGCCTTCATTCACACACTATAGAGTGAGCACACACACACACACACACACACACACACACTATTATTATTATATATTACATATATAAATAAATAATACAAAGTTTTAATGCAAAACAAAATGAAATATAGAGTTCAAAATCAAATTCATTATAAAAGGCAGTAAATTAAAGGCTATGAAATAAATCTTCAGGGGCTCAGGGGCTCAGTGATTAAGAGCACTGTCTTCTCTTGCAGATGACCCAGGTTTTGTTCCCATCACCCACATGGTGGCTAACAACCATCTGTAACTCCAGTTCTAGGAGGTCCAATGCCCTCTTCTGGCCTCTGTGGGCATTGCATGCACATAGTGGACATACATTCATGCACGCAAAACACTCATAGACATAAAAATAATAATTTTTTAAAAAAGAAAGAAATATTCTCCTTGGTCCTTGAACACTGTCTTCTTTGATTTGGGGCATTCAAATCATACTACACCATTTGACAGTTTTTCTAGATCTTTCTGCCAAATCACTATTTTTGTTGGGAAGAGAATAAATGAAGGATCTCTCTTAGACAAATACAACTGATATATCAGTTTGCTAAGTATTCTTTCCTTCTTCCCCCTTCTCTTCACCTACCTCCCCTTACTTAATTTACTCCTGTTTTTTTTTCCTTAAATTTATGCACATGTGTGTGTCCGTGTGTCAGTATGTGCATGTGTATGGTAACTGTGGAGGCCAGAAAAGGATGTCAGATCCCCTTGAGCTGAGGTTACAGGTGGTTGTGAGCTGTCTAATATGGGTGCTGAGAACCAAACACTGGTCTCTACAAGAGGATCAAGTACTCTTAACCACTGAGCCATCTCTCCAGCCCTGATTTACTCCTGCTTTAAAAGCAGCTAATGGGGTTGGAAAGAGGTTCATCTGACAAAGTGCTTACCATGCAAAAGCATTAAGGCCCGAGTTCAGATCCCCAGCACCCAAGTAAAAATTCAGGTGTAGCACACACCTGTAATCCTACAACTGAGAAGCAGAGACAGGTACATCCCTGGGGTTTGCTGGCCGGTCAGCCTAGTGGAATCAGCAAGCTCCAAGTTCAGTTGATACAGGTGATGAGCAATAGAGGAAGGCATTTGATGTCTACCTCTGATCTCTATATGCATGCACACTTATGTGCACCCACACACATGAACACGTGTACAGACATGAGTGAGTGAATGAATAATGAAAAATAAGTAAATAAATAAATAAATGCAGCTATTGTCAGTAGTTTATTCCCAGAAGTCAAAAAGACCCTACAAATGGTCCCAACTCCAATGGCTCAACTTCCATTTTCTTGGCTTTACAATGGTGGAAAACAGTATTTTTTCAATATAAACCTTACTTCATTTTAAAAAAAAACTATGTTATGAGTGTATTGCCTGCATGAGTATATGCACACCCATGTTGTGTGATGCCCACAGAGGTCAGAAGAGAGTGTCAGATCCCCTGGAACTGGAGTTACAGGTGGTTGTTAGCTGCCATGTGAATGTTAGGAGCTGAACCTAGGTCCGATGCAAGAGCAGCCAATGCTCTTAACCACTGAGCCATCTCTCCAGTCCCAACCCTTACTTCAACTTTTGAAGTTTTTTTCCCTCAGATTAGCAATATACAATGCGAGTCTCTCTTCGGATGCTGGGCAGTAGCAGCACCTGCTGCCACACAATCATGAAGGGGAACCCCACTGGTCTACAGTATGCTCTGTGGCTAAGCTGGATGCTTAATAGGTGAGGTGTAGCAAGTGTATTTTCAAATTAGGATACTTTCAAATTAGGATGAGTTTATCAGGATGAAACTCCATCAACACTCAAGGAGCATCTGAATGGAAACTTTTAGCAGGATCTCCAGAATTCTCCATTCGCCAGCTGTAAGGAGAGGCTGTAAGTTATCTCACTGTTTACAAGAGGCCGGGTCTTATTCGATCCCTCACAGACATGCCAGCTAGAAAACTCAGTGGTGATTCTGATTTTGCATCAGCATCTATTGCTACTCTGTTGAAACTGGTTCAGGGTATAAGGGAGTAAGGCAGAGTGCAAGGCGATAATGGGGAAGACATCAGAACTGAACGGCCAGAGGTCTGCCTCTTCTGTCTCAGTGGCTGGCTCTTCACTGGCTTCATTGTTCTTTAGCTGAACACACCCTTCTAAGTCAAGCTCAAGGGTTCCACTGCCAGCCCTGGACCCAGTTCCAGAGCCATGAGATGAGCCAACACAAACCTGAGCATCTTCCTGGTCCACTGAAGTCAAGTGATTAATTAGACAATGTTGTTCTCTTCTCATAGACCTCAGGGAATACAAGTTCTGGTATAATATTGGGACAAGTGGTGAGATTGTCAAAGGAGATGTCAGACTCTCCCTAGAGGAAACCACTGAAATATCAGTGCCTTACCATCAAGGTACTTGCTGGCTGGACTTCAGTTGAAACCAATTACTGTCTACATTGTGTTTCTTCCATATCAGATGGAAGACTGGAACTCTGTGTGTGTGTGTGTGTGTGTGTGTGTGTGTGTGTGTGTGTTATGTATAGGCGCACACGTATATGCCAGAGAATGCTGGGTATCCTGATCTATCACTTTTCATCTTACTCCCTTGACACAGAGCCTCTCGCTGAACCTTGGACTTACCATTTAGGCTGGACTGGTTGGCCAGCAAGCCTCAAAGATCTTCCTCTACCCTCCACAGTACCAGGCCCATATGCAGCCCCACCGGGCTTTTTTTAATCTCAGTGCTAGAGATGGAACTCAGGGCCTCAGGCTTGCACTGCTATCATAACACTGAGCCAACTTCCAGTCCTGAGATGAGCACTTTTGAATAAGTGCATCCGCAGCTGTGGCCCTGGAAACTCTGAAATAATGTGCTGTGGTTCTTCACCATCCTAGAGCCACAATTTTCTACCAAAAACAACTTTAAAGATTTGTTTTTAATGTATATTTTTATTAAATTTTTGTGCATTTCATACACTATATCTTAATTATATTTACATTCCCTCCCCTATCTTCAGCCCCCCATAGCCCGCCCATTGGATTTCATATATTTTGTTATATATGTTTAGGCTTATCGAGTCAAGTTTGTGTACCCAGGTGTCCCCAGTTCATCCATGGGAGCCTCGTCAGCCTATTTAGCATGACTTCCTTAAAGAAGACCAACTCTCCCTCACCCAGCAGTGATCAGCTGCCAATAGTTCCTCAGCTAAGGTTGGGATCTCCTGCCCATTTCCCCAGCTCTATGCTGGTTTCTGTCTGATTGAGTATGCATAGATCTTGTGCATGTCATCACAGTTACTGTAAGGTCATATTAACAAGTTCCCAGAAACCTGGAGGACTCTGTTCCCTTATGGTCAGTTATGTACCACCCTTGACTCTTACAATCTTTCTAGCCTCTCTTGCACAATGGTCCCTGAGCCCTGGGTGGCAGAGGTTTAATACAAGAGTCTTATCCATGGACATGTACTCTTCCTCTTATCCTCTACACTTTGGCCAGTTATGACCTTTTGTGTTTACCACCCTCTGTTGCATGAGGAAGAGTTTTCTGGTGAGAGTTGAGAGATGCGATAGTATTATCTCTACCCCTTGTTCCACTATGTTCTTGAGGCTTAGGTGTAGAGATTCCACTGTAGATGTGTCACTTAGGGCTGAGTATCTCACAGGCAGTCATATTCTGTGTGTGACCAGTTGTGGGACTCTGTAATAGCCTCCATCTGTTGCAAAAAGGGGTTTCTCTGATGAGTGATGACTGGTATATTTATCTGTAAATATAAGGATCCATCGTTAGCATATAGTAAGAAATTACGTTTGCCTAGGGAATGTGACAAACATAGGTTTTTCTCTAGGATACATGAGCTCTCCAAGAATGTGTATTGGCTAAGATTATAGTGCCACACAGAAGTTCCCTCCCTTGGAGCAGGTTTTAAGCCCAATTAGGGAGCTATTAATTACCCCCAAAATAAAAATGTGATTTTAGGTTTTAAAGCTGGGGTTGGACGATTGATTGGTTTTCTCCCTTAGCAGCTTATATAATATCCTCTAAAACTATGACAGCTAGTCTTCAGGGAGGAGGCTTCCAGGTCATTTCCAGCTCCATTGCTCCAAGCCCTGTGTATGTCCTGTTTTCTGCAATAGGGTCTTACCTTCAAGATCTGGGAGGTAGTCAAAGGCTCTGACAATCACCTGTGTTACTTTGGGAGTCTCTTGGACTACCCTAACCAACAACTCAAAGGAAAGTTTCTCCTGATTGGCACTGTGTTTTTTGACAATGTAGTGTGCACACTTAGCTCCCAGGATCCTGCTGGGAGTTCAGTATTACCTCTGTTTAAACTAGCTGTGTGGACTCTGTTGTCAGCAACCATGAATGGCCTCTCCCTGGTGTCCCCGCAGTGAGGTGGCAGGTGAACAGCCACATATCAGTATGAATTTTTTTTCTCTCTTCTTCACTGCTTTTAACTAGTCATGTGAGATTCCAGAACAGAACACTGAAAAATAATTCTGATGGACTCACTAACAAGCATATATCTGATTTTTAAAGGGGAATAAGCTAACTAATCAGAAAAGTTATGAATTTGGAACTGGTGAGATAGTTAAGGAGATAAAGATGCCTGCTATCAACCACGTGAGTTTGATCACTATGGTAGATAGAGAAAAAACAACTTCTAAAAGCTGTTCTCTGGCTGGGCATGGTGGCGCACGCTTTTAATCCCAGCACTTGGGAGGCAGAGGCAGGCGGATCTTTGTGAATTCAAGGCCAGCCTGGTCTACATAGTGAGTTCTAGAGGACAGCTGGGGCTACAAGGAGGCCCTGTCTCAAAAAGACAAAAAAAAAAAGCCAAAAAGTTGTTCTCTGGCTTCCACATGCCACACATGTGCCCATGTACATGAACACCATCACAAATTAATAAAAATGTAATTTTATTTTTTTAAAAGAAAATTTATGAATTTCCTCAAAAACTATCCTAAAACCACTACAAATATCTCTAGGCTTGAAGGAATGTATCTGGAAGAAATGAATCACAGCCCATACTTTTACACAGGAAATCTACCTCAGATGGCTTTAAAACAGTTAAGATTATTTTAAGAAAAAAAAAAAAAATGGGGCCGGAGAGATGGCTCAGAAGTTAGGAACACTGGTTGTTCTTGCAGAAGACATGGATTTGAATCCCAGCACCCACATGGCAGCTAACAACTGTCCGTAACTCCAGTTCTAGGGGATCTGACAGACTCTTTTGTCCTCTGCGGGCATTGCACAACACGGGTGCACTTACCTACATGCAGGCAATAAACGCATACACATAAAATAAAAATAATAAATAAAATATTTTTTAAAAAAGAAAAGAAAAAAATTTTTAAGGGAAATATTAGTCCCCAAGCAAAACGTTTGAAGAAAGGTTTTCCCCTGTCATTTCTTTCACAGTTCTGAATTCAAAATTTTATTAGGTTTTAACACAGTGTTTCCATGTTCTATAAATGTTCTCCTCAAAGATCTTTTTAAATTGTGTGAGACAGTGTCTGTGTGTGTGTCTGTGTGTGTGTGAGAGAGAGAGAGAGAGAGAGAGAGAGAGAGAGAGAGAGAGAGAGAGAGAATGTACACACGGCATTGGGAACAAACTCAAGGCTATTCTAGCTATACATCACCCCAAGAGGTCACTTTTAAACAGGTGCATTTGTTTTTTAACCATATTTAGATCCACTCTCTTGGCTATCTGAGCGATCTATAACCCATGTAAATCTGGAACTTGGCTTGGGTCTACAGGAGTATGGTAAGAAAAACTCATTCATCAACACATACATTGAAACATTGACCCAGACACAATGAGCATACAAATAGCCACTTGATGCATAAGTCATGATTATGGGCAAGGATAAAAGAAAGTTTGTGGGGGCAGGAGAGATGGCTCAGCAGTTAAGAGCACTGACTGCTCTTGCAGAGGACCCGGGTTCAATTCCCAACACCCACATGGTGGCTACAAACTGTCCTTAACTCCAGTTCTAGGGGAATCTGAAGCCTTCTTCTGACCTCTGTGGCATTGCACGACATAGGTGCACTCACATACATGCAGGCAATACACTCGTACACATAAAATAAAAATAATAAATAAAAATTTTTTAAAAAGACAAAATTTTCACAATTGTCCCCCTCCCTCATCTGTGCTTTTCTTTCTGCAATTTCAGTTATTCACCCTCAAACTTGGCCCAAAATATCACACTGTACAAGATAAAAATGTATATGTTCACAGCTTATTAGTTAGTTAGTTAGTTAGTTAGTAGTTAGTTAGTTGTTAGTTAGTTGAGAAAAGGTCTCTCTATGTAGCCCTGGATGGCCTGGAACTCACAGAGATCTGCCTGCCTCTGCATTCCTGAGTGCTGGGATTAAAGGTATGGGCCTGGCTAGTCACAGCTTTCATTACAATGCATATTAAAATAGTTCTTCGTTTTATCATTCTGTTCATCTCTTGCTCTGCCCAATTTATAAACTAAAATTTATGGTGTCTATACACGTATAGGAGAGAAAATACAGAAGGTTTTACACTCTTGGCTTCTTTCATGCATACCTCTAGGGCTGTGGAAGGCATCCTCTACAGATACAGGGAGACTGCTGTACTGGAGTGTTTAGGATTGCACATTTAAATGTTTCCCTAAATTCAAATGCATCAAATCAGGAAAAGCAGAGGCAGTAGCATCAAATCAGGCTAGCATTTGCCTTTGGGATGGGAGCACATGAGGTCTGTCACATGATTCCATTCT
Source organism: Nannospalax galili (assembly GCF_000622305.1). Lineage (NCBI taxonomy): Eukaryota > Metazoa > Chordata > Mammalia > Rodentia > Spalacidae > Nannospalax > Nannospalax galili. The sequence continues at coordinate 1,516,319 of NW_008357490.1, forward strand.
TGTTTCTTGACAAGGATGCTAGTTGCATGAGTGTTCCCTTCTCTGTAAATATCTGTCTTAATAGCATTAAATATGCCTAACAATCACACACTGAAAATACCAATCCTCCAGCTCATATCCTAGATTCAGTCACACTCTGTGTGTGCACAGGTAGGTGTGCATGTGTACACATGCATGTAGAAGCCAGAGGTTAATGTCAAGTGTCTTCTGATTTGCATTCTATCTTTTTTATTTGAGGCAGGGTTTCTCACTGAACAGTAGTTCACCAATTTGGCAAAACTTGCTGGCTAGCGAACCCTAGGGATCCTTCTGTCCCAGCCTCCCCAGCACTGGGACTGGATTAAAGCAGCAGCAGCAGCCATACCAGCTTTCTAGATACCTGCTGGGGATTTCAACTCAGGTTCTCATACTTGCATGGCAAGCACTTTACCAACCATCCCCCTGGCCTAGCAGCTACACTTATAACAGCTAACCTCAGACAGTGGGTCAGGCCTGGGGCAATAACAACTGACAAGCTCAAAGCCAGACAAACTTTCAAGAGGCAACCAGAAAGTTCCCCAGATTAAGAAACAAAGCACAGTCAGATGTCTGTAACCTCATCCAGACCAGCAAGGGTTTTAGATCAACTTTGAAACAAAGTGAGGGTGAAGCACAGAATTGCATTAGCATCTTTGCAGCCAAAACTGTTGTCCCATGAGAAAATTGCAACCATTGCAAAATCTCTTAACTCTATTTGACCACTTAGCTTTCACAAGAGCAGCCGTAGCCCATTACTGGGATTGTTGTTGGTAAGCTGTCATGTGCCAAAAGCCATTATTTTACAAGATAGGAAATTAGGCCCAGTCCTGATGTGGACCTGAAATCCCTAAGTGCTCTCTTCCAGAACAGAACCCTGCTGAAAGGCCTACATTATGTGGAAAGACACACCTGCAGACCGGGGGATGGCCCAGTGTTCCCTTGCATTTCCCACAGCTCATGGGCCCCTAACTTCTTGAAGGACGCCCTCTCCCACAGATCTCTGTGCTCATCTGACTGTTTAAAACAACAAAGGTGACACCAGGGATTATTGTTGAGCTTTTTAACGCCCTGAGCTGAAGTTTCTGTTGAAAACCACTCAGCCAGAACTACTCAAATATACCCATTCAACAGAAGGACTTGTGTTCCGAAGTAAGATCCTCATCCCTAAAACTACCAGCCAGAGAATCTGTGAGCTATATTAACACATGGATATTTTTGATCATCGTACTTATGGTTTGTTCTTTGCTGTGTTTTTAGTATATATCATTTGGTAATTTCATACATGAATACAACGTATTTAGATCATTTCCACCCCCACTCCCTTCTTCCTACTCTGCCAATCTAGTTGTCTATCAACTGATAAATAGATAATGAAAATGTGGTACATATACACAACGCAATTTTATTAATCTATAAAGAAAAATGAAATTATAAAATTTTCAGGTACATGGGTGGAACTGGAAAATATATTACTGAGCTAGGTAACTCGGACCCAGAAAGATAAATGTGTTCTTTTCCACATGTGGATCCCAGCTTCGAATCTTAAATTTGTTGTGTAATTTGGAGGGCTAGTAGAAGCCAGGAAAGTGGAAAAGCCCACAGTAGTGTGGGGAGAGCTTCAGGGACAGGGACTATAGAACACAAGTGGTATGACAGGGGAAAGGGGAACAAAGGGCTTGGAAAGTTTAAGTGGGGAAGGAGATGGGAGGGGAAGGCAGAGGAAGAAGGGGGAAGGATAACTGACCCAAGTGGTGTTTGACAAAGCCATATGGGAATTTGCTCTTTTAAAAGCTTCTAAAATAATGAATTTAATTAGAGTCACCTTACGCTTAGGGATGTTTCTCCCAGAAGTCATAGGTTAGCAAACAAAAAGCCCAGTGCCAGGTGTCGGCTACCTCACCTTTTTGTTCTTGGTCAGAGGGGTCCCAGAGACCACCTAAATAACACAGGCTATTGCCACAGCTTCTGGTCACCCAACAAAACTTGATGAGAAAACTCTATTGCTGAAGACACCAGAGAAATCAAGCTGGTTCTACCTGCCACTTCTGGTTATAAGGTGAAATGTCTCCTATCATAGGCTGATGAGTTTGAACACTGAGTAGCTACTGAAGCGTTTTTTTTTTTTTTTTTGGTCTTTTTGAGACAGGGTCTCCTTGTAGCCTTAGCTACACAGGAACTCACTATGTAGACTAGGCTGGCCTTGAACTCACAGAGATCGCCTGTCTCTGCCTCCCAAGTGCTAGGACTAAAGGTGTGTCTTAACTGAGCTTCTCTTCCTGTCTGATGTCTGCTTCTTATCTGCCCTTGCAATGTCACCAACCTTCTCTCTTGCTCCTGTGGCTATGCCCTACTGACCATGGTGAACTATGTCCTCTTGAACTGTAAGCCAAAATAAACTCTTCCTTCCTTAAGCTACTTCTCACCCTGTATTTGGTTTCAGCGATGAGCAAAGTAACCCATACAGTAAAGAATGAGATCTTCACTTTCTCTCTTTGTTCTTCTCTCCTCTGAGATTTTAGGGATTTTTAAGAAGCTATGCTGAAGATTCCTCCAATGTTGGCTGAAATCAGACATGTTTTGGGAAACATCTAAGATCCAGATCTCTCCTTTCCTGGGTCCAGCAGACAGCTTCTTTTGAACTCACTGCTTGGAGACCCCCATCTGCCACCTGCTAGTCCCTATTCTTGGGTCCCTGGCCCCTAACTTCCAAGGCCCCATTGTTTCTGGCAAGTTCTTTTGGTGTGTGAACCCAACCCCCCCCCCCCCCCCCCCCCCCTTTTTTTTTTCAATTTCCATACCAACCAGTTCTCAGCCCAGGGAGGGCTTTGAGGAAAATCATCACTGGCATTTTGCTCCCATCAGTTTACTGAACTTGGAACGTCTGCCAATGGGGAAAAGAATCACACATACACAGGCACAGTGTCTTAGCACACTCTCCAAGGATCAGCAATGCACAGGGAAAATTGCAAAGCACTGCAGCTTTGTGGGTGGGATCATGGAAAAAGCTTTGGGCTAGAGGAGAAAGGCTCTCATCCCATTGTCCCTGCCAGTAAATTGTTTGGGCCTTAAGCAAGTTGCTTACTGTTCAGCTTTTCCAGCTTCTATAAGGAAGGGTTTGAATTTACCCACAATTTTTTTCCAGTTCAAAAATTCTATAAGCTTATGACTAAATACCGTTTATATTATCTTGCACATAAGGACTGCCTGAGCAAGACCTTGACCCCAGGATGGGACTGGCACTTGCCTCCACTCACCATTTCCCTCTCTGTTCAAGGCATTATTTAAATTTCCCACCTGTCCTCCGGGTCAGGAAAGCCACCAGCCCTTACTGACAAATGTAGCCAGTAGTGAAGCTGAGCCTTCTTCCTGTTCACTCCTGTCCTGGTGAGTCCACACAGCACTGCACAGCACAGCACAGCACAAGTTGGAAAAGTCCTTTCTAATTAAGTGGCATCTCGGCAGTGGTCTAGACAAAGGAAAGAGAACTTCCCAAGGGAAGGGGAAGAATGTTCTAGGCACAGAGACAGCAAGCACAAAGGCCCTGGGGTTGACAGAGCTTAGAATGTTTGAGGAAAAGGAAGAGGGCCAGGGTGACTCCAGGAGGGTGAGTAATGGGAATCGGATCAGAAAGGAATCATCTCGAGCAGGGCTGAGGGCACACTGTGTGCGGCCAGCCAGGACTTCGGGTTTCACTAGGGAAACAGAAACATCCAGGGGGCTTTTAATCTGGTTGCTGATGTGCACAGCTGGAGATAACCATGGCAGCTTCTTCCTCCTTCTAAAATACCCAGAAGCCACAGGAGAGAAGGTCATGCCCTTCTTCCAGTGATGCTGGGCTCTTCATCATCCAATATGAAGGCTTACACAGCCCTGAGATTATGTGCCCCCTTTGATTTTGCCAAGGCCATCTCATCTTAGCCCATGTCTTAGTCCATGGGGACTGCTAACACAACTACCACACGTGTCATTTTTGAAGAACAGGAGTTACTCCTCAAGGTTTTGGAAGCTAGGAAATCCCAGATCATGATGCCAGCAAGTTTAGTGCTGATGAGAGCTGACCCTACTTCCAGGAGGGCTCCTCAGTCCTATGCACTCACCACAGAAGGCCAAAAAAGACCTAGCTAGCTTTCACAGTTATAAGACCTCAACCCAGTCTGTCAACTTGACACAGCCTAGAATCATCTGAGGGAGTCTCAGGTGAGGGATTTCCCAGATCAGACTGGCCTGTGACCAAATCTGTGAGAGATTGTTTTGATTGATGGGTGATGTGGGAGGGCCCAGCCCAATGTGGACAGCACCATCCCTAGGCAGGTGTGCCTGGGCTATATAAGAAAGCTAACTGAACAAGAGCCATTCAGCAGCATTCCTCCATGGTTTTTGCTTTGGTTCCTGCCTTGAGTTCCTGCCCTGACTTCCCTCAGTGATGAACTATTACCTGGAAGTGTAAACTGAAATAAACCCTTTCCTCCCCTAAATTGCTTTCTGTCATGGTATTTATCACAGCAACAAAGCCAACTAGGACAGCCTCCCATGGCTTAGGGTTGTTCTGGGCATTCCTTGGTTTGGGGTCCACTCTCTGTCTCCATTATTCCTCTGCTTCACTCTGTGCTTTTTATCAAGATGCCCGTAATTCAAAACAGGGCCCACCCCTTGCTCCAGGGTAATCTCCTCTCTAGAACCTCCCCTATGTCATCTAGACTGTGTTCGTCCCTTATCTGTCACTGTGATAGACTACCTGATGGAAACAACTTAAAGGAGGAAATGCTTATCTTGGCTCATATTCCAGAGGGTACAGTCCGTCGTGGTGGAGAAGACATGGTAACTGGGATGGCATCTGTGGAGGAAAGGGCTTGCAGCTTATTTACATTATGGCCAACCATGAAGCATTTAGCCTGGATCAGGTTATAACCTTCAAAGACTCTCTCACCCCCATTGACCTGTCTAGGTCAACCATGACTCCCACCCTAAAGGTTCCATGACTTCCCCAAACAGTGCACTAGCTTGGGACCAAGTATTCAAATACATGAGCCTATTGGGGACATTTCACAGTCAAACTATAACCAAAACCCTCTTTATGAAGGTCACATTCATGATTCTAGCACATAGACATATCCTCTGGCAAGCCACCATTCAACCCGTTGCAGTATCCCAAAGACACCTTTGGAGACAATAATTGCCCACAACAAACGGTCAGCACCTTATACTGTACCACGGAGAGAGGTCATGATACAGCTGTTCAGACACAGAAAGAGCTGCCCAGCCAGAGGAACGGGTGTGACTTGACTAGCAGGTCATCAGCATGACTTGCAAAGGAAGGCAATGGCTCCATGTGGCACAGTATTCTGCCTTGGTGATTGTACTTTCAAATCACCTGGGAACTTAAAAAAATATTCATATCTAGGTCACTCCCTGACAGAGTCTGATTTAACATAGTTGGACTGGTATGAGGACATTGATGCTTTTTTAGAGGTCCCCTTGGGAGTCTAATACTCAGCTAAGATGGAGAAACACTGGGAGCTGGAGAGAATTGAGGACTGGAGTCAGAGATTATTGTGTGACAGTGTTCCTGGGGAGAGGTGAACAAAGATCTATTCAATCCAGATAGGGAATCAACAATAGACTAAAGGCGCCTAGTGAATCTGGTCAGTTTCAAAGACTTCCTGAAGCTTTTGAGTTGTAGACTTCCTGAGCTTAAGAAGCTTCCCTATCTGGGAGTCCCATTGGCCACCCTGGCCAACAACGCAAAAGAAGGTATCTCTTATCTGGTATTGGTGCTTGTTATGTAGCCTTTAGCTATACATATGGCCTCTTAAAAAATTATATTGACCCCTTTAATCTTTGGTTATACTTTGCTTTTGGGTGTTTAAGGCCATACAGTTGGACCAGATAAACCAATTTATTTTTACTCTCTTAAGGCCATTTGAGGATCTGTTCCTCAGGGGTCACATTGGCTTGGGAGGAGCCCCTGGCTCTTTTACCAGTTCTGCCAATGTGAATATAAGTCAAAGGTCCTACTCGACCATGGCTGGCTTCGCTTGGAAGCATGGAGGAAATGATTCCTCTATGTCGACCTTCCTCTTTGTAGACTGGACACTGACTGGTTCAAGTCCATTTGGTGGGGTCTCCTCGGACTCCATGATCAAGAAGACAGGTAACCCACCACAATTACAGGACATTTTGAGAGATGCTCATAGTCCCCTAAAACTAGTCAACCTAGAAGGGCAAGAAACAAAACCTGTCCTTTATGTCCCTCTGACCAAATTAGTGTAGGTTTCAAAGTATGTCTGTTAAACATCCAATAAGTTTAGTTCCACAAGTCTGGTACTTTTAATTACTGTGTGCCATTTAGATAAATCTTGGGCAAAGACCAATTGTTCTCAGATAAACCTTACCTAGACATATTTCTTGATCTGGTGTGTATAATTTGTCAGTAGGTTGTTGGACTAATATGGTTCCCTCAGGTTTTTAAAACTGAGCATTATTTATCTCTTGCATTGTCTAACCCCTCCATCATGGTTTCCCCACTTA